>NC_058080.1:661102341-661428910 GCF_014858855.1 Bufo gargarizans | reverse complement strand
ACAAAAAAAAAAACTAATGTAAAAAAATTTAAATCATACATCATATACTACATGACAATACCTTGCTAACAACGCTAGAACCAGCCCTGTACCTCAGATAGATTCAGAGATATCCCCATTTACTGCTCAAAATGCTTTGCTAGAATTATTGTAGACTGACAGTTAAGAAGGTGTGTCCGTTCTAAGTAGTGTGTCCGGTCTGCAGCTCAGGGGGTATGTTCTTCATCAGGGGAGGGTTCTTTCTCAGGAGGCTTGTCCTTTCTGCTGCAGCTCTCTCCCTGTATCAGCTTAAGGGTGTGTCCCAACTGCACATGGAGACAGCAGATCACTTAGAGGCACCATATAGGACATTATAAAGAAGTTACTGATCATCGCTAATGCCTTCACTTGTCCCCATACAGAATAATTGTTTTCCGTCAGCAGACTGCTGTTAGGATGCACAGTCTGCTGCTGGCAAATGATGATTTAGGTGTCCACATGAACTATTCTATTACCTGATGAACAAACGTTTTGTTCATTCATCGGGTAATTGGCACCACCTTTACACAGGTAGATTAGTACTAACGAACGTTTGTACAAACATCGGACAATGTATAGGGGCCTTTTGTAATACAATGACACACTGATTGAGTCTGACTCCTATCTCTCTCTAGAATCTCTCTATCAATTATTGTAAACCCAGGGGTGCACCACCAATGAGGCCAGGTGAGGTGATCACCTCAGGCAGCACCGGGTATGGACAAGAGGGGGCAGCGGAATGGCCATGGGCAATGAGCACTTTCATTGTGGAAACGCTTATCTCTACTTATTCTATGGCATTGCTGTACTCAGGACAGCAATACAGTTGACTGCTGCAACAGCAGGGATGTCTCACTGGCCCACTGTTTACTCTAATAGGCTTTAGTCCTAGTTCCTATAGTCTATCAGAGGCCGTTATCCTCATTATCGCGCTGCCTGAGCCGGGCGTTTCAGTTTTCGCCTCAGGCAGCAGAAAGGCTAGGTGCACCCCTGTGTAAATGTAACTATCTATTGTATTCTCCTCACTGTTAAACAGACTCACTAAGGGCTCATGTACACAAATGTCGCATTTTGTATTGTGTTCCGTATGCGTAACCATTCACCTCAATGGCACCGCAAAAAAATGGAAATGACTCTGTGTGCATTTTGTGTCTGTATGTCCACATGGCTATTCAGCAAATAAATATGGAAAATATCCTATTATTTTCCACATTACGGACAAGGATAGGACAGTTCTGTTAAAGGCTGGCCCTTCCTTTCTGCAAAATGTGGAAAGCACATGGCCTGTATCCGTGTCTGCAATTTGCGGACTGCAAAACACCCAACGGTTGTGTGCATGAGCACTAAAACTAAGCTATCTGTGTTCTGCTTTAATATTTCTCTCTGTCAAACATCTTATGTCTCCTTTGTATAACCCCAGAAAACACATGAAATTCCTGATTGGGATGTTATAAAGCGGCTCTGCCTTGTAATCAGTGCATCACACCTACAGTCCCTCCTGATTGGCTAAGGCTGCGTGCATGACATTATGAGCAAGCCTGGCCTAGCTTATGTGATCCTTCTTCATCTTCTATGTCTTCTTATCTGTAAAATGGTGGACACATCCCATCCCATGCAGGACATATCCCAAAAGTGTTGAATTCAGTGAAAACTGAAGCTTTTGGAAAATTAATTATTAATTTAATTCATGTAGAAGCAATTAGCTAATTTCTAGTAGCATGCATCAACCTCCAGTCTCCCCCTAGTGGTGGCTGGAGGCAGACAGATTGTTATTATTTAACTTAATGTTCATGCAGGAGATTAATATTTTATTAAGAAATTAATTAGCACTAGGCAAATTGGTATTCAAGGGTGGGAATTCATTTTAATTTTGTGTTATTAAAGTATCCCAAATTCCTCATCGCCAGGAACTTTTTATCATCATATATTGTATTTTATCTTCACAGTAAATGCACCATTTAAAAACAGACCCAGTATAAATATATTACAGAATAGACACACTTTTCCCTTGATGTTCCCATGTAACATTATACTCTCTAGCAGCTCTCTATGCCAGTAAACAATGCTCAGCTCTTTTATCTAAGTACATTGTTTCATTTCCAGCAGATGTCTCTCACCTTCCTTGATGAATTCAGCAGGGAATTTAGTAAAATGAATATGCAATTACATTTGTCATTTTCCTGTGCATTATTGTCATTATCTGATATCATGGGGACAGCTCACTCTAGATGGGCTGAATCCCTGAGCTTTGTCTCCATAGATTGGCAAGAGGAAATTAGATTTTTGTATTCCTGCATGGAATGTGAAATACAGCGATGTGTAGTATGACATTGCTTGTTGTGTGAAAGGTGAAAGCAATATACACATAGTTTCATCCAGCTCAGTTACCATGATTAATAGATTCAAAGAGTTATATTCCTACACATAACCCATACATATTCATACAGTAGTTTACATTGTTTTTCATGTAGCCATCATTATGGTTATAATCCTGTTAAAATTGCCATATGGTTCACCTAGTGTGATGGTAGAATAGGAATCTGCTCATGAACATGTATCACATATAGTTAAATTGGTTCTCTGGGTTCAGGGCTGAACTCGGATATAAGCTCTTCTTTATTCTTTTACTATATGTGAGTGGAGCATTGGTGTATTTCCTTGCTCCAATGCTCCCCCTTGTCACGCCGCATCGCTCATGTTTTTGTATGCTGCTGGTGACATACCGGGCTTCACGTCATTATGCTAAACTGAGTCTTTTGCTTAGCAGTGATGGTGCCCTCAACGGCACAGATGGGTTGGTTGTTTTGCATAGTACCCACCTCCAAAACAGCCAAGGGCATCACTATAGATAACCCATTTGTGTCGGTGACCAGGGGCAATTGGCCATATACCCTACAGGAAAATTTCCCGGTGGGCTGATGCCCAGGGGTCCACCTGAGTCCTCCTGACAGACGCTGGCCAGGTATATAACGATCTGATGCTCACAGCATTAATTAATGCTAGGAGCACCAGGTACATTTGCACTTGGCCAGCAGCCGCAGGGCCCTCCTGAATTCAACTGTATCACCATCCTAATGGTCACAGGGCAGTATTTTATGCTGCACTGTGGTATTTGGTTTTTCTGGGGCGGTATTTAGTGCTGTACTGTGGTATTGGCGGCCCAACCTACTTCTGTTGTTCTGCCTGCTTGTGACTTATGTTGGCCATGCCTACTTTTGTTGCTCTGCCTTCTTTCAATTCAGACTCGCCTACAAATTGGGGCCAGTTTTAGCGGGAGGTAAAGGGAGGGAAAAAACAGGCACAAAGTGAATGGTAGATAAGGGCGAGGTTTCTCACCCAACCAATATTCACACCGTTTTTCGCTTGCAACGTTCCACAGTAATCCATTCTTCCTCGACGCGTGAGTTCGGCGAATGTGGATGACGGTCGCCATGGGATTGTCATTCTTGACACAGAGTCAGTGCAGAAGCAGGAGTGGAGGCCACTTGCATTGAGCCGCTGTGGGTAATAAGCGCCTTAACGGGGAACCCCCATCTGTAAGGGATTCCATGCTTGCGCAGTAAAGCAGTGCTGGAGGCAAATCCTCGGCGCCTCCAAGGTGGCCGCTGATAAGTCGGCGAAAATAGAGATGTCCTGAAATTTATCCGGTAGAACAGGGGAGATTCTTGCTGCTCTCAGGATCTGTTCTTTAGCATGGAAGAAGTGAATGCGCGCAATAGTATCGCGTGGTGCAAAGGAAGGTAAGGATTTGGGCTTAGGTAGCCTGTGTGCTCTATCTATGAGCAAATCTGCGGTTGGAGCCTGAGGTAACAGGCATACGAAGAAGTCTTTCAGGAAAGCTGCAAGATCTTCGCCTTTCACAGTCTCCGGAATTCCGCGGAAACGTAGATTGTTCCTGCGAGAACGGTCCTCCATGTCTGCGATTTTAAGTTTCAACGCTGCTATTTCTTCTTCGTGTGAATTAGTAGTGTCCACAATCTCATTGTGCGCAGAGGTCAAGTCCACCATTTTAGATTCCACATGTGCGGTTCTAGCCCCCAAAGCTGAAATATCATGCTGAATTTGGGTAATAGCGTCCCTGAGGTCCTGATTCAAGGACTTTTGTAAATCAGCCATGAGCACTTTCATCCCCTTTAACACTGCTTCAGTGACTGGAGCAGGATCTTTTTCTCCTCCTTCAATTCCAAGCAAAGCAGCAGAGGTGAGCTGTTTAGCTTTTTTATGTGCTGGAGGGTCCTGCTGCACAGACAGGTCATGCTGGGGAGAGTATGTGACCTGTGCAGGGGATATTGAGGCAGAGGAGGAGGACGGAGATCTCCCTGAGGTCTGAGGAGACACAGGCTGCGCTGAGGAGGGAGAAGGTGCCGATCTGACTGCAGCTGCTGAAGCGCGAGAATCGCCATCTTGGAGCGCGTTCACAGCAGGGAAGAAGCTGGTGAGTTTTGCCGGGCTGTGGCGTCTCTTACCCCTCGGCATGGCTGAAACTTCCACCACTTGTTGCAGGGTGCTCGGGCAGTCCTCCGGTGATCACAGCAGGTAGATGTGTAAACTTGCAGGGCTGTTTTTTGCTGGATTTGTGCCGATGGCTCAGGAGCTCAGGACTTAGCCGTCAGTCTCCATGCGCCGCTAGCCACACCCCCCAAATTGGGGCCACTTTTAGTTTTTTTCAGGGCCACTTTAAGTTCCCAATCTGTCCTTGAGGGTGACATTACCGGGCTCACTGCTGGCAGAAGTCTCTGCTTAGCATAATGAAGCCCTGTACATCACCAGCAGTATACACACATAGGCTTGTGCAGTGTGATACAGCATGATAAGGGGGAGCATCGGAGCAAGGAAATGTGCCAATGCTCCACTCATATGTAGTAAAAAAATAAAGAAGAGCTTATATCCGGGGGTCAACCCTGAACCAGAGAACCCATTAAATGCAACATAATCAGTTTTATGACCTTTCAGGTATTCTGCACAAATATATAAGGGAACTGCATGAACAGGAACATGAGCATTCCAATAATAACATGTGGGTCTTTGGGGAATTTCCAGTTCTCTACAATTGTCATGATGATCCTTCAGCAAACACATTTTGCTTTATGACAGATTTAAGGCTGTCTGAGAACTATGCAGCAATCACAGGGTCTTGAAGGGAACAGCTACTAGGCAAACTTAGCAAAGAACTCATGGACATTTATCTTTTAGATTTAGTAATTATGACATGGCCTGACTACAAATGGACCTAATATATCTGTTTGCAGACCATCAGCAATTTTTGCATGGGCCAAAAGCAGATGTGATTATTTTCCAATTTCACGTGTTCATGTTGCTTGTTCTCACTTGTAGAGCCATTTGGGGCAATGACCTGTCAGCCTGGCCAACAGGGGAAAGTACTTTCTATGACACCCAGTAAGAAAGGATGCTAAAGGTCATATACCACTGATCACAAGTATTGTTTTAGACTTTATGACCTCAAGAACGAAGCCATTCCACGTGTAACCTATGGTGCCCCAGATGTGGATTTTCTAAACCACAAGCAGTTTGGTACTGGCAAGACTGGGGTGTTGCATCTAAGGATGTCCTCATTCTTTAACATTAGCCCCTGCAAGAAGATATGTGTTGTTAGGTCATAGTCTCTAATTGTTGGCACTTGGCAGTAGTGCTGATTAAGTAGTAATGTATTCAGGAATGGAGCCAATGGTTGTAAACTGGAATGCAGTCTAGATGCAACAAGATAGGAACACAGGAATGGAGCCAAGGGTTAAGGCCAGAAGTAGAACAATAGGTATCAGACAAACAATCCAAAGTGGTGAGGCAGGAGAAATAGCAAGGAGCAAGGCCATGGTCAAAGTTAGGGTCAATCAAGAGTCAAGGTCAAAGGTACAATGCACAGGAACCACAGCCAGATAAAGGTAAAATGCCTAAGAAATGACATCCATATAATCCTGCTGTGACTGAGAGGAGGAGTGAGCCATCCAGTCCACAATCTCATCTTGTTTTCAAAAATAATGTGGCACTTTTTGGAAGCCAGGGAGAATAGCAGCCTACTATTACTATTACTACTATTACTGGTACTACCCACATTCTGACTCTCGGATGATGCGTCCTGAGTCTTTCGTTTTTCAACGTTTCATTTTCGTTTTCCACAGTTCCATTTTCCAGACATTTTATTATGAGGACTATAAACGAAGAGTCACTGGTACACAGCTTATTAAATGGTACTAGCAAAATTGCAAGTATTTTTTCCCCCAGTAAGTTAAAGACAGAGGTGCATATAAATGTCTCTCCCCTTCTACAAATATACTGCATAGTTGACAATTTGGTAATGCAGCTTTTGCAGTAAAATGTAGCAATGCATTCACTAATACAGGTACAACAATGCATTGTTTGCAGTAAAATGACTTTGAAGTATGTGTTCACTAACACGGGTATAACAATGAAATATTTGTGGAAAAATTATTTCACGAACATCGGTATAACAATGTAATTTTTGCTGTGAAATGTCTTTGGCCTCCATGGTTTGATTCAGTAATGTGTTTACTAACACAGGTATAACAATACAATGTTTTCGGTAAAATGTCTCTGAGTTATTAATTCACTAACATGGGTATAACAATGCAATTTTTTAAGTAAAATATTTGAACTACACAATTTGATGCTGTAATGCCTTCACTAACATGAGTATAACAATGCAATGTTTGTGGTAAAATGACTTTGAACTATGCATTCACTAACACAGGTATAACAATGTAATTTTTGCATTAAAATGTCTGAACTATATGGTCGGATGCAGTAATATGTTTGTTAACATTGGTATAACAATGCAATGTTTGTGGTAAAATGTCTTTGAACTATGTGTTCACTAACACGGATAAAAGAATGTAATTTCTCTAGTGAAATGTTGTTAAACTGCAGTCTGATGCAGTAATACAATTTTTGCATTAAAAATAAAATTTGTTCAAAAACAGAGGTATAAAAATTGATTTATTGTAGTTTTGCTTTTGCTATAACTACCTGTGATCTTATAAAAAATATGTAATGAGTTTAATAACTTTTGTTATAACAAGCCATTATCTTGGAGCAATATGCAATGCATTAAATAACACGGGTATAAAAATGGCATTATTGCAGTATTGATTTCCCCTTAACTACCCATGCAACAATATGCAACACATTTAATAACATAAGTATAAAACTTTTGTTTATGCTATAACTACCCGTTATCTTGCTGTAATATGTGTTTAGTAACATGAGTATAGTGCACTGATATTCCCAATTACAAACAGTAAATTTAAACTGGTATTTAGAGAAAAACACAAAATTGCTCAGCATTTGGAGCAGAATGTATGCTACTGAGTTGTGGGCAATAAGCCTTTGCAATGTAGAAATCGGTTTATATACTGAACAAAAATGTATTTTTATTTTTTCTTCAGGGGGTTTTGTAATGCAGATCTAGCTGTCAGCATATATATTAAACACACAACTGGGTAACCAGTCTCTCACTCCCTCAAAGTTTTCCCTGATCAAATTCCATAAAATCTGACTAATTGTATCTCCCTATTGTCCCCCTAAAGTGTCCTTAGTACAGCTATATTACTGGCTTGTGTTAGCAATTGTTATTTTTGTCAGACACTGCCACAACAGATCCGTCCAGGTTACATGCTGAACACAGAATGGCATTCTATGATGTTCTCAGCAAATGACCTTCCTGAATCCTGACACTGGCTGATCCAGGATGTCTGTCAGCTCCTGAGCCAATCAGGGCAAGTCTTCCCCATCACTTCCTCCCATGTCATGTGTTCCTCCATCTTCTTCCTCCCTCATGGTTTTCCCTGCCAAAATTCACAGTAAAATGGGCTGGGTCTTGTTTTGACATGATTCATCTGAAACAAATCGCCCAAACTTCTGATTCATTTAGCAGATAACATTTTTGTAAAACTTGCAATTATTCAAATTCATTTAGAATGGATTAGCTCATCTCTATTAAATACCTTAATCTATGGAATGGCCCCAGTCCACTTCAAACAGTCCACCAGTACTAATGTCATCCAGGAGTGATGGTTGCCTTGACATCAGAACACTAACAATCCCACAGCAGAAGTGGGCTGAGGTTCTAACAGAACATCACTTATGCACTTAGGAATCCCTTGGTTATTGTATTGTATTGACAGCTCTCTGTTATCCAAGACTTCTGAAAAGAAGGATCTACTGGCTCTAATAGGGTCATACAACTTAACATGAAACTTAAATAACTTAGGGGGTGATTCGTCAAAACTGATGTAAAAGAAAACTGTTAATTGCCCATAGCAACCAATCAGATTTCACCTTTCATTTTTTTCAAAGAAGCTCTGAAGAATGAAAGGTGGAATTTGATTGGTTGCCATGGGCAATTAAGCCAGTTTTCCTTTACACCACTTTTGATAATTCTCCTCCTTAATTTGTATAACCTTGAGTAGGGAACCTTGGAGAAGGGAAAGCAGCCATATGACCATGGTTCATGTGGTCTTCTAAATTTTTTGAAGCAGGGAATAAGTTCAGTTACCTGGCAGGCCTGGATCTTTGGGGAGACCAGCTGCTGGAACTGTATGAGATGAGTAACATCATTTGTACCAATAACCACTAGGGCCAGAAGCTTTATACTGTATACAAGAGACCACTTGGGATCAAACATTTATATATATTGATTAACCATTAGTAATAGTGAGCATGAGGTCTACGTTTCTGGGACCAGAAATATAGAGGGATAGTAATAAGAGATTGAAGAAAATAGAATTTGCAGATAATCAGTGATATATATCAAATATAAAACAAATATTCTCATAATGCCCATTTGAGAATCAATAACACTGATTTATTTTAGCCCTCAAAGTTTTCTATTGTAAAAGAGAGAACTAGGAATACTGATATTTTAGAAACACATGACACAACGGAAATGTATTACAAAGGCTTGAGTAAAAAGTGATTAACCACAGATTTTAAGTTTTCTCCATCCTATTCTTAAATATAGGTCATCATTATGTCATCAGTGGGGTCTGACTCTCACTGGACCCATGAAATATATGAAAATTTGCAAAGAATTTCAATGATCTTTCAAGAATAGCAACAACTCCACAGATATGCTTGGCTATGTCTGATTTTGCAACTCAATCCCATTCATGACTAGGGGGGTTGGACGACCACTGATCACACATTGATGACCAAGACATGCAGTCAAGTATAAAAGGTCACAGTGTTCTTAGATATTCATGTTCATCTTTCCCTAGGTTCTACAAAAGTATTTTTTCAGGAAGTTATAATTTTCTTTATATAGATACAGCAGAGTTGCCACCAACCATGGTCACTGTTTCTATAAGCCTGCTAGTTCACATTACATCTGCCACCCCTCTCCTCTCCCGTTTTAGTACAGCCATGCACACTGCTTGCATCAGTGACAATGCTGCTGTCATCACAGGACTTTATCACCTATTATTATTTGTATAGCCACACAGACAGCCTCCAATTAAGGATGAACAAACTGGTTCAGGATTCAGTCTGAACTTCTCAAAAAGTTCTGATTCAGTCAAACCCCAATTTTTTGAGATTCCTTCCATGCAAATTAACGAGAGAGAACCAACCTAGTACACAAATGTGGGTTTCCTAACAATACATACTGTATGCATTGTCTAAGTGGTACTCTTTCTCATTATGGAGAGCCCATGGTACGCTGTGTATGCAGTATTGTAGGCCAGATGATGTCCTTACTATGCCAAGCACATGTGTGCAGTATTGTAGGCCAGGCAATGCACCTGGTACACTGCATAATTGTGCACAGTATATGGAAAATATATTTAAATTAGCTTTCCTACCTACCTGATGCCGGCAGATGTTAGACATAATAATTTGCATATATTTTACCCCGAAATCCAGAGGAGCATTGTCTAGCCTACAAGAGATGTCACGGATATCAACTGGTCTACATAATAGAAATAGAACCCACCCATAGGTTCCCCATAAGGCCTTGCAACTATAAATGTTGTTCTTATCTTCTTTTCTCTGATTAAGGGCTTTTGTCCTGAATGAGCTAATTGCAGTTGAGAGACTGGCTATTTTTTTTTTTTTAGCTTTTCTACATAAGCATGTTTGAAACATCTCTGCTAATCTCCTGTGTGAAAATAATGCAGTGCTCATTGCTGTGTGTGCAGCAGCAAGTAAGTATTGCTCATGCTGTCCCACTATAATGGGACAGCTCCTTCCTATTCACCTGAAGATACAAAACCAGTATAGCAAAGACAGACAACACCTTCAGCAACTTTATTTCACTATTTTGAATCAACTTCAGACAAAAAACACCTCCAAAGCAACCTTCAACTGAAAGTGAGAGAAGGGAATTACAACATACTACAAAGCTTACACCTACAGTATCTCAATGAAACATGCAAGCTAGATTTCTTTCTAGAAAGACAAGAGAACAAGATTTTTTCAACAGAGACTTGTCTTATTTGTTGAGTTGCCATGTGGGATACTCTTGGGGGTGCTCTTTATCATTATAGAAATGAAACTATAAGCATGAGTATGCCAGGTGACACTACTCTTGGTTTCTAGGAAGAGTATATGCAAATCAAATATGTTAATACAGATGGCATAAAAAAAAAAAAATTAGCATTCCTTTCTGTTTTAGAAGAAAAGCTAATTTTGAACATCTTTCCCAGAAAGCCAAAGATATGCAAATGAGCTTGCCTGACAAAAAAAGAAAAGAGGGGCTATCCAATCTATTCTGGCACTTTAAACATGCTTATGTGGCAAAGCAAGAAAACTGCTAACGCAACAACACAGCTGCAAGAAATTCTTTCAAGACAAACACCTTTATTAAAAATAATAAAAATAAGAAGAACATTTCAAGTTGCAAGGCCTTAGGGGAACCTCTGGGTGGGAACTATTTTTTTTATTATGGAGACCAGTTGATACATGTGACAACTATTGTTGACTAGAAAATAGTTGGATTTCTGGGTACAATATATGTAAATTATTATGTCGTATATCTGCCAATGTCAGATAGGTTTAGGAAAGCTAATTTGAATATATTTCCCAGCAACCCAGAAGGGGCATCGGCTGGCCTACAATACTGCGCACACATACTCAGCATACCAGGGCCATCATCTGTACTACAATACTGCACACACGTAATTTGCTACTTGGCATAGTAGGGCATCACCTGGTCTACAATACTGTGCATGTGTACTCCATGGGCTCTCCATAATGAAAAAGAGTAACCCTGAGACAATACATATATATAGTTGAGATATACCCATTTCTGATCTAGGCTCTCTCTGTCTTGTCTGGTTCGCTTATCTCTCCTTCTAATAATCATTTGTTTGGTTAAGAAGCTCAGGCATTTCTAGTAATATATCTAGAGGCATAGAATGTTGTATGCTTTGCATATCATTTTGAATTTAAAAGTGTGCATATTTTATAACATTTTGTTTCATATTCGGATTTTGTATTTAAATTGTAGTTTCGTTCAGATTCAGAAAATCTAATTGATCTGTTTTCTTACTGCTGATACTGACCTTAGGCTCAGCTTCATAGAAGCAGAACTATCAATTGTAATCAGAAACTTGCATGCTTCATTTCCTTGCTGAGGACTTTAAGTATCCCAGTGCTTAGCAAGAGAGAAGACTGTTTTCTTTGAAAACTGTTCTCTTGCTGTTTTGAGAATGATTCAGCATTTCTTTAGCTTAATAAAACTAAACAAATGTAGTTTTAAGTGTATTTAATGTAATTAAAAGTTATATGGAGGCTTCTTTTTAAAACTTTTAAAAGTTTAATATTTCTAATTGGCTACAGTGGCATAAAATGTTGAGATGTTGAGTTATTTACCATACAACTAATATTTTGAGTTATTTACCATACTATCTTTTCAGTGCATCAAAAATAATTCTAACCTGACTGAGAACCCATATAGATCCATCAATCCCAGATTTGTTAACGTATATACCATAATTCCAAAGGAGGGAAGAGATAATCTCTGCAGCATCTGAGGCTTTGGATACATTTGCTTCTGGGACAGAATTGTTAGGTGTTTTTAATGTGAAAAAGTTTTTGTCCCCTTCTAGATGTTCTCCTTAAAAAAATATTGATCAAACTGAAAAAATACCAAATTAAGTATATGCTATTGTTGCAAGTTGCTAAGTTTAGGAGGGCACTTACTTTTAACATGGTTAATAAAGTTTTTTGATGACATTTGCATTTAAAAAAATCCAACGCTTCGCTACATAGCGATCATACATCAAACATGAGTCAACTGGGGGAATTTATTAAGACTAGCATTTCTTATAGGAGTCTTAAAGACCTCACAATCATCTTGGTGCATATTTGCGAAGTCCATTTGACAGAAAATGTAATTTACGCCAACAAGAGACTGATATAAATATGTGGTGTAATGTGGGCCAGTTTGCTGACACACATATTGGTAAATGTGTTGGCAGAGAGCTCCCGCGGCCCAGCCTCTGCCCATTATTTTTACAACATTGGCAATGGTGTGGATAAGGCAGATAAGTGCCAAATTTTAGTATAAAATGGGAATTGGATTGGAAATGTAAAAATGTGCAACTTTTCTACTCCAGAAAACTGATATAGAACTATTACAAATTCCCTAATTGCTTTTACTAAACCTGCATAGACCTCTTGCACCATATAATAGTACAGTATAATTTCCAGAACATGCAAATGCTGATTTTTTTATATTTTTTTATTTGAGATACCATTGGACGTGTATTCCAGTAAATATGTTTATTACATGTTTGCATTGCTTTCCTCCAGGGTCTCTGGTTTTCTTTTACTTCTCAAAAATATACGGATGGGTTAATTGTATTCCCATGTAATCAGCCCTTGTGTGTCTCTGAGATAGAGAACTTAGATTGATACTGATGTGGGTGCTGCCACATGTATGAGCTAGACAAATGCCAAAATACCTTTTTTACTGCATAGGAAAGTGTAGCCTGCCTATATCTTCCTATAAGGTTGGCAAAAAAAATTGCATATCATACAGCATACTTTGTTTTTATTTTTTTACAGTGGTAGCCAATGGATAATATAAGCAACTGTATAGTATAGAGCTACGTACATTGGGTCTTGATATTCCGAATATTTGTTAGGAGGCTTTACTGGCATTTCTAAATATATCTAAAACTAGTTGAAGCATCTTTTTTCCCGTGTATTGAAGCTTAAAATGGTTTTCCAGGATTATCAGGGTTCTAAACATATATACTGATGTAGTTGTTCACATATCACTCTGGTTTCTTTCCATCCTGTATGTAGCACTTCCTGTATCCAACCAAACTCATGATGAACTTCTCCTTTCTCTGCCACAGCTCCAGCTTGTTTTGTACAATGGTCCAGCCATCCTTTAGGCTGAAATTTTATTTTTATTTTATAGCATCTTTCTGCATTTTTGTGGTTTAGTGGCGTTTTTGCTCAAAAACACCAGCTCTCGGTGTTAGCTGAAACTATATGGACAATATGTAAAGCAGAGAATGCATGTGATCACCTGAACAAAAAATGCCATTCACACATTAGTTTTGCAAAAAATGCCATAAAAACCACATGCGGTATGGAAAAAAAAAACACAAGCAGTTTCTATTTTAGTTTTTCCTGGTCAAAACACACCAGACCAAATTTATGTGTGTAGGGGCCCTTATGGGGGAAAAACACAACATGTACATAAAGCTGCATGAGCCAGTGACCTAGCCAAGTATTTGTATATGTATTTGTGACAGATAAGAAATTACTGTTGAATAAAAAAAAAAGTTTCTGAGGAATAATGCAGAAGTGCAGTGATGGACGAACATCAGCCAGGACGTTTCGCAACCGCGAGTTCACGATCAAATGCTCGCGAACCGCGCATTTGCGGCGGGTCCCATTCAGTTTAATGGCAGGCGAACCTGAAAAACCTTAAGGTCATATTTGCAGCCATATTTGCTAGAAGTGCAGAAATAGTCCCACAACATGGACAGTGACTTACCAGAGGGGGATCAATGGCAAAATTCCCCCAAAAAATATGTATTTTAATCAGGGGCCATTTTTATACCTCTTAAAGGGAAATTCTCAGAAATGTGCCCTGTTAGAGCCTAGAAAATATTTATTTTAGGCCATACGGGCCTCAAAAATTAGGCATTCACCTGACAGAAAAGAACAAGTGATTTTGTGGCTGGAGGTATATTAGGCGGTCAGTGCATAACAATTTTACTACAGGCCAGTGGAGTACAAGCCCCAAACATTAGGCATTCACCGTACAGAAAAGAATAACTGATTATGTGGCTAGAGGTACATTAGGCGTTCACTGAATAACAATTTTACTGTGGGCCAGTGGAGTACAGGCCCCCAAAAATATGCATTCACCTGACAGAAAAGAACTTGTGATGATATGTCTGGAGGAACATTAAGCGGTCACTGGAAAAAAATGTTACTGTAGGCCACTGGAGTAGAGGCCCCAAAAATTAGGCATTCACCTGACAGAAAAGGCCTTTTATGCCGCTGTATGTACATAAGACAAGGACCATTCTTTGTTCTGGGTGGTGGCAGATATGTGTGGCCTGGCATGAGGAAATTCAATTACACGTGGTTGTCACAGGTGTTGAATTCCTCCGAGATCCATGCCTCATTCATTTTTAGGAATGTGATGTAGTCCACACTGTCGTGAGCTAGGTGAGTGCGCTTAACGGTCAAGATCTCCCCTGCGCTGAACGTCCTTTCGGACAGGAAACTCGATGAGGGGCAAGCCAAGAGTTCCATGGGAAATTGTGCCAGCTCTGGCCACAGGACAAGCCTGCACACCCAGTAGTCCAGGGGTTCCTTGCTTCTTAGAGCGTCCACATCGGCCATTAACCCAATGTAGTCAGACACCTGTCGGTCTCGATGTTCCCTGAGGCTGGATCCGGAAGAATGCAAGAATGATCTCATATCCGAAGTGACCAACACATCTTCAAACCTCCATCTTCTTGCAGGAGCAGTAGGATTGGTTCCCGCAACTTTTTTGCTGTGCGTGAAAATTTCTCTGCCAGCGCCCGCAACAGCAAGGCCTGGAAATGCTGCATTCTGACAGCGCTCTGTGATGCTGGTAACATGTCTACCATTTCGTGTTTGTACCGGGGGTCTAAGTACGTTGTCACCCAGTACTGGTCCTTGCCCTTTATGCTTTTTATACAGGAGTCCCTCTTCACTGGAGCATGAAGGCCTAATTTTCACTAAATTGGAAGTGGTGGAGCGTGCTGGCTCCTACTCATCGCCCAGGAGAATGTCGTCCTTGGTCTCCTCCCCCCAGCCATGGACAATACCAGGGATCCCCGAAAAGTTTAAAGTCCCCCTTAAAGCCTGCTCTTCTTGCTCCTACTCCTCCCCCCAGCCATCATCCTCCTCTGACTCCTCTTCAGACTCCTACTGACTTGTCTCAGATGGAGTAGCCCCCCTGGAAATTCATCCAGCATTGCGATTTCCTCATCTTCCTGCTCCTCGATGGCTTGATCAATGACACAATGCAATGCATGCTCCAGAAAGAAGGCGTAAGGTACGATGTCACTGATGGTGCCCTGGCTGCGACTGACCACTTTGGTGATCTTATCAAATGGCCGCAGAAGTCTGTATGCGTCGCCCATGAACAGCCACTGGCGTGGTGAAAAGAAAACAAGCTCCCAGAACCTGTCCTGCCACAGAGTTTGCACAGTTAGTCGTTAACTGCACATTTCTGCTGGAGCAGCCTATCAAGCATATACAAGGTGGAGTTCCAGAGCGTCGGGCAGTAACAAATCAGACGTCTGACGGGCAGGTGGGGTCACCGCTGAACATCAGCAAGGCGAGCCATGGCCGTGTAAGATCTTCTAAAATGGCCAGAGATTTTCCTGGCCTGCGGCAAGATGTCCTGGACCCGGGGTATTTGGCAACGAATCGCTGCATGACTAAGTTCAGGACGTGTGCCATGCACGGCATGTGTGTCATTTTGCCCTATTTCAGCGCGCTCAGCAGATTGGCACCGTTGTCCCACACCACTTTACCAACTGTCAAATTGAGCGGTGTTAGCCACTGATCACCTGTGACCGCAGAGTTGAAAGGAGTGCAGGACCGGTGTGGCTCTTGGCTTCCAGGCACAACAGCTGCAAAACAGCATGACAACATCTCACCTGGCACGTCGAATAGGTTCTGGGGAGCTTGGGGGGTGCAGCGGAAGAGGCGGTAGCAGTGGAAAAGGACGAGTCAGCTGAGGAGGAGATGGAGGATGGAGTAGGAGGAGGAGAAGAAAAGGCAGACCTGCAAGCAATCCGTGGCGGTAACACCAAATCCACACGGGTGCCACGGGTTACATGCTTGACGGCCGTCAGAGGGTACACCCAGTGGGCGGTAAAAGTTATGTACCTTCCCTACCCGTGTTTGCTAGACCAAGTGTCTGTGGTCAGATGTATCTTGGCACCGACACTGTGTGTCAGAGATACATTCACTTGTCGCTGAACGTGGCCATATAGCTCCTGGATGTCCTTCTGGGAGAAATATTTCCATCCAGGGACCTTCCATTGCATTGTGCCAATGGCCACAAAATTGGCAGGCTATCAGTTCCAACAAGCCAGCAGTCAGCCGTTGGGCAAGAGGGTTACCCGGTGTCATTATCTTTTTAAGCTCAAATATTTGGGCCACGGAAGCATGCCTTTTGCCAGATAAACGCGACAACGGCATGGTGGAAAGTGGAGTGGAGGACAAATGGGAGGAGAGAGGAGAAGGAGAAGATGCAGGATGTGGAGAAATGGGAGTGTGGCTTTGTGGGTTCTGACGGTGTTGCTCCCACTGGGCTCTGTGATGGAAGGCCAGGTGCCTTCTTAAGGCGGTCGTCCCTAGGAGAGTGTTGGGCTTACCGCGACTTATGCTTTGACAGCACAGGCTGCAGATGGCAACACTATTGTCAGCAGCGGACACGTTAAAAAAATCCCACACTGCAAAGCCATGTGCCGGAGTCCTGGGAGCACCAGATGTGACTGTGCATGGTGTATGGCTCATTCCAGATACATTAGCAGTCTGCTTTTTGCCTCCTGTGCACTGTAAGTTCTGCCTGCTTCTCCTCTTTCTCCTCCCTCCTCTTTCTCCTCCCTCTGCTGCGCTGTCTCTTCCTATGAACTTCCCTCCTCTTCCTCTCTTGTGGGCACCCACGTGACGTCCATTTACACGTCATCATTGTCACCTTCACTACCACTGACATTAGAGATCTCGGAGTAGGTAGCAACAGCGGGGACCACCCTCCTTGGGCAGATCTGGGTACTGTCGTCAGACTGCTGGGTGGCAACCGTTGATACCTCCTCTTCCTGATCCGATGCCAGGAATGGCTGTGCATCGGTAAGGTCTTGGAATGGATGGGAAAATAATTCCTCTGACTCAAGCGGAGGGGATATGGTGGTGGTAGTGGTGTCTTTGGGGTTGCACACATCAGAGAGTGAATAGGGTGCAGATAGAGAGGATGAGGAGGGTGCATAAGCGGAAGGCTGAGTGAGCCACTCAACCAAGTCTGGTGCGTCCTTTGACTTAATCGCACGCACCTTCTGCAACTTCCCTCTTAGGCTCCGGCCTTGAGAACCTACCCGACCCCTACCACCCCTGCGGAATGTCCTGCCTCTTCCTCTGCCTGTCATTTTCAAAATGACCCTGTGACAATGTCCCTATAGAAGAGCAGTATGTGTGAAAGTAGGTATATCACACCCCTGCCTCAATCAGTTTTTTGGGGGGGCAACTGGTATATCACACTAGTTGAAATTATTTGTTCCAATAGCGTTTGTCACTCAGTGTAACTGCGGTAACGCAGCAGAACCGCAAACAAATGCTGCACTACCCAAATGCACTATATAGAAAATATATTATTGTTATATCACACCCCTGCTTTAATCAGTTTTTTTGGGGGGAAACTGGTATATCATACCAGTTGAAATTATATGTTCCAATAGCGTTTGTGACTCAGTGTAGCTGCGGTAACGCAGCAGAACTGCAAACAAATGCTGCACTACACAAATGCACTATATAGAAAGAATATTATTGGTATATCAGACCCCTGCCTCAATCACTTTTTAGGGGGGGCAACTGGTATATCACACCATTTGAAATTATTTTCTCCAATAGCGTTTGTTACTCTGTGTAGCTACGGTAATGCAGCAGAACTGCACACAAATGATGCACTACCTAAATGCCCTATATAGAAAGTATATTATTGGTATATCAGACCCCTGCCTCAATTAGTTTTTTGGGGGGCAACTGGTATATCACACCAGTTGAAATTATTTGCTCCAATAAATGGATAAGTATTTGACAAAGAAGGATATCACGGCCGGCCCTATGACGTCCAAGATGGCGCCAGACACTGACGCTTTGGACTCAGATATTTGGGCGCATCAGGAGGGGTGAGAGATATAGAGCCCATCACCCGGGCCTTTTTAAAGCAAACCATTACATTAGCAATGCGGCCCATTATGAAAGAGCTGAAAGATATAGGGGCGAACATCCTCCCTCTTGGGGGCCGTGTAGAGGCTTTGGAGGATCAGAGCTCGGCACTGCTGACATTTGATGGCTCAGTAAGGTCTAAGTTTATGGAACAACAGCGTTAGCTGAACAAAGACTTTAATCAAATTGAGGATCTAGAAAACTGCAACCGCAGGAATAACCTGGGTTTTAAGGGATTACCTGAGAAACATGTAGATCTTCTCTGAATAGCTGCCTCCATTTTTGCTGACATCCTGGGTCAAGATAGAGCTGCTTCTATTGTGATTAAAGGTATCCATAGAGCATAACGCCCCAAACCGGGTCCATCTGACCCTCCCAGGGACATTATCTGCAAATTGTTGAACTTTGCAGACACATCTGCGATTCTCCGCCAAGCAGAAAAACCTGCTGGAATTGGCCCCGATCCATCTTTATTAGGTTCTTTCTGCTACTAACTTAGCTAAGAGAAGGACCCTTAAACCTTTATTGGAACACCTTAAAGCTCATGGTTTACTATACAGACGGTTTTATCCGTTTGGGATTTCAATCCTAAAAAACAACAAACAACTGGTCATCCGGACACCAGAGGACCTACAGGCAGTGTGGCCTAAACTAGGAATTCCTCCAATACAAGTGCTCTCCTGGATGCCGGTTCCGATGGAGGATAGCCGTTCGGCATTGCCTATGCCACTGGATACTTGGTCACCTATAGGGGAGAAGCAGCAAGTACAGCGGATGAAAAAAACCTGCACCAAGACCCCAATAAGCTGAGCGTGCTGTAAACATACAACTTGTGCAAATATTCTTTGGTCTATAGGGACCCTACTTTTATTTTCTCTGAGGGAGTGGTTGTCTGCTTAAATCGCTTAATCAGTTGTCTGATGGGCATCTCTTTCTCTAACTGGATGTGGTCCTCACTAATTTCTGACAGGTGTAGATGTGTTCCTTTGTTTAATCCATTGCACAGTCGGGAAGGAGTTAAGGCCCTCAGAGCCTATTTAGCTGGCTCATGACTAGCGCAGAGGTTGCATATTCTTTTGTTCCCTCCAGGGAAGGCAAGGACAATGCCAATAGGGTTTTAGAGTTCAACATTTTTTATTGAAATTTTCTTATTTTTTCAAATATAAGGAAACAAAGCATTGCATGGGTACAGTACATAGATATGATGAAGTGGACACAGCCACCTAAGATACAAATCATTACATCTAGCCAGAAGATCAGGCCAATTGTACTGTCAAAATACAAACTGTAGAATGTACAGCAAACACTATAACAGTGAATAGCAAATGCCAAACACAAATCTATCTGCACGTAAGATAAGGTTACAGGAGGGACCTCTAAAAAGCACGTTCAAGGAGGACACAAGCGACTATCCCCCTTACAGTGTTGTGGCATTAGTGCCTGTTTACCTGGCAAACTTCGGGTGAACCATCCATGGATCCCAGGTGTTTTTATACTTCATAGGAGAAATCACAGAAGGAGGGAGCAACCTCTCATACCTGCATGTATTATTCAGTTCAGTAATCACCTCCGCAACAACTGGGGGGTTCATCTCCTTCCAATGACGGGTGATAACCAATTTGGCGCTAAGCAAGATGTGCCCCACCACTGGTCTATATGAAGGGCAAATTTGCTGGATGCCCAAGAACAGAAGAGCAATTCCCGGAGATGGAGGGCTGCGCTGGCCAGATACTTCACCTAGCAACATAAATACCTGTTTCCAATAATCAGTGATAACTGGGCATGTCCACAGGACGTGGAGTAGGGAACCTACATTTCCACACCCCCTCCAGCACATAGGGGAAGATGTAGGGTAAATAACATGCAATCTCTCAGGCGTATAATACCAATTTAGAAGCGTTTTTACCCCAGCTTCATAATGCGTGACACACTTGAAGTTAGAGGTCAGAAAGCCTATAGCAGAAGACCATTCAGCCGTAGAATATGAGCTGCCCAACACACTCTCCCATCTCTGGAATGATTTAGATTTGACAAATTCAGACTTATCCCCCATGCAGTCATATATGCGCCCTGTCGCCCCTTTTTTCAGCAAGTTTTGGAAGCAGTAGAGTTGAATTATCCCTTTGTGCGTAGAAGGGGGTTTAGCAACGATTGATGACAAGAGATGTTTAACCCTGAGATAATTAAATATTTCGCCTGATGGAAGCTGAAACGTCTGTTGGACCGTAGCAAATGGGGTGACCCCTGCAGAGCTAATAATTTGGGAGACCTTCTCAATTCCCTGTGTCCGCCACTTCTGAAGACTTATATCTCTCAATGTCCACTCCAAGGAGCAGATGTCAACGTGGGAGAACAGGGTGTCCCTAGAATCTGCATAGGAACTATGAAAGTGCAACCAAATTCTCCCCACATGACTCACGGTTTGTAGGGAGACATCAGGGACCTTCCTACTCCATAATATGCTAATCAACCAGTCTTTCAAGGAACCCCCTTTAATCGAGTGGGATTCTATTTGATGCCAGGCTTTGTCACACTCTATATTCCACCATTCCCTGGCTAACGACAGGCCAATGGCTCTATGGTAATCGCTAATACAAGGTAAACCCAGTCCTCCTGCTTTTTTCCGTAAGAAGAGCTGCTTTTGGGCAATCCGGGGCTTAGATGATTTCCAAACATATTTGGACAATGCTGCCTGCGCTTTGTGGAAGAACAGGTCTGGGACCGGGATAGGAAGAGCTCTAAATACGTATATCAATTTAGGTAATGTCATCATCTGAAATGCCGCCACTCTACCAACCCAGGATATCTCCCTCATGGAGTATTGGGAGAAGTCGGTTGCCATGGTGTCGAGGAGAGGTTCATAGTTCAATTTGTACAAATGCACACAGGGGAACGTCAACTTAATCCCCAAGTATGGAAGCTCATTTTCCTGCCAATCCAGGGTAAAACGGGACCGTAGCAATCTATCTTCTTCCCGGGAAATATTAAGCAACAGGGCTTGGGATTTGGAATTGTTAATTTTATAGTACGAAAGAGTACCAAAGTGTGATATCAAATCCAAAGCTGAATCTAGTGACTGAAGGGGGTCTGAGAGAGTAAGGATAATGTCATCAGCATATAATGATATCCTGTGGTCCCTCCCTCCCACGACTACCCCCTGTATACTAGATGAGCGTCGGATATGTTGGGCTAAAGGCTCAAGAGCCAGTATAAAGAGGAGGGGTGACAACGGGCATCCCTGACGCGAGCCGTTAGTAATCTGGAAAGGGGCAGATACTACCCCATTAACCCATACGCTAGCTGAAGGGGAGGCATATAAGCTATAGAAGGCGTTCAAAATGCTACCCTCGAACCCCATTCTACCAAGGACTGAGAATGCGAATGACCAGTGAAGACGGTCAAACGCCTTCTCCGCATCCAGGGTCACTGCTACCATAGAGAGGCTATTCCGTTCAACATGTTCAAAGAGATCAATCAGTCGTCTAGTGTTATCTGACGGCACCCGGCCCTTAACAAACCCCGTCTGATCATCTTTAATTAAAGAAGGAAGCATAGCCGATAGTCTACTGGCTATCAGTTTGGCAAAAATTTTGATGTCTGAATTCAATAGCGAAATCGGCCTGAAATTTTGTGGTACCTCTGGGGGCTTACCTGGTTTCGGCAAGGTGACTATAAGGGCCGCGAGCATTTCTGGCGGGAACGGGGTACCCGCCAGAGCTTTATTAAAAATATCCAAGAGATGTGGGGACAGTATAGGACAGAAATGCTTATAATATTCATTAGACAACCCGTCTGGGCCTGGGGATTTGCCTGATGGAAGAGTAGCAATAAGTTTCTGGAGTTCAATAGGCGTAGGAGGGGCATTTAATGAATGGAGTTGGTCCCGGGATAGAGTGGGCAACTCTGATTGGGTCAGGAAATTTTCCACGAATTCTGAATAGTTCTGTGGTAAATCAATTCCATCCTTGAGATTATATAGGCTCTGATAGTAGGTACGGAACTGTTCTGCAATATCCCTGGGGTCTAGTAATTTGGCCTTAGAGGACGGGTGTATAAGGAAGGGGATTTTTGATTTAGTTTGTTGAGCCTTAAGTTTGTTAGCCAATAGTCTACCCGCTCTGTTTCCCTGAGCATAATGTTTCGCTTTAGACCAAAGCATGGATTTAGAGTAATTTTGGGATAGTAGACTACACAGTTTGTCCCTCTCCGCCTTCAGGAGGGCAGTTATCGGAGCTGTAGGGGATACCTTATTCTGGGTCTCAAGGTCCTCAATGGATTGGAGCAACTGAGAAACCTCTTTCTCTCTGACTTTCCTTAGTTTGCACTTCAATCTAATCAGGGAGCCTCTTATGAACGCCTTGTGGGTCTGCCATAGAACATACTTATCCGTGACAGAACCATCATTAAAGGCGAAGAACTCTCTCAGTTCAGCAGACAACTCTTTAACTGCGCCTGGGTTGGAAAATAAAAACGTATCGTTACGCCATATAGGGGCAGATGGGAATTGGTATAAATCCTCCAACGACAATGTAATTGGGGCATGGTCGGACCATTGTATGAGACCAATATCTGAGGATATTGTGTGCAGTAGGGTGGCTTGATCAACAAAAAACATGTCAATACGTGAGTAAGAGAGATGGGGGGCAGAGAAGAAGGTGTAATCTTTCTCTCCACTATGCTGAGCCCTCCACACATCAATAAGGCCCTCTGATCTCAGCAAAGAAGCAGCATCTCCTCCCATACGCCGGTTAGGGCTGGTGGAGTCCAGCGACCGATCCATCACCATGTTAAAATCTCCACAGAGAATCACCTTCCCCTGTTTCATGCGGGTCACCTGTTTCAGTAGCTTCCGCATGAAAGAGATTTGGTGATTGTTAGGTGCGTACACGTTGACCAAAGTGTAGGTGATGTTGTTGATGGAACATACCAGAATGATGTATCGGCCGCCGGAGTCCACTTTTGAGGACAATGTAGTAAACGCCACTGAATTCTTGACAGCTATGAATACTCCTCTGGATTTCTTGCTAAAATGAGAATGAAATACATGAGGAAAGAAACGATTATGGATGCGTTTAGCATCCCCCTGAAGCAAGTGGGTCTCTTGGATACAGATGAGGTCCGCTCCAGCTTTGGCTGCCTCCCGCCACACATATGTTCTTTTTTGCGGACAATTAAGTCCTTTAGCATTCAAAGACAATAGTTTAAGACCCATTAGAGTGGGGGGAGGGGCCAAGTTCTGTGCAGGCAGACAGACAACCAAATATCAGCAAGTCAAATTTTGATAACAAAAAGACAAACGTCTAACAATATGCAAATTTCACGAAGCTCTGAGCAGATACGACAAAGCAGCGAAAAATAAGGAGTCAATATAAATGGGGTAGGGACAAAAACAGAGAAGGATATTACGACACCAGACGGTAAAACACGTCAGTATGGCATAGGTGGCGTAAGTCCACTAGTAGGCTGAGAAGGGTATTAGAAATGCAGGCATATAACACTATCTGCACCTAGATAAAAAGAATAGACATCAAACCCCACATGAAGTAAGCGAAAACAGCAAAAGAACTCCACTCCTCTAGCCGCTGATAAACCCACTGCGGCCAACTATGGAGTCTCCTACATCACCAATTCAGAACTGTGGCAGTCTCATTGAAAGCATCAGCCAACTTGAGCTCCAGCCGCATTCATCGGATCATCTCTTCTTCGGTTCCCTCTTTTCTCCACCTGAAGAGGGATGTCCCACGCTATAAGCAGTTCTCGTCCATCTGAGACCGATTTCACCACATGCGTTTTTCCATCTTTCCGGATCAGCAGCTTTTGTGGGTAGCCCCATTTATACTGGATATCATTATCCCTAAGGGCAAGGGTAATTGGTTGCAGTTCCCTTCTTTGTCTCAAAGTCGACATGGAGAGATCCGCAAAAAGTCTGACAGTCTGAAATGGAGCAGGGAGTTTGTCACAGTTCCTAGCCGCCAGCATAAGGGCTTCTTTAGTGTGAAAGAAGTGGATTCTAGCAAGTGTATCTCTTGGTATATCCGCACTCAGGTGTGAAGGTTTTGGGATTCTATGAGCCCTGTCTATTATCATGTCAGGAACAGGGATTTTAGGTAGCAGTGTCTTGATGAGGCTTTTAAGATATGGCTGCAGGTCTCGGGGTGCTACATCTTCAGGGATGCCCCTAAATTTAACATTGTTCCTTCTGGAACGATCTTCCAGATCCGCTAACTTGCTTTTTACGGTTTCCAGTTCTTCCGCCATGTCATTGTGGGCATCAATAATGCTATTTTGCGACATGGCAAAGTCCGCCATTTTGTTCTCTACATGCTGGATTTTATCTGCGTTATCCTTCACTTTAGCCGCCAGAGGGTTAATTAACCCAGCCATGTCTGAGCGCATGGATTGATGCAGTGCCAGCAACATGTTTTTAATGGATTCCTCACAGAGCGGTTTGTCTGAGGTACGGTAGGCGACGATGGGTGTTGCAACAAGAGGCTCTGCTGTTTGAGCCCAGGGTCCCTCACCGACCTTAGTGGAACATTCAGTGTCCAAGCGCGGCCTCTGCTTCTGAGGGCTGCTGGAGGGTGACATCTCGCTCCGGCATGCAGCGGCGCCATCATGTGTCTCCACGTTCCCCGGGGTTCCTAGATCACTCGGAGTTGGTGGGAGCGAAGGGAACTCTGCCTCTGTCAGGGAGAAGGCATCGGGCTCAAGCACAGGCGACGGAGATCTGGAAGCGCTCCTGGGCGATGCGCTGCCCCGAGGAGACGATGCGCGGGTTCCGGCGCGGGAGCCTGCGCCATCTTTGGCCGGGCCCCGTTCAAAGAAACTGTCCAGATTGCCGCTGAGCAGTCTAGGCAACTGCCTTTTTGATTTCCCCATGGCTTCCTGGATAGTGTCCAGCTTCCTTGCCGGCGAGGATGCGGAGATGGCAGCGGTCCTAGCTGAAGGGAGCTGCTTTTCAGTCGCTGAGGTGCAGGAGCCGTTCGTTCAAGCGGCCATTCTTCTCAGTGGCCAAGCATGAAGGCTTTATTTCATCACACTGGAGCCGCACACAGGGAGGTCTAACAATCGTTTTTCAGGGCACTGGAGTAATTGTCAGCCCCACAGTGGTGCCTTATGTTAAGATAGCCTCTATGCCTGTCCTCTCTTAGTCCTGGAGCACCTATCAGCCACACGCCGGTGCCGGGACTCAGGCGCGGAGGGATCTGTTCGCCAATAGGGTTTTAAATGCTATACATTATGCCAAGTCCAATGGAATTCACATGATTCTTCTCAGTACAGATGCCGAGAAGACTTTTGACAGAATTGATTGGACTTTCATGAAAGAAGCCTTACTTAACTTTGGATTTCCCTCTCCCTTTATTAACGCTATTTTTTCACTATACTCACTCCCCTCGGCAAGGGTCAAGGTCAGGGCCGCCATCAGGGGGGTACAGCCAATACCCCAGTAAGGGGCCCAGACCCTGGGGGGGCCCAGCCAGTTCCAAAAAATATATATTTTTTTTTTTCCCCCTTACCATTTGTCAGTGACTTGAGTTGAACTTTATTGCATCGCTAGAGGGGGGCAATTGATTATTCCTTGCTAGTGATGTCCGGTTCATGAACGAATCATTCATTTGAATCGATTCAGTTCACTGAACCGGAGGAGTCGATTCCTCTGACTGAGCCGATCCGAGTGAAGCCGCTCAGTCTGACCCAGCACACAATAGCAGAGCCGCTGGCAGCAGGGAGGAGTGTAATCTGATCCTAGAGTGGAAGCTGCTGCTGCCAGCCCCTCCCCTCCCCGCCCACCAACCAATCAGAGCTGAGGAAAGGCAAGCACTAGCAGCTCTGAGTCTGAGTCACTGACACAAGTACAGGGAGTCTGAGAATCGAATGAGTCACAGGTTAAAATATTTTAAAGATCTGACTGCAAGCAGCGTTTTGGTGTCCGCCTTCAGAGCGGAATGGAGGCGGAACGGAGCCAAACGGATGCATTCTGAATGGATCCTTATCCATTCTGAATGCATTGGGGCAAAACTGATCTGTTTGGGGCCGCTTGTGAGATCCCTGAAACAGATCTCACAGGCGGACCCAGAAACGGCAGTGTGACAGTAGCCTGTGCCGCATACTGAGCTGAGCGATTTCAAAGGCTCTAAATTATTTATTTTCATATTGATCCTTATGTTGTCTACTTGGCTAGGCAGCTCTATGTTGTGTGGTCTTTGCTCGGGGGTAAAATGCAAAGCTGTTTTCTGGATTATCCCACAGGGCCAGGATCCTCCATCATTTATTGTTATTAACCCCTCCCTTGCCAGCCCACCCAGCTCTATTTAGCTTTGTGTTCTGCTTTGAAAAAAAATGTTTAGGCCATGAAGGGGTTAATTAAGTGTTGGAGGGGGTGGGGTGTGTTATTGTGCATATTGTGTTTGGGATCCATTTAACAAGTTTGACCAGTTGGGTTTGAGAGTGGTTGAGTGTCATCCACAGATCCCCCATAAAAGTGTCATCCACAGATCCCCCATAACAGTGTGTCATCCACAGATCCCCCATAACAGTGTTCGTCATCCACAGATCCCCCATAACAGTGTTTGTCATCCACAGATCCCCCATAACAGTGTTCGTCATCCACAGATCCCCCATAACAGTGTGTCATCCACAGATCCCCCATAACAGTGTGTCATCCACAGATCCCCCATAACAGTGTTCGTCATCCACAGATCCCCCATAACAGTGTTCGTCATCCACAGATCCCCCATAACAGTGTGTCATCCACAGATCCCCCATAACAGTGTCATCCACAGATCCCCATAACAGTGTTCGTGATCCACAGATTCCTCATAACAGTGTGTCATCCACAGATCCACATAACAGTGTGTCATCCACAGATCCCCCATAACAGTGTGTCAACCACAGTACCCCATAACAGTGTGTCATCCACAGTACCCCATAACAGTGTGTCATCCACAGATCCCCCATAACAGTGTGTCATCCACAGATCCCCCATAACAGTGTTCGTCATCCACAGATCCCCCATAACAGTGTTTGTCATCCACAGATCCCCCATAACAGTGTTCGTCATCCACAGATCCCCCATAACAGTGTGTCATCCACAGATCCCCCATAACAGTGTTCGTCATCCACAGATCCCCCATAACAGTGTTCGTCATCCACAGATCCCCCATAACAGTGTGTCATCCACAGATCCCCCATAACAGTGTCATCCACAGATCCCCATAACAGTGTTCGTGATCCACAGATTCCTCATAACAGTGTGTCATCCACAGATCCACATAACAGTGTGTCATCCACAGATCCCCCATAACAGTGTGTCAACCACAGTACCCCATAACAGTGTGTCATCCACAGTACCCCATAACAGTGTGTCATCCACAGATCCCCCATAACAGTGTGTCATCCACAGATCCCCCATAACAGTGTCATCCACCGATCCCCATAACAGTGTTTGTTATCCACAGATTCCCCCCATAACAGTGTGTCATCCACAGATCCCTCATAACAGTGTCATCCACAGATTCCCCCATAACAGTGTGTCATCCACAGATTCCCCCCATAACAGTGTGTCATCCACAGATTCCCCCCATAACAGTGTGTCATCCACAGATTCCCCCCATAACAGTGTGTCATCCACAGATTCCCCCCTTAACAGTGTGTCATCCACAGATTCCCCCATAACAGTAAGTCATCCACAGATTCCCCCATAACAGTAAGTCATCCACAGATTCCCCCATAACAGCAAGTCATCCACAGATTCCCCCATAACAGTGTGTCATCCACAGATTCCCCCCATAACAGTAAGTCCTCCACAGATCCCCATAACAGTGTGTCATCCACAGATTCCCCCCCATAACAGTAAGTCATCCACAGATTCCCCCCATAACAGTAAGTCCTCCACAGATTCCCCCCATAACAGTAAGTCCTCCACAGATTCCCCCCATAACAGTAGGTCATCCACAGATTCCCCCCATAACAGTAAGTCCTCCACAGATTCCCCCCATAACAGTGTGTCATCCACAGATTCCCCCATAACAGTGTGTCATCCACAGATTCCCCCCATAACAGTAGGTCATCCACAGATCCCTCCATAACACTGTAACAGTAAACCTTGTGCTTTTAAGGTGTTTTTTCTTAAATGTGCCAGGGGGAGATTGCTAGGGCAGATTAGAACAGGTAGTGTAGTTAGTGTTAGTGGAGGGTCCTGCTTAAAAGAGTCTACCTTGTCGTGGTAGCAGGCTTCATATTATTTGGTCAAAAATTAATTCCTTACTGAAATCGCTGATTATCACTATTTACTGTCTTTGTAGTTGTAAAAAAATAATGAAATTGTGGGTAGGTCCTTGGGGGTAGAGGGGAGGTGGAGTCAGGACGAATTCTGAAGGGTAGGAGGGGGGGCCCAGGCCTGGAGCTGTGTAAGGGGCCCCAAAATTTCTGATGGCAGCCCTGGTCAAGGTTAATAACTCGCTGTCGCCTACCTTTACTATAGCGAATGGCACTCAACAAGGCTGCCCTCGGTCGCCAAGCATATTTTTTCTGTGTATGGAAACCCTAATACAGGCCATAAGACAACATCCACACATAAAAGGTTTAAAAGCCCCGTCGGGAACTTTCACAGTAGCTGCTTACGCGGATGATCTTTTAATATTCCTCACTAATCCCACTATAGTTTTTCCTCATATATAAGATCTTTTCCAGGAATTTGGTCGGTTATCTAACTTTAAGATACATTTTAGGAAATCTGAGGTTCTAAATATTACATTAGACACTGCAGAGGTGGAGAGTCTGAAAGTCTCAACTCCCTTCCCCTGGCAAAACACTTCAATTACATATCTGGGCATGAAGGTACCGGTGAACTCTCAAAGGTATATGACCTGAATTATCGCCCGTTACCCAATTCAATATGCGCACAGCTAGTCACTACTAAATTACTCTTTTTTTCTTGGATTGGCAGGAAACAATACCTCACGACTTATATACTACCTAAGTTCTTATATTTGATACAAGTGGCCCCGATACATCTACCAGTCTACCAGTTTCATACAGTTAGAAGGCTGTTCTCTAAATTTCTGTGGAAAAATTCACATCCTAGATTGAATTACAGACTTCTTTCTCTAACAAAACAACAGGGTGGAATAGATCTACCAGATATAAAATTATATTGCACAGCCATACAATTGCACCGCTGGTTAGACTTTAACAAATATATGGGCAACTCTCTGTCCGCCCTATTAGAGAAGGATGGTTTAGATTACTCACTCATCCCATTAATGTGGTCTAATGGTAAAATTCCCTCTTTCATGCGCAATATTAATAGTCTGACGAAAGGTCTTTTATTATTGTGGGGTGGAAGTATGGAATCTCCCGGATATAGCTCCTTTCCCATCTCCTCTAACACCTGTATGTTTTTTGCCGTATTTAGTCAGGGAATCTTCTCCACCTTTTTATACTGAAGCCCTTTGGAGACAATTATTCTCATGTCCTATATTGGTCCTTCTTCATGGCCTTATGCAGTAACTGCTGCACCTCTAACTGGTCCGCACCTTCTCTCCAGCAGTAAGGGCTCGACAACGTCAGCAGAAGGAAGCTGTTTTTCCTTCCCATCAACTTCAATGTTGTCTATTACTCCTGATGCTCCTCCTCCACCTCATCACCTGTTTCAACAGCAATTGGATTGCCTAGGCGATTGCAAAAAGATAACAGAATGTGTGCAACTGCGCAGAAGCTGAACGTGCACCTGGCCAAGTTGCTGGTAATACAGTACCTTCCTTTCCATGGAAAGCACGATCTCCTTGAGCTGCAAAGGCAAAATACTCTTCCCCAACATCTCCTGATATGTAATGTTTCCACCTCCCTGCAAGGGTCTACTCCCTGATGCAACTTTCACATTAGCCAGTGGCAGCCAATGCGTGACATGTGCCATTTGCTCAGGCCCTTTGAGGAGGTCACTTTATTTGTCAGTTGGCAGAAATACGGGATGAATTATGTCATTCCACTCCTTCATGTTTTGGAGTGGATGCTGACAAATCTGATTAGCGAGGGGGGAGAAGACATGGCACCTCTAATTCACGGCCACCTGAGTCCCAAGAAGAATAAACTGGCAAAGGAGGAGGACATAAACACCCAGTGGCTATCCACAATGTTAGGCCCTTACTACCGGTCGAAAATGGGGGCATTTTTTAGACCTTCTGTGAGGGATGCAAAAATTGACTACTATAGAGACATGCTGTGTAGTCAGCTGGTTGCTGCCCACAAGCACCATCGCCTGTCCTCAGGAAAGTCTGACCAGAGGGGCCCTCTGTGCTTAGGCTCCACTGCCATGACTGGTTGGGGTGGGGGGAGTAGCAGTCTGTGATGAGCATGTTATTTTTTCAGCCGCCTACTGAAGAAACCACCTAGCAGCAGCAGCAGAACCTGGCATATTTTGACTACACACTGTCACCCATTATCCAAGATCCCCTGGACTACAGGGCATGCAAACTTGAAATGTGGCCACAACTGGACAAGTTTGCCATGGACATGCTTTCTTGCCCAGCCAGTAGTGTGGCATCAGAGCGGATGTTCAGTACGGCGGTGGGCATAGTTATCCCTAAGAGAACTTGCCTTTCCTCTCTATTGAGAACTAGCCATTGTAAAGGTGAATCAACCTGGATTTCCAGATGCCGGTGCCTGATGCAACAGAGTAGCTCATTCTGCCACTAATGATCATACTGTAATGTGCTGCCATACTGGAATATTCTGCAAAATGAACCATTATTTCTTTCCACATGCAAACTGCCTCTACTTGCCATTCTTGGGTCTTCTTGGCTTACTGATTTGTACATGGTAAATTTTTAAAGGATATGCATGCCACTGGGCCTTACTATCACACTGCTGTTTTTGGGTTCTGCTACTACTGTGATTTGCCACCATCTTGTGCTAAATACCACTGTTGTCTCCCCCTATCCCACTGTGTCATGGGACGACTGTTTTCACTGTCACTGCTGCTGCTCCCCCTCCTCACTCTGTCATAGGGCCACTATTGTCCCTGATACTGCCACTGCTGTTGGTCCCCACCCCCACTCGTTTACACACAGATTGTAAGCTATTGCAAGCAGGGCCCTCGCTCCTAGTGTTTCAGTTGTATATTAGCTAGTAACTTTATGATGTCTTTTGTTTTGTACATGAACCCTCTGAATTGTAAAGCGCTGCAGATTATGGTGGTGCTATATAATTAAAGATTATTATTATTGTTATAGTATTTGATCAGTATTTGTAAGCCAAAAGCAGGGGTACAAGATACAGAGGAGATGCAAATATTTCCATTATATTTTATCTCTGTTTTGGACCCACTCCTGTTTTTGGCTTAAAAATACTGATCTAATACTGATGCAAAATACTGACCAAATACTGACTGTGGGAAAGAGCCCATAAAAGTCCTGCATGCAGGACTTTGTTTTGATTGTTAAAAAAAAACGTATTTTACACGTAAATTGCCAAACGGATGCAAATTAAGCATAAGGCCTATTTCCCACTGTTAATATTTTGCATCAGTATTTGATCAGTAGTTGTAAGCCAAAAGCAGGAGTGAGTCCAAAACACAGAAGAGAAACAAATATTTATATTACATTGTATCTCTGTTTTGGACTCACTCCTGGTTTTGGCTTACAATTACTGTTCGGCAATTTACTGTTATTAAATACTGACCGTCTTCAAGGCTTTATGGATTCTCAAAATGCAGACTCTGTTTTGTTTTTAGTTTTCTGTTCCTCTGACAGCTCAGAAGAACAGAAGAATAAACAATTACTTGAACACAGCCTTAGGCTCCATTCACACATCCGCAATTCCATTCTGCATTTTGCGGAATGGAATTGTGGACCCATACATTTCTATGGGGCCGCACGCATTTTCGGGTCCGCAATTCCGATCCTGAAAAAAATAGAACATGTCCTATTCTTGTCCGCAATAGCGGACAAGAATAGGCATATTCTCTTAGTGCCGGCAATGTGCGGTCTGCAAAATGCGTAACGCACATTGCCGCTGTCCGTGTTATGCGGATCCGCGGATCCGCAAAACACATACGGATGTGTGAATGGACCCTTACTGCCACTGTTGCTGCCCCCCTCCCCACTCTGTCATAAGATAACAAGTCCATGTTACGGCCACTGCTGTTTGTCTGCATCCCTACTGTGTTATGGGGCCATTATTGTCACTGTTACTGGTGCTGCAGCCACCCTTTCCACTCATGGGCCCACTACTTAAATCTGTGCACGGTTAAGGCTACTTTCACACTTTTTCTCCAGCCACCTCTCAGTTGTTTGCCTTGCTGCGGCCAGACCTCCAGCTCGCCCCCATTATGGTAAATGGGGTCCGAAGTGGACTTCCGTTGGGACGGCAGGCTGTTCCCCTGCCGGAACAGCCTGACTGACACCGCTGCCTCAAGTGTAAAGGTAGCATTAGTGACGGTAGTGACGGTTACAGTGACACAGTATATCTACAGCTAACAGAAGGGTTTAAAAAGCATGTGTTTGGACTGCCACAACATGCATTACAAGAACATTTTTTTCTCCACTACTTTATCGGTGCTACCTCCATTTCTTTATTTTGTTCCACTAAGTAGCCATTTGGACACAGCTCAAGCAGGGGCGCGCACAGGTTTTTTGCTCTACTGAAGGGTGCTGTATTCTTTTCTTTTAGTTTAACAGAAGGGATTAGCTATGAATCTTAGTGCACTGCACACTGATGTAGAGGGCAATAAATTACACCTGTAATACTGACGGCACAGTACCTACAGGATGGATTACTATCAATGTGGGTGCACTAGAACGTAATGCACACGGCGATAAACTCTCCCTGAAGTTTAAGTTCCAAGCCTTCACACTGAGATTGGGCCACCAACTGGGGTGAATATGATTAGGTAGTGGGGCCTGGCTATACCTGATTTATTGCAATTCGTGACAAATTAATTCCTAACGATTCGAATTTCTTGTCGAAGTTCGACGAATCAGCGGAATCAAATTTTTCAACACTTCGCTTATCTCTAACTAGAACACCAGAAATCTATGGTGTTAGGGAAAGGGAAAGGATGCAACACAGTAAAGTGATTTTCTAACTTTTTTTTATTATTAAGGACAATTCTTATTAATTACCATTTTATTTGAATCAGGTCTAGTCTCCACCCTGTACAGTCTGGTTTTGTGTTTGCCACAGTTGCTCCAGACAACTAGACTCAATTTAGGAGATCATTTTAAAATTAAATTTGATTAGATTTTTTTCAGGTTAAATGTCAATGACTGATGATTTCCAAGCAGATGTTGGACAAGATAAGCATGCACTAATGATGTTTTCTCTTCTATAAATCAGATAAACTATCTTGTTTGCTGTACACTAATGACACTAATGCTGATGTCTGATGCAGATCAAATTATCATCCTGCCTCTATGAAATGATGCCGAATATATTTATTACAGGTCTTCACTGTACAGCAGAACAATTACCAGCAGAATAAATTATCTTGTTCACAATGTCAAGAGATAATTCAGCTTTATACATATTAGCTACCAGCAGAGATGTCAACGGGCACAAAAAGAACTAAAAACGTACTGAGCCAAAGCTATTTTTACTAGAGCTATTTATTGTATTTTCTTCAGTGATGGTTGTTTGGCTGTTCGTTAGAACAAAGTTATACCGTAGATCAGTGCCTCCAGCTTAGCTCATTGTCTAATGGTAGCCTAAGGTAGTCTGAGATCCAGCTCCTGTCTCATGAGAAGCCGAGACTGCTGCTCCGTTTGTTCAGTATTTAATACACTGCAGCTCTGATTGTTCACATTGGCCTCTGCATATGAACAGACACTCTCCAGGAAGGCAAGTATGCGGTCTTGCATGTACTGAGGTAAGGGAATTGTCTAGAGATACTTGGATGCAAGAATTATCATAGTAAGCAGATTGTAGGTAAACATAGATGAATCAGCACTCTGCAACCACTAAAAAAGGCAAATATTGAATTTTTTATTGCATTGTTTTTAATTGCATTATTGCAGTTTTTTCTACACTTTACATGTGATGCTCTCAGCACACATTTACATCAAATTGTGTGAGCCTGCAACGGGCACCTCCCCCTAAGGCCCTCTATAACGCGACCCAGACGTAGGAATGCCGAGTGATTTAGAGCGGCCTAAAATGTCTCTTTATGTGTGTCATGGTGCTCCTACCTGGATACGGCTGGACCCCAGGCTTTGGCTCCGAAGCAATAAATAGGGGGAATAATTGAGGAAATAAAAGAATAACTGCTGTCCAGACCTTGAGATGAAGTTCAATGGCAGCTTTACTTTGCATAAATGTTCTCCAAAACGGTTTACAGGTAGGGTTGAGCGAACCCGATCTGTAAAGGTCGGGTTCGTACCGAACTTTAGGATTTTTGGACCCCTGACCCGAACCCAAACTTTTCAGTAAAAGTTTGGGTTGGAGTTCGGTGTTCGGCAATTTAATGGCACTTTTTGAATAGCTGCAGCAGCCAATCAACAAGCGTTTTACTCTTGTGCCCTTAGAAGCCATCAAACCCATGCCTACTAATGGCATGGCTGTGATTGGCCAGTGCAGCATGTGACCCAGCCTCTATATAACTAGAGTCACGTAGCGTTGCACGTCACTCTGCTCTGATTAGTGTAGGGATAGGATGATGCTGCTGTGAGGGCGAGAATAGCAAATAATCTTTAATCTGAAGTGCTTGTTAACTCTGCGATCTACATAGATTTAGTTTTGTGGGTGCAGTGCACAATCTTTTGCCCTGAGCCCAGTGACAGAGAAAAATAACTTTTATCTGTCTGTTAGTTAGGGGGGCGGCGGCGGCCATATTATGCAAGCTCAGTGCTTCAACACAGCATATGTGCTTTTGTGACATTCAAATACAGGCTTGAAATACTGCAATAATAATCTGGGTTTAAAAAAACACCCAAGTTTTTGCAAGACCCTACATCTGGGGCCTTTGCAGCATTTGTCACAATGACAGTGTGGATGTGGCGGCAGCATTAGAAGGCCACAGAGTGGCACAATGACAGAGCGTATAGGCGGCGGCAGCAGCAACATCAGGAGGAGGCCAAAGGGTGACACAATGACAGTGTGGAGGTGGTGTCAGCATCAGGAGGAGACCACAGAGTGGCACAGTGACAGAGTGTGGAGGTGGCAGCAGCATCAGCAGGAGGCCACAGGCGGGCACAATGATAGTGTGGAGGTGGCAGCAGCACCATGAGGAGACCACAGAGTGGCACAGTGACAGAGTGTGGAGGTGGCAGCAGCAGCATCAGGAGGAGGCCACATGGTGGCACAATGACAGTGTGGAGGTGGACGCAGCAGCATCAGGATGCCACCGAGTGGCAAGATGACATAGTGTTGAGGTAGCAGCATCATCAGGAGACCAGAGAATGGCAAGATGACGTGGTGTGGAGGTGGCAGCAGCATCAGGAGACCACAGAGTGACACCGTGACAGAATGGGGAAGAGGGTAACACTACCAGTACCAGCTGAAGATGGTGGGTGAAATAAGGAGCATTTGGCATCAAATGTGTGTCCTCAGGTGGGTGGCAGCATCAGAACAGTAACTGAAGAAGATAGCCAGAAGAAACCGGTCTCTTTTGTCAAAGTGTTGGTGTGGCACCATGGATGATCTAGTCTGATGCATTAGACATTGGTGGGTGGAAACCCTGGCTGTTCCACGCCTGATTCATCTTGACAAAGTTCAGTCTCACCACATTTTGGGTGACCAGACTAGTTCTTATTGGGGTAACTATGGCCATCGCTGCACTAAACACCCGCTCTGATGCCACACTACTTCCCGGGCAGGACAGCTTTTTAAGGGCAAACTCTGCCAGTTGTGGCCACAAATCCAGTTTGACTGCCCAGTAGTCCAGTGGATCTTCAATGTGGGGTGGCAGGGTGCTGTTCAAGTATGCTACCACCTGCTGGTTTAGACCCTGCCCCAGGTCTAGCTGCTACTGGTGAGTAGCTTCTTCCCTAGGCGGATGAAGTAAGCTGCTCATCAGCGACTCTAGAATCAAGTTGCTGCTGATGGAGCTGGAACTGCTCCTACCCCCTTCCCCCTCTACAACCTGTCACAGCAGCCATGGCAGAGGAACCTGAGCGCCAAAATCCCCCTCGGTCAGACATGCGAGAGTATGGACGATGGCGCAAATAGGCAGCGGCCAACTGACTACATAGGATGTCTCTATAGTAGTTCAGTGTTTACTCCCTCTCAGCGGGTGTAGAAAAGGCCCCTATTGTGGACTGGTAGCGAGGGTTCAACAAGGTGGAGAGCCAAAAGTTATCCCTCTGCCGAATGGTGACAAATTCAGCTGTCACTGTGCAAGCAAGTGAGCATGCATCGGGCCATTTGTGCAAGTGACTCAGAGGGACTCCCTGCCTCCATCTCCACTGCAAACTGCCATGGTGTGTCTCGGTCCTCTTCCTCGTCTTCCTCATCACCCATTTAACTACACATTGCTTGTGCTCCAATGTCCTCCTCCTCTAGTTCAGCCCCCACAGGACTCATGAGGCTGTAAGATCTAGGTGCCACAACTCCAGTCCCCTGACCAGCCAGATTTACCAGCATCTGTTCCAGGACATGAAGCAGTGGAATGACATTGTTCATCCCGTAGTCCTGGCAACTGACAAATAACGTGGCCTCCTCAAAGGGCCTAAGCATACGGCAGGTGTCAGGGTATGAGCTGCCACTGAATGACATCGAAGTTAAACAGGTGAGTACTCCTGTCCACTTGGATCATCAAAAAATCGTTTTTGGCATTTCTCTGTTTGTATAGTCGGTCCAACATATGGAGGGTGGAATTCCAACGGGTGGAAATGTTGCATATCAGCCGATGTTGGGGGATGCCGTTCTGCTGCTGAAGCTCAAGGAGGGTTTGCTTTGTGGTGTACGAGTGTCTGAAGTGCATGCAAAGTTTCCTGGCCATTTTTAGGATTTTTGCAGATGGGTGGAAGACTTCAGGAACCACTTGACAACCAGATTGAACACGTGTGCCATGCAGAGCGCATGGCTCAGCCTTCCTCTTCCAACACCATGTTCTTCCTGTTGTCGATCACCATGGTTCCGATTTTGAGTTGTCGAGGAGAAAGCCAGGATTCGATTTCTTGATGAAGGACACAAAGCAGTTCCTCCTCTGTGTGACTCTGTTCACCCAGGCCCTGCACATGTGGTATGCTGGAGGGGCACTGTGAATTGTTTCTGCAGTGGAAGCTGAGGACACGGTGGAGGATGAGGAGGCAGAGGCGGACTTTGACGCAGGACCAATGGCATGAACATGGAGGCGGAAGTGGCATCACCTAGCCAAGTTGCTGGTGTGACTGTGCTGGAACCACATTTACCGGGGCCGTAAAGGACATGTATTGTCCCTGACCGTAGCTACAGCTCCACACGTCGGTGCTGCCATGCACTCTGACAGACACTGACAGGCTCAAGGACTGGCCCACCTTCTGTTCTACATACGTGTGCAGGGCTGGTACTGCCTTTTTGGCAAATAAATGATGGCTTGGGACTCTCCACCTCAGCTTGGCACAACCCATCAGTTCTCTGAAAGGTGCAGAGTCCACCACTTGGAAAGGGAGGGACTGCAGTACCAGCAAATTGGCCAGTCGGATGAGTGCACGCACACTGTTGTCTCTTGGCAATCACTTGAGTGATCGATTGCTGATAGAATGATTGACGAGGAGTAGGAGCAGGAGCATCAGGACCAGCAGATGATAGGAAGGACAGACAGCTCCCTTAAGCTGAGGTGGTGGAGCCTTGACTGGCCTAAACTGGATGCGTGGCACTGGTTTCTGCGGCAGGCTGGACCACCACATGGGAGCCATGGTTCTCTCAGGCCACTTCATGGTGACGCTGCATATGTTGACGCAGGGCCGTTGCGCCAACATTGGCACCCTGGCCTCGTTTCACCTTCTGCCCACAGATACCATAAATGGCCATGTTCACCTCCTCCGGCGGCTTAACAAAAAACTGCCACACCGCCAAGTAGGTGATTTTACCCCTAACATTCCGCACTGACTGACTGCTATTGCTGCTGCTTCCGTGAAGCCCTGCACCACTACTTTCCAGGCAGGTAGGCTTCTGTGAAGTGGGTGGTCTACCCCGAGCACGTTTGGCTACCGACCTCCCATTGATGCCACCCTGCTGACGGGCAAGCTGCCACCCTCTTTTTCCGATGTAACCCGCCTCCCAAGTGCGATCAGCTACATCATCATCATCGAGTACTGTCTGCACGTCACTTATGTCCTCCTCAACGGTCTGTGGGTCAGGAGCCTGACTGCTCGCAACACAAGCTCCCACGCCGCTCTTCTCATCACTACTTGCCCGCCTACCGGAGGAAGCGGAGGATGTCTCCTCTACATCTTGGCTGGCCAGTAGCTTCTGACTGTCCTCTAGTAGCTCACCCTCGCTGTATAGTGGAGCATATAATACTTCTCTGGCTGAGGGAACAGAAAAGGACAGAGGCAGGTTGAGGACAGGTGAGGGCACAGGGCCTGTTTCCGGGCCATGCTAACTAAGGGTTGTGTCTGACGAACCCTCCGACTCTTGGAGTCAACAATTCAAGAACCGCTGGGTTGCTGGTAGAGACACAACCGCTAAATGACATCAGGAGCTCATGCCTCTCGCTGCGACTCCTGCTGCCACGCCCCCTTAATCTGCTGTGACCTGTGCCTGCACCAGAAACATTTAGGCCTCTGCCTCTCCCCTGTGCAGGGCCTGTCTGACATTCTGTTAGATAAAATAAATCAGGGATTCTAATCCTGCTGCCCTCCATCTGTTTTAAAACTACAAATCCCGCAATGCCCTTCTGTAGGATGATAGTTGTAGGCTGTCAGAGAATGATGGGAGTTGTAATTTTTCAACAGCTGGAGGGAAATTAAAACACCCGAAAAAAGTCTATAATTTTCTCACTTCACCACACAACGGTTAATAAGCCCTTTTTTTCCGAAGGGGACATAAATAGGCGACTGCTTAATAGGGAATCCTTTTGGATTTTTACACTGACCACAAATAATCAATATGATTTCATTTATGAGTACTGACTCGCTCCCGTTTTGTTTTTTGTTGTGTTATAATTGAGTAGCATTTTACATGCATTTTAAGAAAGCCATTGGAGGCAGCCCTAGCTTGGAGCTGATTTTTATTCGGCACCTGGCTGAGGGCTTGCCTCATGGCAAGAGAGGATTTTTAAACCAGAGTATGTGATAATACAATGTGGCCATGATTAACACATACAGTCGAAACACGTAGACCTTGCCTGTCTGGTCAGCCTATGGATTTTATAATGAAGAAATAAAGAAATTGGATTTTATCCTGAGCCTCCTGCTGGATGTTTCTACTGTTTTGATTAACTCTGGTAGTCTGTTCCTCTGCCAGAACAAACTACTGGAATCACCTGCCAAAGATATGAACGTAGGCTAAAAGTAATAGCTAGGATGGTAGTGGAGAGATCTTTTTGTGCTATAACTGAGTGTTAATGTATCTATTTCTTGATAACATTGGTCACATGTACATTAGACAACGCGGAAATCCTTGCAAAGGCCTTACTATCTTCTCTGAGGCTGTGTGTAGAAATCTTCCATATGATGACAGGGGAGGCATGATCCTCCTATCTCTATGAATGAATTTTTTGGACTGTATTTGTTATTTTACTTATTGTGGATATCAATTTACACAATTTTTTCCACTTGAAGACGTCTTCAACTGTTTACTTTCTCATTCACCAACTAAGAGAAACTAAAATCCCAACTTTATTGAATTCAGCCAAAATAAATACCAGTGCATTACTCCATATTTATCCAATTTAATCAATACAACATGACACCACATATTTATGTAATTCAAATAGAAAATTGCTGCAAGCTACAGAGTCATCATTAACATTGCTAAAGAAAACTGCACGCTAACTCTTATTTATCTAATTCAATCTAAACCATTCCACACAACCTCATGTTCTTGTTTTATGCATTTAAGTATAAGATAAAAACTAAGAGCATAAACCACATCAAAACAACAAACACAACCCACACAGCCAGAGATACAACAGCAAAACCATGTATGCATGAAATCATGGGTCTGATGTTTTTCATCATGTCCTCTTCACCCTAACAAATACGGATACCTTCACATTTTTGTCTCTAACATCAATAGAGAGGACTGTTCTTGTACATAATGAAAAGAATAGGACATGCTATGGGACTGGCACTGCTACCTAGGCATCCACCATATCCTATGCACAGTGGATATATTGTAACTAGCCTAGCTAATACAAGATCTAGAAAATGCATTATTTCAACACAACCTTAGAAATGTGGCATGGCATGTCTACAAAGGCATATAGCAAGCACACTTGCACACACTAGAGTTATCTGTATATTTGTTTTATTACTTTTTTCTATTAAAGGGGTATTCCAGTATGTGTTCAGGATAGACCACCAATATCTGATTGGCAAAGGTCTGATAACCTGTACCCCCAACAATCAGCTGCTTTGGGGTAACTCCTGTGCTAGAAGTCTTTGCTAGATTTACACAGATCTGTCCATTGTGTAGTGGACAGAGCTGGTTACTGGAACTATGAACGGCACTATGCAGTTTTGGCACCAATATCCAGCTTGCTATCCTAAAACAACTGATTGGTAGGGCGGAGGGGTGTTCTACCCCATAGCGATGAGATTTTGATGGCCTATCCTGAGGATAAAAATTCACAGAAAAAATAAATACTAAACATCCTGCACATAATGATAACTAAATATGTGGATGTGCATGGCTACATTTATAGGGGAAAAAAATCACGCAACATAATGCACTAACACAATAGATGCTAACATTATATATGGACTTAGACATTATTCTGATATGGGCATTTACATTCAGGAGAGCAGACCCTGCACATAGATTGTGCTGCTCCTAGTTATCTCTGTGCGCACCAAGCAACCAACGAGAAGAAGAGCACGCACACCTATATGTACCACCTAATCAAAGTCGCATGAGGGATAAGTGGAAGTTATGGCTAAAGTCTACGCCAGCCTGTAGCTGGCGTAGACTTCAGTTTCTGGTGCACAGCAGGGCAGAAATTTATGTGCTTGAAGTATTGGCACCTTCAAGTTTGAATACGGTCCTATTATCTGGGGAGTAGCATTCTTGTGCACTTTTTTCCCCACCTATCACCTATCCAGCTTTGTGAACCAAGATGCATGGTCAGGTCACAAATTGGTAAACCTGTATTCACACAATGAGATAATAGAAAATTTCTTAGCTGGAACAGTCAAGATTATAACTATTTTAGTAGAATACACAACTAAACACAAATGTTCACTGACACTGGTTTAAGATGTTTCACAAAAATTACATGAAGACATAGGTATGGGAATGTTTATAGTCATACATTACCAATATCCCTAAGGACTAGGCCCGAACATTTTCGTAAAAGTTCGGGTTCGGTGTTCGGCGATTTAATGGAGCATGTTGAAAGGCTGCAGGGCAGCCAATCAACAAGCGTTTAACTCGTGTACCCTTAAAAGCCATTACAGCCATGCCTACTAATGGCATGGCTTTGATTGGCCAAGTGCAGCATGTGACCCAGCCTCTATATACAGTGGAGGAAATAATTATTTGACCCCTCACTGATTTTGTAAGTTTGTCCAATGACAAAGAAATGAAAAGTCTCAGAACAGTATCATTTCAATGGTAGGTTTATTGTAACAGTGGCAGATAGCACATCAAAAGGAAAATCGAATAAATAACTTTAAATAAAAGATAGCAACTGATTTGCATTTCATTGAGTGAAATAAGTATTTGAACCCCTACCAACCATTAAGAGTTCTGGCTCCCACAGAGTGGTTAGACACTTCTACTCAATTAGTCACCCTCATTAAGGACACCTGTCTTAACTAGTCACCTGTATAAAAGACACCTGTCCACAGAATCAATCAATCAAGCAGACTCCAAACTCTCCAACATGGGAAAGACCAAAGAGCTGTCCAAGGATGTCAGAGACAAAATTGTAGACCTGCACAAGGCTGGAATGGGCTACAAAACCATTAGCAAGAAGCTGGGAGAGAAGGTGACAACTGTTGGTGCGATTGTTCGAAAATGGAAGGAGCACAAAATGACCATCAATCGACCTCGCTCTGGGGCTCCACGCAAGATCTCACCTCGTGGGGTGTCAATGGTTCTGAGAAAGGTGAAAAAGCATCCTAGAACTACACGGGAGGAGTTAGTTAATGACCTCAAATTAGCAGGGACCACAGTCACCAAGAAAACCATTGGAAACACATTACACCGCAATGGATTAAAATCCTGCAGGGCTCGCAAGGTCCCCCTGCTCAGGAAGGCACATGTGCAGGCCCGTCTGAAGTTTGCCAATGAACACCTGAATGATTCAGAGAGTGACTGGGAGAAGGTGCTGTGGTCTGATGAGACCAAAATAGAGCTCTTTGGCATTAACTCAACTCGCTGTGTTTGGAGGAAGAAAAATGCTGCCTATGACCCCCAAAACACCGTCCCCACCGTCAAGCATGGGGGTGGAAACATTTTGCTTTGGGGGTGTTTTTCTGCTAAGGGCACAGGACAACTTATTCGCATAAACGGGAAAATGGACGGAGCCATGTATCGTGAAATCCTGAGCGACAACCTCCTTCCCTCTGCCAGGAAACTGAAAATGGGTCGTGGATGGGTGTTCCAGCACGACAATGACCCAAAACATACAGCAAAGGCAACAAAGGAGTGGCTCAAGAAGAAGCACATTAAGGTCATGGAGTGGCCTAGTCAGTCTCCGGACCTTAATCCAATCGAAAACCTATGAAGGGAGCTCAAGCTCAGAGTTGCACAGAGACAGCCTCGAAACCTTAGGGATTTAGAGATGATCTGCAAAGAGGAGTGGACCAACATTCCTCCTAAAATGTGCGCAAACTTGGTCATCAATTACAAGAAACGTTTGACCTCTGTGCTTGCAAACAAGGGTTTTTCCACCAAGTATTAAGTCTTTTTTTGTTAGAGGGTTCAAATACTTATTTCACTCAATGAAATGCAAATCAGTTGCTATCTTTTATTTAAAGTTATTTATTCGATTTTCCTTTTGATGTGCTATCTGCCACTGTTACAATAAACCTACCATTGAAATGATACTGTTCTGAGACTTTTCATTTCTTTGTCATTGGACAAACTTACAAAATCAGTGAGGGGTCAAATAATTATTTCCTCCACTGTAAGCTAGAGTCACGTAGCGCCGCACATCAATCTGCTCTTACTGGTTGTAGGGATAGGATGCTGCTGCTGTGAGGGAGAGATTAGGAAATACTCTGACATCTGCACTTGGTGTGAAGTCTGCAATCTACAGCGTTTTTACTTAAGGGGTGCAATGCAACATTTTTGTGCCCTGCCCTGAGCCCAGTGAGACTGAAAAAAAAGTTTTAATCCGTCTGCTAGTTAGGCGGGCGTCGGCGGCTATTTTGTGCAACAGCAGTGCATCAGCACTGCATATGTGCCAGGGACAATCATTTAATCCTGTTCTTGCAGTTCAGTGGCCGACATACACCCATTTTTAAAGTGCACCTGCACTGCATTTGTGCCAGGGGAAGAGAAAATAATACCGTCTATGAGTACAGTGACCCAGGGGGTGACATATACCCATTTTGTTTCTGTAAAGTACCCCTGTGCTGCATTTCTGAGAGTGAAATATAATCAGTTAAATCCATCTACTCCATTGTGGGGTGACATATTTTCATTTTTTGTGGTAAAGTACCTCTGAGGCCTGCACTGCATATGTGACAGGCAGGCACATAAATTCAGCAAATCCATCCGCTGTTAAATGTTTGGGCTTCAAATTCCCATTTTTGGGTGTAAAGTACCTCTGAGGCCTGCACATGTGACAAGCAGGCACATAAATTCAGCAAATCCATCTGTTCCATTGTAGGGGTGACATATCCACAATTTTTCTTTATGTAAAAAACCCCTGTGCTTCATTTGTGAGAGTGAAATATAATCAGTTAAATCCATCTGTTTCATTTAGGGTAAAAAAAAAACTTTTTTTTGGGGCAATAAAGTACCTTTTTGCCCTGTGCTGCATTTTTGGTAGTTAAAGAAATACAGTTAAATCCATCTGTTTCATCTGTGTGTGAGAATTTTTTTTTTTGGGGGCAATAAAGTACCTTTGCTGCCTACACTGCATAGCAGACCGGGCAATAAGTTTTAAAAAATCGTCTGTTCCATTGGTGGATGATATTAACCCATTTTTCCCATCAAAAAACCCCTGCTCTGCCTAGGTGACAGGGACCTAAATTTCTAAAATTCGTCTGTTCCATTGTTGGGTGACATTAACCTATTTTGGCCGTCAAAACCCCCCTGCTCTGCATTGCTGACAGGGAACTAAATTTAGTAAAAACGTCTGTTACTGATCGGAAGATGCGCAACTACAAGCGCACGCTGGTAGACGCGCTGCTGATGGCATTCCCAACTGACAGCGGGGGCTTAGTGGAAGCACAAGGCGAAGGCTGAGGAGGAGGAAGAGGTCGCTAACGCAGCTGGGGCACCACCAGCACCTCAGAAGGCAGGGTTAGCATGGCCAAAATGTGGAAAATTTTTGTCAGGGTGCCACAACAACCAGCACCACCAGCTGGTGGAGGCAGCATTTCAGCAACATGGTGGAGCAGTATGTGAGCACACGCCTACACATACTGACTGATGGGTCTGCCCCCTTCAACTTCTGGGTCTCCAAATTGGGCACTTGGCCTGACCTTGCCCTTTACGCCTTGGAGGTGCTGGCCTGCCCTGCAGCCAGTGTATTGTCTGAACATGTGTTTAGCACAGCAGGGGGCCTTATCACAGACAAACGCAGCCGCCTGTCCACAGCCAATGTGGACAAGCTCACGTTCATTAAAATAAACCAGGCATGGATCCCACAGGACTTGTCCGTACCTTGTGCAGAATAGACACGTATACCGGCCTCACCCAGCCATTGTTGTGCTCCAGCGCACTTTCTCTTTGTTTTATTTTTTATATTTCTCAATGTTTTGGGGTCTACCCAAACTTAAACAAGAAAAAATAAAAAATAAAATAAAAAACAAAAACCAGTGTTGGCTACCTCCTCCTCCTCCACCGCCGCTTCCACCTACACCGCCACATCCATCGCCTCCTGAACCTCCTACTCCATATGGACCTCGTCCTCCTAGATCAAGATTATTTTTTATTTTTACGCACTTTATGTTATTTTAAGTCATTTCCCTATTTACATTTGTTTGCAGAGCACTTGCCATACTCTTAAGCACATTTTTCTGCCCTTTGCAGCCCTCTAGCCTTTTCCATGACTCTTTTAGAGCCATTTTAGTGCTCCAAAGTTTGGGTCCCTATTGAATTCAATGGGGTTCGGGGTCAAGTTCGGGTCTCAAAATTTTTTGAGAAGTTCGGCTGAACTTGTTGAACCACAACTTTCAGGTGTCCGCTCAACAGGACTGCTAATCCCTATACAGACGTGGACAAAATTGTTGGTACCCTTTGGTCAATGAAAGAAAAAGTCACAATGGTCACAGAAATAACTTTAATCTGACAAAAGTAATAATAAATTAAAATTCTATAAATGTTAACCAATGAAAGTCAGACATTGTTTTTCAACCATGCTTCAACAGAATTATGTAAAAAAATAAACTCATGAAACAGGCATGGACAAAAATGATGGTACCCCTAACTTAATATTTTGTTGCGCAACCTTTTGAGGCAATCACTGCAATCAAACGCTTCCTGTAACTGTCAATGAGACATCTGCACTAGGGATGAGCGAACTCGAACTGTATAGTTCGGGTTCGTACCGAATTTTGGGGTGTCCGTGACACGGACCCGAACCCGGACATTTTCGTAAAAGTCCGGGTTCGGGTTCGGTGTTCGTCGCTTTCTTCGCGCTTTTGTGACGCTTTCTTCGCGCTTTTTGAAAGGCTGCAAAGCAGCCAATCAACAAGCGTCATACTACTTGCCCCAAGAGGCCATCACAGCCATGCCTACTATTGGCATGGCTGTGATTGGCCAGAGCACCATGTGACCCAGCCTCTATTTAAGCTGGAGTCACATAGCGCCGCCCGTCACTCTGCTCTGATTAGCGTAGGGAGAGGTTGCGGCTGCGACAGTAGGGCGAGATTAGGCAGATTAACTCCTCCAAAGGACTTGATTAACTGATCGATCTGCAGCTGTGGATCATTGAGCTGCTGATCCTCAATTGCTCACTGTTTTTAGGCTGCACAGACCGTTTGTCAGTCTCATTTTTCTGGGGTGATCGGCGGCCATTTTGTGTCTTGTGGTGCGCCAGCACAAGCTGCGACCAAGTGCATTTAACCCTCAATGGTGTGGTTGTTTTTTGGCTAAAGCCTACATCAGGGTGAAGCTGTGACACCAAGTGCATTTAACCAGCAATAGTCTGTTCATTTTTTGGCCATATACAAAATCAGGGGCAAGCTGCGCCTGTCACCAAGTGCATTTAACCCTCAATGGTGTGGTTGTTTTTTGGCTAAAGCCTACATCAGGGTGAAGCTGTCACACCAAGTGCATTTAACCAGCAATAGTCTGTTCATTTTTTGGCCATATACAAAATCAGGGGCAAGCTGCGCCTGTCACCAAGTGCATTTAACCCTCAATGGTGTGGTTGTTTTTTGGCTAAAGCCTACATCAGGGTGAAGCTGTCACACCAAGTGCATTTAACCAGCAATAGTCTGTTCATTTTTTGGCCATATACAAAATCAGGGGCAAGCTGCGCCTGTCACCAAGTGCATTTAACCCTCAATGGTGTGGTTGTTTTTTGGCTAAAGCCTACATCAGGGTGAAGCTGTCACACCAAGTGCATTTAACCAGCAATAGTCTGTTCATTTTTTGGCCATATCCCAGTCTAATTCTGTCACTAAATCCATACCGGTCACCCAGCGCCTAAATACTAGGCCTCAAATTTATATCCAGCTAAATCTGTCCCTAGTGCTGTAGCTGGGCGAGTTATTTAGTGTCCGTTCAAGCACATTTCTTGTTCTGGGTTGAAATACAATTCCCAATTTAGCAATTTCATAATTTAGTGGTTCCTGCTATATCAGAGCTCTTTGAAATCTATCCCAAAAAGGGTATATAATATTGAAGGTGCACATAGGGTCATTCAGAGTAACTTCACACACACCCGCTACTGTGTATTTCCAAGTCTAATTCTGTCACTAAATCCATACCGGTGACCCAGCGCCTAAATACTAGGCCTCAAATTTAATTCCCTCTAAATCTCTCGTTACCCACCGCTGTACTGTTGTTGCTGGGCAAGATATTTAGTGTCCGTCAAAGCACATTTTTTGTTCTGGGTTGAAGTACAATTCCCAATTTAGCAATTTCATAATTTAGTGGTTTCTGCTATATCAGAGCTATTTGAAATCTATCCCAAAAAGGGTATATAATATTGAAGGTGCACATAGGGTCATTCAGAATAACTTCACACACACCCGCTACTGTGTATTTCCAAGTCTAATTCTGTCACTAAACCCATACCTGTCACCCAGCGCCTAAATACTAGGCCTCAAATTTAAATCCCTCTAAATCTCTCGTTACCGTTGTCCTGTTGTAGCTGGGAAAGTTATTTAGTGCCCGTCAAAGCACATTTTTTGTTCTGGGTTGAAGTACAATTCCCAATTTAGCAATTTCATAATTTAGTGGTTCCTGCTATATCAGAGCTATTTGAAATCTATCCCAAAAAGGGTATATAATATTGAAGGTGCACATAGGGTCATTCAGAATAACTTCACACACACCCGCTACTGTGTATTTCCAAGTCTAATTCTGTCACTAAATCCATACCGGTGACCCAGCGCCTAAATACTAGGCCTCAAATTTAATTCCCTCTAAATCTCTCGTTACCCACCGGTGTACTGTTGTTGCTGGGCAAGATATTTAGTGTCCGTCAAAGCACATTTTTTGTTCTGGGTTGAAGTACAATTCCCAATTTAGCAATTTCATAATTTAGTGGTTTCTGCTATATCAGAGCTATTTGAAATCTATCCCTAAAAAGGGTATATAATATTGAAGGTGCACATAGGGTCATTCAGAATAACTTCACACACACCCGCTACTGTGTATTTCCAAGTCTAATTCTGTCACTAAACCCATACCTGTCACCCAGCGCCTAAATACTAGGCCTCAAATTTAAATCCCTCTAAATCTCTCGTTACCGTTGTCCTGTTGTAGCTGGGAAAGTTATTTAGTGCCCGTCAAAGCACATTTTTTGTTCTGGGTTGAAGTACAATTCCCAATTTAGCAATTTCATAATTTAGTGGTTCCTGCTATATCAGAGCTATTTGAAATCTATCCCAAAAAGGGTATATAATATTGAAGGTGCACATAGGGTCATTCAGAATAACTTCACACACACCCGCTACTGTGTATTTCCAAGTCTAATTCTGTCACTAAATCCATACCGGTGACCCAGCGCCTAAATACTAGGCCTCAAATTTAATTCCCTCTAAATCTCTCGTTACCCACCGCTGTACTGTTGTTGCTGGGCAAGATATTTAGTGTCCGTCAAAGCACATTTTTTGTTCTGGGTTGAAGTACAATTCCCAATTTAGCAATTTCATAATTTAGTGGTTTCTGCTATATCAGAGCTATTTGAAATCTATCCCTAAAAGGGTATATAATATTGAAGGTGCACATAGGGTCATTCAGAATAACTTCACACACACCCGCTACTGTGTATTTCCAAGTCTAATTCTGTCACTAAACCCATACCTGTCACCCAGCGCCTAAATACTAGGCCTCAAATTTAAATCCCTCTAAATCTCTCGTTACCGTTGTCCTGTTGTAGCTGGGAAAGTTATTTAGTGCCCGTCAAAGCACATTTTTTGTTCTGGGTTGAAGTACAATTCCCAATTTAGCAATTTCATAATTTAGTGGTTCCTGCTATATCAGAGCTATTTGAAATCTATCCCAAAAAGGGTATATAATATTGAAGGTGCACATTGGGTCATTCAGAATAACTTCACACACACGCTTCTGTGCATTTCCAAGTCTAATTCTGTCACTAAATCCATACCGGTGACCCAGCGCCTAAATACTAGGCCTCAAATTTAATTCCCTCTAAATCTCTCGTTACCCACCGCTGTACTGTTGTTGCTGGGCAAGATATTTAGTGTCCGTCAAAGCACATTTTTTGTTCTGGGTTGAAGTACAATTCCCAATTTAGCAATTTCATAATTTAGTGGTTTCTGCTATATCAGAGCTATTTGAAATCTATCCCTAAAAGGGTATATAATATTGAAGGTGCACATAGGGTCATTCAGAATAACTTCACACACACCCGCTACTGTGTATTTCCAAGTCTAATTCTGTCACTAAATCCATACCGGTGACCCAGCGCCTAAATACTAGGCCTCAAATTTAATTCCCTCTAAATCTCTCGTTACCCACCGTTGTACTGTTGTTGCTGGGCAAGATATTTAGTGTCCGTCAAAGCACATTTTTTGTTCTGGGTTGAAGTACAATTCCCAATTTAGCAATTTCATAATTTAGTGGTTTCTGCTATATCAGAGCTATTTGAAATCTATCCCTAAAAGGGTATATAATATTCAAGGTGCACATTGGGTCATTCAGAATAACTTCACACACACACACGCTTCTGTGCATTTCCAAGTCTAATTCTGTCACTAAATCCATACCGGTCACCCAGCGCCTAAATACTAGGCCTCAAATTTATATCCCGCTGAATTTGAATACAATACATTGGGCCAAATAATATATTTGTTGTTGTGGTGAACCATAACAATGAGAAAAACATCTAGTAAGGGACGCGGACGTGGACATGGTCGTGGTGGTGTTAGTGGACCCTCTGGTGCTGGGAGAGGACGTGGCCGTTCTGCCACATCCACACGTCCTAGTGTACCAACTACCTCAGGTCCCAGTAGCCGCCAGAATTTACAGCGATATATGGTGGGGCCCAATGCCGTTCTAAGGATGGTAAGGCCTGAGCAGGTACAGGCATTAGTCAATTGGGTGGCCGACAGTGGATCCAGCACGTTCACATTATCTCCCACCCAGTCTTCTGCAGAAAGCGCACAGATGGCGCCTGAAAACCAACCCCATCAGTCTGTCACATCACCCCCATGCATACCAGGGAAACTGTCTCAGCCTCAAGTTATGCAGCAGTCTCTTATGCTGTTTGAAGACTCCGCTGGCAGGGTTTCCCAAGGGCATCCACCTAGCCCTTCCCCAGCGGTGAAAGACATAGAATGCACTGACGCACAACCACTTATGTTTCCTGATGATGAGGACATGGGAATACCACCTCAGCATGTCTCTGATGATGACGAAACACAGGTGCCAACTGCTGCGTCTTTCTGCAGTGTGCAGACTGAACAGGAGGTCAGGGATCAAGACTGGGTGGAAGACGATGCAGGGGACGATGAGGTCCTAGACCCCACATGGAATGAAGGTCGTGCCACTGACTTTCACAGTTCGGAGGAAGAGGCAGTGGTGAGACCGAGCCAACAGCGTAGCAAAAGAGGGAGCAGTGGGCAAAAGCAGAACACCCGCCGCCAAGAGACTCCGCCTGCTACTGACCGCCGCCATCTGGGACCGAGCACCCCAAAGGCAGCTTCAAGGAGTTCCCTGGCATGGCACTTCTTCAAACAATGTGCTGACGACAAGACCCGAGTGGTTTGCACGCTGTGCCATCAGAGCCTGAAGCGAGGCATTAACGTTCTGAACCTGAGCACAACCTGCATGACCAGGCACCTGCATGCAAAGCATGAACTGCAGTGGAGTAAACACCTTAAAACCAAGGAAGTCACTCAGGCTCCCCCTGCTACCTCTTCTGCTGCTGCCGCCTCGGCCTATTCTGCTGCTGCCGCCTCGGCCTCTTCCTCCGCCTCTGGAGGAACGTTGGCACCTGCCGCCCAGCAAACAGGGGATGTACCACCAACACCACCACCACCACCTCCGTCACCAAGCGTCTCAACCATGTCACACGCCAGCGTTCAGCTCTCCATCTCACAAACATTTGATAGAAAGCGTAAATTCCCACCTAGCCACCCTCGATCCCTGGCCCTGAATGCCAGCATTTCTAAACTACTGGCCTATGAAATGCTGTCATTTAGGCTGGTGGACACAGACAGCTTCAAACAGCTCATGTCGCTTGCTGTCCCACAGTATGTTGTTCCCAGCCGGCACTACTTCTCCAAGAGAGCCGTGCCTTCCCTGCACAACCAAGTATCCGATAAAATCAAGTGTGCACTGCGCAACGCCATCTGTAGCAAGGTCCACCTAACCACAGATACGTGGACCAGTAAGCACGGCCAGGGACGCTATATCTCCCTAACTGCACACTGGGTAAATGTAGTGGCAGCTGGGCCCCAGGCGGAGAGCTGTTTGGCGCACGTCCTTCCGCCGCCAAGGATCGCAGGGCAACATTCTTTGCCTCCTGTTGCCACCTCCTCCTTCTCGGCTTCCTCCTCCTCTTCTTCCACCTGCTCATCCAGTCAGCCACACACCTTCACCACCAACTTCAGCACAGCCCGGGGTAAACGTCAGCAGGCCATTCTGAAACTCATATGTTTGGGGGACAGGCCCCACACCGCACAGGAGTTGTGGCGGGGTATAGAACAACAGACCGACGAGTGGTTGCTGCCGGTGAGCCTCAAGCCCGGCCTGGTGGTGTGTGATAATGGGCGAAATCTCGTTGCAGCTCTGGGACTAGCCAATTTGACGCACATCCCTTGCTTGGCGCATGTGCTGAATTTGGTGGTGCAGAAGTTCATTCACAACTACCCCGACATGTCAGAGCTGCTGCATAAAGTGCGGGCCGTCTGTTCGCGCTTCCGGCGTTCACATCCTGCTGCTGCTCGCCTGTCTGCGCTACAGCGTAACTTCGGCCTTCCCGCTCACCGCCTCATATGCGACGTGCCCACCAGGTGGAACTCCACCTTGCACATGCTGGACAGACTGTGCGAGCAGCAGCAGGCCATAGTGGAGTTTCAGCTGCAGCACGCACGGGTCAGTCGCACTACAGAACAGCACCACTTCACCACCAATGACTGGGCCTCCATGCGAGACCTGTGTGCCCTGTTGCGCTGTTTCGAGTACTCCACCAACATGGCCAGTGGCGATGACACCGTTATCAGCGTTACAATACCACTTCTATGTCTCCTTGAGAAAACACTTAGGGCGATGATGGAAGAGGAGGTGGCCCAGGAGGAGGAGGAGGAGGAGGAGGAAGAGGGGTCATTTTTAGCACTTTCAGGCCAGTCTCTTCGAAGTGACTCAGAGGGAGGTTTTTGGCAACAGCAGAGGCCAGGTACAAATGTGGCCAGCCAGGGCCCACTACTGGAGGACGAGGAGGACGAGGATGAGGAGGAGGTGGAGGAGGATGAGGATGAAGCATGGTCACAGCGGGGTGGCACCCAACGCAGCTCGGGTCCATCACTGGTGCGTGGCTGGGGGGAAAGGCAGGACGATGACGATACGCCTCCCACAGAGGACAGCTTGTCCTTATCCCTGGGCAGCCTGGCACACATGAGCGACTACATGCTGCAGTGCCTGCGCAACGACAGCAGAGTTGCCCACATTTTAACCTGTGCGGACTACTGGGTTGCCACCCTGCTGGATCCACGCTACAAAGACAATGTGCCCACCTTACTTCCTGCACTGGAGCGTGATAGGAAGATGCGCGAGTACAAGCGCACGTTGGTAGACACGCTACTGAGAGCATTCCCAAATGTCACAGGGGAACAAGTGGAAGCCCAAGGCCAAGGCAGAGGAGGAGCAAGAGGTCGCCAAGGCAGCTGTGTCACGGCCAGCTCCTCTGAGGGCAGGGTTAGCATGGCAGAGATGTGGAAAACTTTTGTCAACACGCCACAGCTAACTGCACCACCACCTGATACGCAACGTGTTAGCAGGAGGCAACATTTCACTAACATGGTGGAACAGTACGTGTGCACACCCCTCCACGTACTGACTGATGGTTCGGCCCCATTCAACTTCTGGGTCTCTAAATTGTCCACGTGGCCAGAGCTAGCCTTTTATGCCTTGGAGGTGCTGGCCTGCCCGGCAGCCAGCGTTTTGTCTGAACGTGTATTCAGCACGGCAGGGGGCGTCATTACAGACAAACGCAGCCGCCTGTCTACAGCCAATGTGGACAAGCTGACGTTCATAAAAATGAACCAGGCATGGATCCCACAGGACCTGTCCGTCCCTTGTCCAGATTAGACATTAACTACCTCCCCATAACCATATATTATTGGACTCCAGGGCACTTCCTCATTCAATCCTATTTTTATTTTCATTTTACCATTATATTGCGAGGCTACCCAAAGTTGAATGAACCTCTCCTCTGCCTGTGTGCTAGGCCTAAATATATGCCAATGGACTGTTGCAGTGGTGGGTGACGTGAAGCCTCATTCTCTGCTATGACATGCAGACTGATTCTCTGCTGACATGAAGCCAGATCCTCTGTTACGGGAGCTCTCTCCTCTGCCTGGGTGCTGGGCCTAAATTTATGACAATTGACTGTTGCAGTGGTGGGTGACGTGAAGCCTGATTCTCTGCTATGATATGAAGACTGATTCTCTGCTGACATGAAGCCAGATTGTCTGTTACGGGACCTTTCTCCTCTGCCTGGGTTCTGGGCCTAAATTTATGAAAATTGACTGTTGCAGTGGTGGGTGACGTGAAGCCTGATTCTCTGCTATGATATGAAGACTGATTCTCTGCTGACATGAAGCCAGATTGTCTGTTACGGGACCTCTCTCCTCTGCCTGGGTGCTGGGCCTAAATTTATGAAAATTGACTCTTACAGTGGTGGGTGACGTGAAGCCTGATTCTCTGCTATGATATGAAGACTGATTCTCTGCTGACATGAAGCCAGATTCTCTGTTACGGGACCTCTCTCCTCTGCCTGGGTGCTGGGCCTAAATTTATGACAATGGACTGTTGCAGTGGTGGCTGACGTGAAGCCTGATTCTCTGCTATGACATGCAGACTGATTCTCTGCTGTCATGAAGCCAGATTGTCTGTTACGGGACCTCTCTGCTCTGCCTGTGTGCTAGGCCTAAATATATGCCAATGGACTGTTGCAGTGGTGGCTGACGTGAAGCCTCATTCTCTGCTATGACATGCAGACTGATTCTCTGCTGTCATGAAGCCAGATTGTCTGTTACGGGACCTCTCTGCTCTGCCTGTGTGCTAGGCCTAAATATATGCCAATGGACTGTTGCAGTGGTGGGTGACGTGAAGCCTCATTCTCTGCTATGACATGCAGACTGATTCTCTGCTGACATGAAGCCAGATTGTCTGTTACGGGACCTCTCTGCTCTGCCTGTGTGCTAGGCCTAAATATATGCCAATGGACTGTTGCAGTGGTGGGTGACGTGAAGCCTCATTCTCTGCTATGACATGCAGACTGATTCTCTGCTGACATGAAGCCAGATCCTCTGTTACGGGACCTCTCTGCTCTGCCTGTGTGCTAGGCCTAAATATATGCCAATGGACTGTTGCAGTGGTGGGTGACGTGAAGCCTCATTCTCTGCTATGACATGCAGACTGATTCTCTGCTGACATGAAGCCAGATTGTCTGTTACGGGACCTCTCTGCTCTGCCTGTGTGCTAGGCCTAAATATATGCCAATGGACTGTTGCAGTGGTGGGTGACGTGAAGCCTCATTCTCTGCTATGACATGCAGACTGATTCTCTGCTGACATGAAGCCAGATTGTCTGTTACGGGACCTCTCTGCTCTGCCTGTGTGCTAGGCCTAAATATATGCCAATGGACTGTTGCAGTGGTGGGTGACGTGAAGCCTCATTCTCTGCTATGACATGCAGACTGATTCTCTGCTGACATGAAGCCAGATCCTCTGTTACGGGACCTCTCTGCTCTGCCTGTGTGCTAGGCCTAAATATATGCCAATGGACTGTTGCAGTGGTGGGTGACGTGAAGCCTCATTCTCTGCTATGACATGCAGACTGATTCTCTGCTGACATGAAGCCAGATTGTCTGTTACGGGACCTCTCTGCTCTGCCTGTGTGCTAGGCCTAAATATATGCCAATGGACTGTTGCAGTGGTGGGTGACGTGAAGCCTCATTCTCTGCTATGACATGCAGACTGATTCTCTGCTGACATGAAGCCAGATTGTCTGTTACGGGACCTCTCTGCTCTGCCTGTGTGCTAGGCCTAAATATATGCCAATGGACTGTTGCAGTGGTGGGTGACGTGAAGCCTCATTCTCTGCTATGACATGCAGACTGATTCTCTGCTGACATGAAGCCAGATCCTCTGTTACGGGAGCTCTCTCCTCTGCCTGGGTGCTGGGCCTAAATTTATGACAATTGACTGTTGCAGTGGTGGGTGACGTGAAGCCTGATTCTCTGCTATGATATGAAGACTGATTCTCTGCTGACATGAAGCCAGATTGTCTGTTACGGGACCTTTCTCCTCTGCCTGGGTTCTGGGCCTAAATTTATGAAAATTGACTCTTACAGTGGTGGGTGACGTGAAGCCTGATTCTCTGCTATGATATGAAGACTGATTCTCTGCTGACATGAAGCCAGATTCTCTGTTACGGGACCTCTCTCCTCTGCCTGGGTGCTGGGTAGTGTTGAGCGCGAATATTCGAAAAGCAAATTTTTTTCGCGAATATCGCAACTTCGCGATTTCGCGAATATTTCGAATATAGTGCTATATATTCGTAAAAACGAATATTCGTTTTTTGTTTCCCCCCCCCCCCCCCACAAAATTACAGTACACATATAATTGATTGTTTCCCAAAGGTCCAACAGCTCAGATCTTACTCACATTGCCTAGAAAGTGATTGAGGCGCGAATCTTCGTAAGGCGATTTTATTAGCGCACATGCGAATATCGGCACGTCCCAGAACAGAGGCAAAGGGCTTTGCATTCATACATTAGTGAATTGAGTTGCGAATCTTCGTAAGGCGATTTTATTAGCGCACATGCGAATATCTACACTTGTCCCAGAACAGAGGCAAAGGGCTTTGCATTCATACATTAGTGATTGAATTGAGCTGCGAATCTTCGTAAGGCGATTTTATTAACGCAAATGCAAATATCTACACTTGTCCCCAGAACAGAGAGGCAAAGGCCTGTGCATTCATATAGTATAGCACCATATTCGCGAATACGTAGAACTTCGTAAAATTCGATTTACGAATATTCGTATTTTTTATTTTACTTTCCACCTTACAGATTACATTGATCTGTACTCTGTCAACTACTGTCATCACCCCCCACTGTATCTCGATTGATTCCCAAAAGTCTCACATTCCCTAGAAAGTGATTGAGGTGCGAATCTTCGTAAGGCGATTTTATTAGCGCACATGCGAATATCTACACTTGTCCCAGAACAGAGGCAAAGGGCATTGCATTCATACATTAGTGATTGAATTGAGTTGCGAATCTTCGTAAGGCGATTTCATTAGCGCACATGTGAATTTTGCATAGCATATGTATTATGCGATAATTCGAATTATCGCATATGCGAAATAATAACGAATTTGAATAATCGCGAATATTTTACGAATATTCTTTCGAATATTCACAAAATTTCGCGAATTCGAATATGGGACATGCCGCTCAACACTAGTGCTGGGCCTAAATTTATGACAATGGACTGTTGCAGTGGTGGGTGACGTGAAGCCTGATTCTCTGCTATGACATGCAGACTGATTCTCTGCTGACATGAAGCCAGATTGTCTGTTACGGGACCTCTCTCCTCTGCCTGGGTGCTGGGCCTAAATATATGCCAATGGACTGTTGCAGTGGTGGCTGACGTGAAGCCTCATTCTCTGCTATGACATGCAGACTAATTCTCTGCTGACATGAAGACAGATTCTCTGTTACGGGACCTCTCTCCTCTGCCTGGGTGCCGGGGCCTAAATATCTGAGAATGGACTGTTCCAGTGGTGGCTGACGTGAAGCCTCATTCTCTGCTATGACATGCAGACTAATTCTCTGCTGACATGAAGACAGATTCTCTGTTACGGGACCTCCCTCCTCTGCCTGGGTGCTGGGCCTAAATATATGCCAATGGACTGTTGCAGTGGTGGCTGACGTGAAGCCTCATTCTCTGCTATGACATGCAGACTAATTCTCTGCTGACATGAAGACAGATTCTCTGTTACGGGACCTCCCTCCTCTGCCTGGGTGCTGGGCCTAAATATATGCCAATGGACTGTTGCAGTGGTGGCTGACGTGAAGCCTCATTCTCTGCTATGACATGCAGACTGATTCTCTGCTGACATGAAGCCAGATTCTCTGTTACGGGACCTCTCTCCTCTGCCTGTGTGTGTGCTGGGCCTAAATATATGCCAATGGACTGTTGCAGTGGTGGCTGACGTGAAGCCTCATTCTCTGCTATGACATGCAGACTGATTCTCTGCTGACATGAAGCCAGATTCTCTGTTACGGGACCTCTCTCCTCTGCCTGTGTGTGTGCTGGGCCTAAATATATGCCAATGGACTGTTGCAGTGGTGGCTGACGTGAAGCCTCATTCTCTGCTATGACATGCAGACTAATTCTCTGCTGACATGAAGACAGATTCTCTGTTACGGGACCTCCCTCCTCTGCCTGGGTGCTGGGCCTAAATATATGCCAATGGACTGTTGCAGTGGTGGCTGACGTGAAGCCTCATTCTCTGCTATGACATGCAGACTGATTCTCTGCTGACATGAAGCCAGATTCTCTGTTACGGGACCTCTCTCCTCTGCCTGTGTGTGTGCTGGGCCTAAATATATGCCAATGGACTGTTGCAGTGGTGGCTGACGTGAAGCCTCATTCTCTGCTATGACATGCAGACTGATTCTCTGCTGACATGAAGCCAGATTCTCTGTTACGGGACCTCTCTCCTCTGCCTGTGTGTGTGCTGGGCCTAAATATATGCCAATGGACTGTTGCAGTGGTGGCTGACGTGAAGCCTCATTCTCTGCTATGACATGCAGACTAATTCTCTGCTGACATGAAGACAGATTCTCTGTTACGGGACCTCCCTCCTCTGCCTGGGTGCTGGGCCTAAATATATGCCAATGGACTGTTGCAGTGGTGGCTGACGTGAAGCCTCATTCTCTGCTATGACATGCAGACTAATTCTCTGCTGACATGAAGACAGATTCTCTGTTACGGGACCTCTCTCCTCTGCCTGGGTGCCGGGGCCTAAATATCTGAGAATGGACTGTTCCAGTGGTGGGTGACGGGAAGCCAGATTCTCTGCTATGGAACCTCTCTCCAATTGATTTTGGTTAATTTTTATTTATTTAATTTTTATTTTAATTCATTTCCCTATCCACATTTGTTTGCAGGGGATTTACCTACATGTTGCTGCCTTTTGCAGCCCTCTAGCTCTTTCCTGGGCTGTTTTACAGCCTTTTTAGTGCCGAAAAGTTCGGGTCCCCATTGACTTCAATGGGGTTCGGGTTCGGGACGAAGTTCGGATCGGGTTCGGATCCCGAACCCGAACATTTCCGGGATGTTCGGCCGAACTTCTCGAACCCGAACATCCAGGTGTTCGCTCAACTCTAATCTGCACCTCTCAGCAGGTATTTTGGCCCACTCCTCATGAGCAAACTGCTCCAGTTGTGTCCGGTTTGAAGGGTGCCTTTTCCAGACTGCATGTTTCAGCTCCTTCCAAAGATGCTCAATAGGATTGAGGTCAGGGCTCATAGAAGGCCACTTTAGAATAGTCCAATTTTTTCCTCTTAGCCATTCTTGGGTGTTTTTAGCGGTGTGTTTTGGGTCATTGTCCTGTTGCAAGACCCATGACCTGCGACTGAGACCAAGCTTTCTGACACTGGCTAGTACATTTCTCTCTAGAATTCCTTGATAGTCTTGAGATTTCATTGTACCCTGCACAGATTCAAGACACCCTGTGCCAGACGCAGCAAAGCAGCCCCAGAACATAACAGAGCCTCCTCCATGTTTCACAGTAGGGACAGTGTTCTTTTCTTGATATGCTTCATTTTTTCGTCTGTGAACATACAGCTGATGTGCCTTGGCAAAAACTTCGATTTTTGTCTCATCTGTCCACAGGACATTCTCCCAGAAGCTTTGTGGCTTGTCAACATGTAGTTTGGCATATTCCAGTCTTGCTTTTTTATGATTCGTTTTCAACAATGGTGTCCTCCTTGGTCGTCTCCCATGTAGTCCACTTTGGCTCAAACAACGACGGATGGTGCGATCTGACACTGATGTTCCTTGAGCATGAAGTTCACCTTGAATCTCTTTAGAAGTCTTTCTAGGCTCTTTTGTTACCATTCGGATTATCCGTCTCTTAGATTTGTCATCAATTTTCCTCCTGCGGCCACGTCCAGGGAGGTTGGCTACAGTCCCATGGATCTTAAACTTATGAATAATATGTGCAACTGTACTCACAGGAACATCTAGTTGCTTGGAGATGGTCTTATAGCCTTTACCTTTAACATGCTTGTCTATAATTTTCTTTCTGATCTCTTGAGACAGCTCTTTCCTTTGCTTCCTCTGGTCCATGTCGAGTGTGGTACACACCATATCACCAAACAACACAGTGATTACCTGGAGCCATATATATAGGCCCAATGGCTGATTACAAGGTTGTAGACACCTGTGATGCTAATTAGTGGACACACCTTGAATTAACATGTCCCTTTGGTCACATTATGTTCTGTGTTTTCTAGGGGTACCATCATTTTTGTCCATGCCTGTTTCATGAGTTTATTTTTTTACATAATTCTGTTGAAGCATGGTTGAAAAACAATGTCTGACTTTCATTGGTTAACATTTATAGAATTTTAATTTATTATTACTTTTGTCAGATTAAAGTTATTTCTGTGACCATTGTGACTTTTTCTTTCATTGACCAAAGGGTACCAACAATTTTGTCCACGTCTGTAAATACCATACCTCTAAAGGATAACTTTTATCAAGTTTCAATAAACTAAATGAACCCTATAGGTAAATTAAAAGCACAATTCTCCATGAACTCATTATTAGTGATGAGCGAAGTTTAGAAAAATTTGATTTGGTTGCTTCGCCAAACTTCCTCAAGAAATTTGATTAGTTAAGAATGACTTTGTCACAAATCTCTTTTCATTGTATGGAGCGGGCCCCAGACGGGGAATGGCGATCACAACGATAGCCTTACTTACAGCTTAAGACTACAGTGTATCATGACTGTTATGACTTCTTAATATTTCATCTCATTTAGAGCTCCGATTTACAGTATCTCCCTGGCAGGCAACTTAAAGGGTTTTCAGATATCACTCTTTCCACTGTGTAGTAGACAGAGCTTGTATCTGCAGCGCTGGTCCCATTCACGTAAATGGGAGCAGCACTACAGTTACTAGCTTCATCCACAACACAATATGCAGATCTATGTAGTTCTGGCATTGAAGCTACTGCAGAGCAGTTGACCGGCAAAAGTTTGGGGTGTTGGAACTCTACCAATCAGATATGATGAAGGGTGCCTTAACGGTGTCTGCATGGCTGTAGTCGCAGATTACCTTACTGGCTCCTATGATCAGTCATGCAGATTCCAAATTCTCCTCTTTCTCTCTCCTTTTTCTGTCTTTCTAACTTTTTGCTCATCTTGCTGAGATCTATTAGTCTCTGTAAACTTCTTGGGCCTGAGAAAAAGAAACATGAGGCAACAGCTTCCTTCCTCTCTGAACTCTCCCTAGAACTTCCTAGAGTTAAGGGTGGAGCCAGACACCACCTAGCAACCTGTAAGAGCTGAGCCAGGATTATTAACCCTTGGCTGTGCCATCCATCCATGGCTATACTGGTGGCAATACATGGCATAACAATACTAGCATAATATCACATTAAGGGCTCGTTCACATCAACGTGTGAAAACCGTGCTATGGACCAGAAATTGCGGTCCGCAATGCACGGGCACCGTCCGTGGGGCAGGCACATGGGGATCGCAGACCCATTGACCCAGTCACCTGAATGGGTCCACGATCCTTCTGTTCTGCAAAAAGATAGAGCAAGTTCTATCTTTTTGCGGTGCAGAAGCACCGAACTGTACCCCAGAAATCACTCCGTAGTGCTTCCGTAGTGTTCCGTATCTCCGGATTTGCTGACCCGTTGAAATGAATGGGTCCAAATATGTGATGCGGAATGGCCACGGAACAGTTCCCGTGTATTGCAGATCCGCAAATGCGGTCCGCAATACAGCAACGGCCATCACACGTTCGTGTGAACGAGCCCTAAAGACCACTGTTGTGGTCACCTAAATCATCCTTTCTGGGCAGCAAATCATGCTGTGTACATAGGTATCTGCTACCTAGAAATAATGAATCTATATGAGGATGATTCATCACTCTAGCATGTAAGAATGGAGAAGAAGCCGGGCGGCAAATCTCACCCCCCCCCCCAGTAAACCCCTATATGCCGATCAATCAAACACGACGGACGTCCAGCGCACCACTTGTCAAACTGCAGCTCTGTGGTGCAAACAGTCATAGATTCCAAAATAGGAGAGGATAATAAGGCGGCTCTCACCCAGCAGTAGTAAGATAATCCTTTATTTCATCTGGGATGCGAGTCACAATTTGCTAGCAGAGAAGACAGGGGCAGACAGCGAATCTCCCATACATAGCGGCGACGGCCGTTTCGCGCAACAATGTGCCTCTTCAGGTCACTGACGTAAGCGCGTGCAAACACGCTGCCTTTGAATACCCAGGGGAAGTTTGTCATGACGACGCATGATGCCCTATCACCCTTCTGGTGGACAATACAATAAAAGACAAATTGTCTATCATAATAACAAAAGATGCAACAGTAGGAACACAACAGTAAGCCCACAGCGACCAACTCCTTGCTTCACCACGACAGCTTCCACCCATGTGTGGTAAAGAAGTCGGTCCCTTACGGGCAGTTAATCAGATTTAGATGCATCAACAGTACTAGTGAGGGCTTTGAAAAACAAGCCATGGAATTAAAGGAACAATTGAGTAAGAGGGGTTATCCCCAAGAGATGTTAGATGTAGCCCTTGATAGGGCAAGGAAGTTTTCTCAGAGTGACCTCCTTACTGGTAGGAACAGAGCTTCAGATGGAAATAAGTTCAGTAATGAAGGACAGATTAAGAAAAACAGTTTGTCTTCTCCTTTAGCCCGATAGCTGAGTTTATAAGGAAGACTATATATAGGCATTGGGAGACTCTTAAAAGGGATAGTGCACTTACAGAATATGCAGAAAGACCGTTAATCACTTTTAGAAAGAGCCACACTATTAGGGACAGATTGGTGAGAAGCCGCTTCATTCAGGACACAAACCACAGTTGAGAAGACTCAAAAAAGGCAATTATAAATGTGGTAACTGCTCTTTTTGCAGGTATAATTCCCAGAAGACCATCCTCAATATTGGAGGTATGCAACATAGGATCATAGATTTTATTACCTGCAGAAGCACCTTTGTAGTGTATGTGATCTCATGTGACTGCGGCCATTTCTATATAGGTAAGACCATCAGATGCCTCTTTGAGAGAATTAGAGAACATATAAATTCCATATACTCAGGTAAGGGCTGCCCTAGATATATAAAACATATGAGGGAGACACACAATGGTAATTGTAGAACTCTTGAATTTGCTGGCATTGAACTAGTTCCCAATCCCCCCGCAGGAGGAGATAGTCACAGATTATTATTACAGAAAGAAGCTAGGTGGATTCTGCGCATGAATGCCCTAGGTGAACTTGGATTGAATGACCGCAATGATCTTAGTGTGTTTATGTGATGTTTCTACTGTTTTTATGATAGACGATTCGTCTTTTATTGTATTGTCCACCAGAAGGGTGATAGGGCGTCATGCGTCGTCATGACAACCTTCCCGTGGGTTACTAAAAGGCAGCGTGTTTGCACGGGCTTACGTCAGCGACCTGAAGAGGCGCATTGTTGCGCGAAACGGCCGTCGCCGCTATGTATGGAAGATTCGCTTTCTGCCCCTGTCTACTCTGCTAGCAAATTGTAACTCGCATCCCAGATGAAATAAAGGATTATCTTATATACTACTGCTGGGTGAGTGCCGCCTTATTATCCTCTCCTATTTTAGACTCTAGCATGTAAGTGCAGCTCTCACGAGTCACGACCTGTAACGAGCAGGCAATTATTGGGAACACACTGTAATTCTCTGTATTGGGAACATATGCACACTCGGCCAGTCATGTGTAGAGGATCAGAAGAAATATCTGTTGGTCAAATAAGTCTTTGGCTTATAACTACCTAGCCTATATGCTCTGCTCAAGGGCTCATGTACACGAACATATTTTCTTTCCGTGTCCATTCCGGGTTTTTTGCGGACCATATGCGGAACCATCCATTTCAATGGGTCTGCAAAAAAAGCAGAACTTACTCCGTGTGCATTCCATTTCCATATGTTGTTTGCTCGCAACGGGCCAGACGCCACCATCTTGCTTGAAGATCTGGCACAAAATTTTGTGCGGCCCGAGATGACATCATATATGGGTTTTTGTGCGAGATCTTCAAGCAAGACGGCAGCCGGCCCTTCGCGAGCAAACGGATCAGGTAAGTATTTGAAATTTTTAATTTTTTAAAACTATTTAGGGTTAAATCAAATCACTACCACGAAGCACGAGGAAATTCGGCTTCTCAGCGAATAAAATTTATCCTGAAATTCGGATCGAAGTCCACTTTGCAGACTTCGATTCTCTTAAGGCCTCATGCACACGACTGTATGTATTTTTCAGTCCGCAAAAAACAAACCTGCAAAAAATACGAATGATGTCCGTGTGCATTCCGTATTTTGCAGAACGGAACAGCTGGCCCCTAATAGAACAGTCCTATCCTTGTCCGTAATGAGGACAATAATAGGACATGTTCTATTTTTTTGCGGAACGGAAGCTCAGCAGGGTGTGCAGACGAGAGGTATTTAGGGTGTCCTCTCAGAAAATGTATTTGGTGAAGATTAAGCTCAGATTTTTAAAATAATCATCTTGATGTCTTATCGCTAAACTTACTGTAAAATGAAAGCTTATGCAGCATTTCCAATGTAAAAGCTAAATACACACTTGTGCACTCGACACACGTCACAAATATATTACACCCTAATAGTAATCATTTTAATTCAAAAGGGATTATTTATGGGGGCTGCAGGACATTTCAGTGTTTCTGCATCACTTATGCAGCAAAATTGGACTATTTGCCAGTTGCTACATTGCCTGGGGCTGCAGTGGTTAATGTAAAGGAAGATAACTAGGAAGCAAAAGACACATGACATGGACAATATCCAGTCAAGATAATTATTCTGGCATTTTTAAAGCAAGGATTGCATAACATGGATCAACAGAAGTCTGAGATGTATTTGAGCGAGCAATGTGTGGATTCAACTTTTTTTTCAAACTTTGGAGCGGTGAGCAGGTGGCTATGGGATAGAAAATGGGGCATCATATGGTGGTTCATGTGGCACAGTATTAAAAGGTTATTCATCGTGAAAGGTCATCATTGCATACATTGTTTCTGACAGACTCATATTAAGCATGAGATAGAAATAATTTGTATAAGGCCTATTTGCACACGACCATATAGCTTTTTCTGTGTTTTACGGTCTGCAAAAAAAGGATCCGCAAAAAATACAGATGACATCCGTGTGCATTCCGTTTTTTGAGTAACTGAACAGTTGACCCCTGATAGAACAGTACTATCCTTGTCCCTTATGCGGACAATAACAGGACATGTTCTATCTTTGAAAGGAACAGAAAAACGGAAATACGGAAATGGATTACATTCCGTTTTTTTTGTGGACCCATTGAAATGACTGTTTCCATATATGGAACGCAAAAAACAGAACGTAAACGGCAAGAGGCCTAAACCCTGGGTGAAATTACAATATAAGGGCTGATCATATGCAAAACAACTTTTTGTAATAATGTATGTTCTTGATTAGAGTTGAGCGAACACCTGGATGTTCGGGTTCGAGAAGTTCGGCCGAACATCCCGGAAATGTCGGGTTGTTCCGAACATCCCGGAACAACCCGAACCCCATTGAAGTCAATGGGGACCCGAACTTTTCGGCACTAAAAAGGCTGTAAAACAGCCCAGGAAAGAGCTAGAGGGCTGCAAAAGGCAGCAACATGTAGGTAAATCCCCTGCAAACAAATGTGGATAGGGAAATGAATTAAAATAAAAATTAAATAAATAAAAATTAACCAAAATCAATTGGAGAGAGGTCCCATAGCAGAGAATCTGGCTTCACGTCACCCACCACTGTAAGAGTCCATTTTCATAAATTTAGGCCCAGCACCCAGGCAGAGGAGAGAGGTCCCGTAACAGAGAATCTGGCTTCATGTCAGCAGAGAATTAGTCTGCATGTCATAGCAGAGAATGAGGCTTCACGTCAGCCACCACTGCAACAGTCCATTGGCATATATTTAGGCCCAGCACCCAGGCAGAGGAGGGAGGTCCCGTAACAGAGAATCTGTCTTCATGTCAGCAGAGAATCAGTCTGCATGTCATAGCAGAGAATGAGGCTTCACGTCAGCCACCACTGCAACAGTCCATTGGCATATATTTAGGCCCAGCACACACACAGGCAGAGGAGAGAGGTCCCGTAACAGAGAATCTGTCTTCATGTCAGCAGAGAATTAGTCTGCATGTCATAGCAGAGAATGAGGCTTCACGTCAGCCACCACTGCAACAGTCCATTGGCATATATTTAGGCCCAGCACCCAGGCAGAGGAGGGAGGTCCCGTAACAGAGAATCTGGCTTCATGTCAGCAGAGAATTAGTCTGCATGTCATAGCAGAGAATCAGGCTTCACGTCAGCCACCACTGCAACAGTCCATTGGCATATATTTAGGCCCAGCACCCAGGCAGAGGAGGGAGGTCTCGTAACAGAGAATCTGGCTTCATGTCAGCAGAGAATCAGTCTGCATGTCATAGCAGAGAATCAGGCTTCACGTCACCCAACATTGGAACAGTCCATTGGCATATATTTAGGCCCAGCACCCAGGCAGAGGAGGGAGGTCCCGTAACAGACAATCTGGCTTCATGTCAGCAGAGAATCAGTCTGCATGTCATAGCAGAGAATGAGGCTTCACGTCAGCCACCACTGCAACAGTCCATTGGCATATATTTAGGCCCAGCACACAGGCAGAGGAGAGAGGTCCCGTAACAGAGAATCTGTCTTCATGTCAGCAGAGAATTAGTCTGCATGTCATAGCAGAGAATGAGGCTTCACGTCAGCCACCACTGCAAGAGTCCATTGGCATATATTTAGGCCCAGCACACAGGCAGAGGAGAGAGGTCCCGTAACAGAGAATCTGGCTTATTGTCAGCAGAGAATCAGTCTTCATGTCATAGCAGAGAATCAGGCTTCACGTCACCCAACATTGGAACAGTCCATTGGCATATATTTAGGCCCCGGCACCCAGACACAGGAGAGGTTCATTCAACTTTGGGTAGCCTCGCAATATAATGGTAAAATGAAAATAAAAATAGGATTGAATGAGGAAGTGCCCTGGAGTCCAATAATATATGGTTAAGGGGAGGTAGTTAATGTCTAATCTGGACAAGGGACGGACAGATCCTGTGGGATCCATGCCTGGTTCATTTTTATGAACGTCAGCTTGTCCACATTGGCTGTAGACAGGCGGCTGCGTTTGTCTGTAATGACGCCCCCTGCCGTGCTGAATACACGTTCAGACAAAACGCTGGCCGCCGGGCAGGCCAGCACCTCCAAGGCATAAAAGGCTAGCTCTGGCCACGTGGACAATTTAGAGACCCAGAAGTTGAATGGGGCCGAACCATCAGTCAGTACGTGGAGGGGTGTGCACACGTACTGTTCCACCATGTTAGTGAAATGTTGCCTCCTGCTAACACGTTGCGTATCAGGTGGTGGTGCAGTTAGCTGTGGCGTGTTGACAAAAGTTTTCCACATCTCTGCCATGCTAACCCTGCCCTCAAAGGAGCTGGCATTGACACAGCTGCCTTGGCGACCTCTTGCTCCTCCTCTGCCTTGGCCTTGGGCTTCCACTTGTTCCCCTGTGACATTTGGGAATGCTCTCAGTAGCGCGTCTACCAACGTGCGCTTGTACTCGCGCATCTTCCTATCACGCTCCAGTGCAGGAAGTAAGGTGGGCACATTGTCTTTGTAGCGTGGATCCAGCAGGGTGGCAACCCAGTAGTCCGCACAGGTTAAAATGTGGGCAACTCTGCTGTCGTTGCGCAGGCACTGCAGCATGTAGTCGCTCATGTGTGCCAGGCTGCCCAGGGGTAAGGACAAGCTGTCCTCTGTGGGAGGCGTATCGTCATCGTCCTGCCTTTCCCCCCAGCCACGCACCAGTGATGGACCCGAGCTGCGTTGGGTGCCACCCCGCTGTGACCATGCTTCATCCTCATCCTCCTCCACCTCCTCCTCATCCTCGTCCTCCTCGTCCTCCAGTAGTGGGCCCTGTCTGGCCACATTTGTACCTGGCCTCTGCTGTTGCCAAAAACCTCCCTCTGAGTCACTTCGAAGAGACTGGCCTGAAAGTGCTAAAAATGACCCCTCTTCCTCCTCCTCCTCCTCCTCCTCCTCCTGGGCCACCTCCTCTTGCATCATCGCCCTAAGTGTTTTCTCAAGGAGACATAGAAGTGGTATTGTAACGCTGATAACGGCGTCATCGCCACTGGCCATGTTAGTGGAGTACTCGAAACAGCGCAACAGGGCACACAGGTCTCGCATGGAGGCCCAGTCATTGGTGGTGAAGTGGTGCTGTTCTGTAGTGCGACTGACCCGTGCGTGCTGCAGCTGAAACTCCACTATGGCCTGCTGCTGCTCGCACAGTCTGTCCAGCATGTGCAAGGTGGAGTTCCACCTGGTGGGCACGTCGCATATGAGGCGGTGAGCGGGAAGGCCGAAGTTACGCTGTAGCGCAGACAGGCGAGCAGCAGCAGGATGTGAACGCCGGAAGCGCGAACAGACGGCCCGCACTTTATGCAGCAGCTCTGACATGTCGGGGTAGTTGTGAATGAACTTCTGCACCACCAAATTCAGCACATGCGCCAAGCAAGGGATGTGCGTCAAATTGGCTAGTCCCAGAGCTGCAACGAGATTTCGCCCATTATCGCACACCACCAGGCCGGGCTTGAGGCTCACCGGCAGCAACCACTCGTCGGTCTGTTGTTCTATACCCCGCCACAACTCCTGTGCGGTCTGGGGCCTGTCCCCCAAACATATGAGTTTCAGAATGGCCTGCTGACGTTTACCCCGGGCTGTGCTGAAGTTGGTGGCGAAGGTGTGTGGCTGACTGGATGAGCAGGTGGAAGAAGAGGAGGAGGAAGCCGAGAAGGAGGAGGTGGCAACAGGAGGCAAAGAATGTTGCCCTGCGATCCTTGGCGGCGGAAGGACGTGCGCCAAACAGCTCTCCGCCTGGGGCCCAGCTGCCACTACATTTACCCAGTGTGCAGTTAGGGAGATATAGCGTCCCTGGCCGTGCTTACTGGTCCACGTATCTGTGGTTAGGTGGACCTTGCCACAGATGGCGTTGCGCAGTGCACACTTGATTTTATCGGATACTTGGTTGTGCAGGGAAGGCACGGCTCTCTTGGAGAAGTAGTGGCGGCTGGGAACAACATACTGTGGGACAGCAAGCGACATGAGCTGTTTGAAGCTGTCTGTGTCCACCAGCCTAAATGACAGCATTTCATAGGCCAGTAGTTTAGAAATGCTGGCATTCAGGGCCAGGGATCGAGGGTGGCTAGGTGGGAATTTACGCTTTCTCTCAAATATTTGTGAGATGGAGAGCTGAACGCTGCCGTGTGACATGGTTGAGACGCTTGGTGACGGAGGTGGTGGTGGTGGTGTTGGTGGTACATCCCCTGTTTGCTGGGCGGCAGGTGCCAACGTTCCTCCAGAGGCGGAGGAAGAGGCCGAGGCGGCAGCAGCAGAAGAGGCCGAGGCGGCAGCAGCAGAAGAGGTAGCAGGGGGAGCCTGAGTGACTTCCTTGGTTTTAAGGTGTTTACTCCACTGCAGTTCATGCTTTGCATGCAGGTGCCTGGTCATGCAGGTTGTGCTCAGGTTCAGAACGTTAATGCCTCGCTTAAGGCTCTGATGGCACAGCGTGCAAACCACTCGGGTCTTGTCGTCAGCACATTGTTTGAAGAAGTGCCATGCCAGGGAACTCCTTGAAGCTGCCTTTGGGGTGCTCGGTCCCAGATGGCGGTGGGCAGTAGCAGGCGGAGTCTCTTGGCGGCGGGTGTTCTGCTTTTGCCCACTGCTCCCTCTTTTGCTACGCTGTTGGCTCGGTCTCACCATTGCCTCTTCCTCCGAACTGTGAAAGTCAGTGGCACGACCTTCATTCCATGTGGGGTCTAGGACCTCATCATCCCCTGCATCGTCTTCCACCCAGTCTTGATCCCTGACCTCCTGTTCAGTCTGCACACTGCAGAAAGACGCAGCAGTTGGCACCTGTGTTTCGTCATCATCAGAGACATGCTGAGGTGGTATTCCCATGTCCTCATCATCAGGAAACATAAGTGGTTGTGCGTCAGTGCATTCTATATCTTTCACCGCTGGGGAAGGGCTAGGTGGATGCCCTTGGGAAACCCTGCCAGCGGAGTCTTCAAACAGCATAAGAGACTGCTGCATAACTTGAGGCTGAGACAGTTTCCCTGGTATGCATGGGGGTGATGTGACAGACTGATGGGGTTGGTTTTCAGGCGCCATCTGTGCGCTTTCTGCAGAAGACTGGGTGGGAGATAATGTGAACGTGCTGGATCCACTGTCGGCCACCCAATTGACTAATGCCTGTACCTGCTCAGGCCTTACCATCCTTAGAACGGCATTGGGCCCCACCATATATCGCTGTAAATTCTGGCGGCTACTGGGACCTGAGGTAGTTGGTACACTAGGACGTGTGGATGTGGCAGAACGGCCACGTCCTCTCCCAGCACCAGAGGGTCCACTAACACCACCACGACCATGTCCACGTCCGCGTCCCTTACTAGATGCTTTTCTCATTGTTATGGTTCACCACAACAACAAAAATATTATTTGGCCCAATGTATTGTATTCAAATTCAGCGGGATATAAATTTGAGGCCTAGTATTTAGGCGCTGGGTGACCGGTATGGATTTACTAACAGAATTAGACTTGGAAATGCACAGTAGCGTGTGTGTGAAGTTATTCTGAATGACCCTATGTGCACCTTGAATATTATATACCCTTTTAGGGATAGATTTCAAATAGCTCTGATATAGCAGAAACCACTAAATTATGAAATTGCTAAATTGGGAATTGTATTTCAACCCAGAACAAAAAATGTGCTTTGACGGACACTAAATAACTTTCCCAGCCACAACAGGACAGCGGTAACGAGAGATTTAGCGGGATATAAATTTGAGGCCTAGTATTTAGGCGCTGGGTGACCGGTATGGATTTAGTGACAGAATTAGACTTGGAAATGCACAGTAGCGTGTGTGTGAAGTTATTCTGAATGACCCTATGTGCACCTTGAATATTATATACCCTTTTAGGGATAGATTTCAAATAGCTCTGATATAGCAGGAACCACTAAATTATGAAATTGCTAAATTGGGAATTGTACTTCAACCCAGAACAAAAAATGTGCTTTGACGGACACTAAATAACTTTCCCAGCCACAACAGGACAGCGGTAACGAGAGATTTAGCGGGATATAAATTTGAGGCCTAGTATTTAGGCGCTGGGTGACCGGTATGGATTTAGTGACAGAACATAGACTTGGAAATGCACAGTAGCGTGTGTGTGAAGTTATTCTGAATGACCCTATGTGCACCTTGAATATTATATACCCTTTTAGGGATAGATTTCAAATAGCTCTGATATAGCAGAAACCACTAAATTATGAAATTGCTAAATTGGGAATTGTATTTCAACCCAGAACAAAAAATGTGCTTTGACGGACACTAAATAACTTTCCCAGCCACAACAGGACAGCGGTAACGAGAGATTTAGCGGGATATAAATTTGAGGCCTAGTATTTAGGCGCTGGGTGACCGGTATGGATTTAGTGACAGAATTAGACTTGGAAATGCACAGTAGCGTGTGTGTGAAGTTATTCTGAATGACCCTATGTGCACCTTGAATATTATATACCCTTTTAGGGATAGATTTCAAATAGCTCTGATATAGCAGAAACCACTAAATTATGAAATTGCTAAATTGGGAATTGTATTTCAACCCAGAACAAAAAATGTGCTTTGACGGACACTAAATAACTTTCCCAGCCACAACAGGACAGCGGTAACGACAGATTTAGCGGGATATAAATTTGAGGCCTAGTATTTAGGCGCTGGGTGACCGGTATGGATTTAGCGACAGAATTAGACTTGGAAATGCACAGTAGCGTGTGTGTGAAGTTATTCTGAATGACCCTATGTGCACCTTGAATATTATATACCCTTTTAGGGATAGATTTCAAATAGCTCTGATATAGCAGGAACCACTAAATTATGAAATTGCTAAATTGGGAATTGTACTTCAACCCAGAACAAAAAATGTGCTTTGACGGACACTAAATAACTTTCCCAGCCACAACAGGACAGCGGTAACGAGAGATTTAGCGGGATATAAATTTGAGGCCTAGTATTTAGGCGCTGGGTGACCGGTATGGATTTAGTGACAGAATTAGACTGGGATATGGCCAAAAAATAACCACACTATTGCTGGTTAAATGCACTTGGTGACGGGCGCAGCTTGCCCCTGATGTAGTATATGGCCAAAAAATGAACAGACTATTGCTGGTTAAATGCACTTGGTGTCACAGCTTGACGAACCACACTACTGAGGGTTAAATGCACTTGGTGACGGGCGCAGCTTGCCCCTGATGTAGTATATGGCCAAAAAATGAACAGACTATTGCTGGTTAAATGCACTTGGTGACGGGCGCAGCTTGCCCCTGATTTAGTATATGGCCAAAATATGAACAGACTATTGCTGGTTAAATGCACTTGGTGTGATAGCTTGACCAACCACACTACTGAGGGTTAAATGCACTTGGTGACGGGCGCAGCTTGCCCCTGATGTAGTATATGGCGAAAAAATGAACAGACTATTGCTGGTTAAATGCACTTGGTGACGGGCGCAGCTTGCCCCTGATTTAGTATATGGCCAAAAAATGAACAGACTATTGCTGGTTAAATGCACTTAGTGTGATAGCTTGACCAACCACACTACTGAGGGTTAAATGCACTTGGTGACGGGCGCAGCTTGCCCCTGATGTAGTATATGGCCAAAAAATGAACAGACTATTGCTGGTTAAATGCACTTGGTGTCACAGCTTGACGAACCACACTACTGAGGGTTAAATGCACTTGGTGACGGGCGCAGCTTGCCCCTGATGTAGTATATGGCCAAAAAATAAACAGACTATTGCTGGTTAAATGCACTTGGTGTGACAGCTTCACCCTGATGTAGGCTTTAGCCAAAAAACAACCACACCATTGAGGGTTAAATGCACTTGGTCGCAGCTTGGATGCACTTGGTCGCAGCACCGCACAAGACACAAAATGGCCGCCGATCACCCCAGAAAAAAGTGACTGACAAACGGTCTGGGCAGCCTAAAAACAGTGAGTGAGCATTTGAATTTCAGCAGCTCAATGATGCACAGCTGCAGATCGATCGATTAATCAAGTGAAGTCCTTTGGAGGAGTTAATCTGCCTAATCTCGCCCTACTGTCGCATCCGCAACCTCTCCCTACGCTAATCAGAGCAGAGTGACGGGCGGCGCTATGTGACTCCAGCTTAAATAGAGGCTGGGTCACATGGTGCTCTGGCCAATCACAGCCATGCCAATAGTAGGCATGGCTGTGACGGCCTCTTGGGGCAAGTAGTATGACGCTTGTTGATTGGCTGCTTTGCAGCCTTTCAAAAAGCGCCAAGAAAGCGTCACAAAAGCGCCAAGAAAGCGACGAAGACCGAACCCGAACCCGGACTTTTACGAAAATGTCCGGGTTCGGGTCCGTGTCACGGACACCCCAAAATTCGGTACGAACCCGAACTATACAGTTCGAGTTCGCTCATCCCTATTCTTGATCATTGCAATGAGCAACCAACAATGTATTTCAATGTATTTTGTGACGGAGCCGTTATTTTCCATTTTGATTTCACACAACCGCATCCTAATGGAACGGATGCATCCTGATGTGCAAAATCAAAACGGATCAGTTAAATTGCAGTATTGACATCTTCTGTTGGAAACAGGCCTTAAAGGGACACATACAGTACATCACTTAGATTTTAGCATTTTTTGTTGTTTTTCTTTAGAAAATTTATTCAAAATTAAATACAAAATACTGTTCTTCTGCAACAGTCAAGACCAGTAGTCTATTGTCAGTTTACAGCTGCTTTCTACGGTTGGAGTGCTGGTCTGAATAAAAGTTAAAAAAGACTGTCTGTTGTGCTAAAAGTCCAAACAAAATGGAAGCTTAAAAACCACAGCAGGAAATAAAATACACGGAGTGACTTCAAAAATCATATGCAGAAAACCATCCAGAAAAATTATATCCAGAAAACCATACACCTATCTTTTATAAAAACATAACATAGAATAGTCACATACAAGTCCCTTTAAGGGTATGAGAGAAGGGGGATATGAGCAAGAATATTAAAGGGAATCTGTCACCACATAACTCCATAGTAATCCAAGCGCAGATGTGTCCAGGTCTTTTGATTCAAACGCTAGTTCCTCCATCACGATCAGTGCCCACATTCTTGAGAAATCCTTGAACTTGTTCTATGCAAATTAGCTGCTTGGTGCACAAGAGCATTGCTGTTGCACCAACAGTCCCGCTCCTTATCGCTGCTTTTTGTTGTCATACTTGCATCAGCGCATTCGCAGTACAGCCCTGATGCTTGCCAGGGTTGCGTAGAACAGACAACACCATCCCTTGCAAGCATCAGGGCTGTACTGTGCATGCGCTGATTCCTGAAGCAGCAGTTCATATGCTCGACCACAGGGCTGGGCAAGATTACATGTTCCCTGCCTGGACCTGAAACTCAAGAGGGCAGGAAGGGCAGCCATAAGGATTTTGATGTAACAATTTACAGTTTGCCTTTAATGATAACTCGTTCACCCTTCTCACAATCATTAGAAAGGGAAAGTGAAGAATGTCAATCAATCTGCATATTATTAACTGGCTCTTGCTATGGTCAGAAAATCTGTCCATGTAAAAACACTCTAAGGCCTCAGAGAAGTCTACGGATACTGTATTAAAGGGAGTCTGTCACCACATTTGAGCATATTAGACAGATCCAATAGCGTTGTATGTGCCACCCAGAAGTTAAAAACGGTACCTTTGTTGCATATACCGGAGTCTTCTTTCAGCCAAAAATGAACTTTGAAGATTCTGTAAATGCGCCCTCTCAAGTGCCCAGGGCGGCGTCTCAATCGTCCGAGCCCAAGACCGGACCTCCCCAACGGCTCATAACCCCGCCCTCCGTGTGCCTCTGCCCGCCCGTTTACGCTCCTCCTCTCTCCTTTTCCACTGCGGCTGCGCGGTCAAATTCGTAGCGGGCACAGTGGAAAAGGAGAGAGGAGGAGAGTAAAGGGCGGGCAGAGGCACACGGAGGGCGGGGTTATGAGCCGCTGGGGAGGTCCGGTCTTGGGCTCGGAAGATTGAGACACCGCCCTGGGCACTTGAGAGGGCGCATTTACAGAATCTTAAAAGTTCATTTTTGGTTGAAAAAAGACTCCGGTATATGCAACAAATGTACCGTTTTTAACTTCTGGGTGGCACATACAACGCAATTGGATCTGTCTAATATGCTCAAATGTGGTGACAGACTCCCTTTAAGGCTCCAAGGCGTAGAGCGCTGCCATACACAATAGTTCTTAGAAGGACTTTTGGGTCTGTAAAGTTTTAGAAATTTAGTGAAGGTTGCGCTAAAAATATAGATTGCTTTTGCCACACACAATAGTCCTTAAAGGGACTTTTGGGTCTCTGAAAAGCTTTCCCTGACTAAGAACGAGCCGAACATGCGTTGGTGGGTGCTATATAGCACCCGATGACGCCTTCCGGCCAGCCAATCACTGTAATGCCAGCAGCCAACATGGCTACGGCATTACAGTGAGGGCAGTACTTACCTGCACGTTTATTGGCTGCATAGCAGCCAAGAAACATGCAGGGAGGTTACTCGAGCATTGTGCTCAAGCACATGCGGTATTCAGCCGAATAGCGCCATGTGCCGAGCATCGAGATGCTCGAGCCGAACTGGTGTTCGGCCGAGCATGCTCGATCATCACTAACAATTTCCAGTCCAGGCTTCAAGGTGTCATGTCTTCTGAAATATAATTGCCCAGAAGTAAACATGGCTGTGGCTCTGCCATCCTTCTTTTCAGAAGATCTGTTAATTGTAGACATGTTAACATCTCTAAGCTCTATTGCCCTCATTCCAGGAAGCATCTGGCAGGAAGCAGTCGCTCTCCATGCTCATTAATTTTGTCATGCAAGGCTTCAAACTTTATCACCATCTTATAAAGCTCGCTGAGCAAGAATCAGCTTAACATGTGCTCACGTCTTGTGCCTTCCGTCTTATTTTCTTCCCTTTGTTTCTTTATTGTAGTAACCATTAAGAAAGAACAAAAGGATAAAAAAGAAGCCTGATTTACAAGCCTCATTAGAGGCAGGAGCACAAGTCTTATTTATAACTGTCGTAAGTGTGTCTGCGAATACTTTGTCATCAAATCTGCCATACACAAAGACTCGTTTAATAAGAAAGGAAAAACATTCCCACAGGCATAATGCTTGGATTCATCCAAGCTGGAGAGGCTATTACATCATAGCAGTCACATGGTCATGTCATTGGTTTAATGTATGGGCCCTAGACAGTAATGTAGACAGTCTGTGAGAACATCCTGGAGGTACAGCAGACCGTCCACCATGGGGATAGTGTGTGATTGTGTACAGTACAATATCCTCCTCTTAAACAGGAAATCAGATGTTCTGCAGGTCCACATGACAGCTGTAAGAAGTCTTCAGTATCATACACGGAGCAGCTGACCGGAACATTTCATCACATACTTTAGTGCACAAAAGCTAAAAAAACTGGTGATAGAGTATTTCTGTTTAGATAAACATGTAGTGAATGTGAAGACTGTAAATGCTAATATTTTAATTGCTAATAATTAAATTTCACAAATTGCAAAAATGGTATGCTTGTCCATAGTTGCCAAAATTCTTGTTTGTAAAGTCGGGACCCACCCAACCAGACGTGGAATGCCCACTTCCATGCCCATTTTCTTCCCTGGATAGACCAAATTTGCTGGAAGTTTCTCTGAAAATTAGGAATTACCTGCAAATACAGGACTATGATTGTGTGATTTAGAAAACTTGTTTTCAAAAACCTTATTGTGGCAGCTAAAGTTTTCCGCTAATGACATTTATTCTTTAGCCACAAGATAGGGAATGAGTGTCATATCGGGGTCCCAATGGATGGATCTTCATCAATCACAAGAACAAGGGTTTCAGAGTCACTTATTTGACCAGACTGATGATTTGCATGTATTACCAACACACCATTCACTTTTATTGGATTGCCATGCATAGGCGAGCACTGTCATTAGCAATCCCATAGAAGAGAATGGTGTGTTGGTCACACGTGTGCACCATCATTCTATTCATATAGAGGACACCTATCTTGTTGATAGGGGAAAAGTGTTGTTAGTCAGAACACAACTATCATGAGAGAGGGAAGCCCTTCAATTAGAATCTCCATTAATTGATTAGAGCAGACAACAGCTATAGGGAGCATCACTCGACCTGTGCATTACTAGGACACGCAATTGCTCTATATTGTGTGGTAATGTGTACAGTATAGTGCTGGAATGCGTGTATATCCCACCCAGATTTGGTTCTGGGCTGGATTTTATTTGGACTGGTGGATAGGTTTGGTAGTGGAATCTGCCAGTCCACACCCTTCCAGTACATGTATTGCCTTTAGCTGAGGAGATCACAGGTGAGATCAGGTGGGCTGTAATCAATGAGGGATAAACCAACTCTCAGTGTATGAGTCTGAGGGAGATGAAGTGACCCTAGAGAGGGGGAAGCCTGTGAGGCTCTGTGTGGTCTCAGCCAGGAGGGCTGAGGTGCCACAATGCTTTGTGAAGTCGGATCTTTTACCTGTGTGGGACTGTGCCTGATGAGCTGACCTGCTGAGTGTCGGAACCTGATACCCTGTTTGTAAACTGCGCTCTATAGGTGAGGTAGAGATGACATATGTATTAGGTAGAGCCCAGACGGGCAGTTTTTTTTTGGTTTATGTTTATGTTTGTGCTGGTGCTGAAGTTCCATTTGGACTTGAACCCCATTGTCTGAGAAGGAATCTGTCATTGCCGCCCTGCTTGAGAGAGCGATCTTCTACAATTGCCTCTATGTGATGCTTCGTTTGCTCTCTGGTGGCACCTCAGGGGTATAGGACACTTACTCCTCACAGATTACAGCTGATTGCTGGACACCCTGTTATTTGCTTATTTTCTCGGGACTCTTTAGAAAAAAACTTATTAGGTCAAAGCTTGCAACCGCTTTAACATGGGTATTGCATCTCAGCTCCACTAACTTGTGTATGTTTTTGACTTACTGTATGATCATCACGAGCTGGGCACTCCCATGCAATTCAGCATTTAACCATCTTTCTTATTCTTAATTTATCAGCAGCAGTCCTTACGGTTGAGGCCAGACATGTTCTGTACCATATGTGTTATATGTGGATTGTGCTGGAGATTTAATATTTTGCAAAGCAGTGAAAATCAGCACAATTTTCTCAACATTAGGCTACATGCACACGAACGTTGTTTGTGTTGTTTGTTTCCGTGTCCATTCCGTATTTTTTGCAGATAGGATGTAGACCCATTCATTTCAATGGGTCCGCAAAAAATGCGGACAGCACACCGTGTGCTGTCCGCATCAGTAGGTCAGTTCCGTAGCCCCGCAAAAAAATAGAACATGTCCTATTCTTGTCCGTTTTAGACATTGTTACAATGGATCCACAAAAAAAAAACGGATGGCATATAGATGTCACCCGTTTTTTTTTTTTTTTGCAGATCCGCAATTTGCGGACCACAAAACACATACGGTTGTGTGCATTTAGCCTTATACACATAACATGTATTTAAAAATCCATGACACAGTTCTGCCATGTCTGAACTATCCTTTAAAGGGTCCATTCACACGTCCACAAAATGGGTCTGCATCCATTCCGCAATTTTGCGGAACGAGTTACAGATTTCTTGAGGTGACGTACTGTACTCCTTCCAGAAGAGCGTCGTACATGTATGACAGAAATTTGGGTTTAAAAGATGGCGCCTGCTAGAAATGAGCGAAACGATTCTATAGATTTGTCGATTTGTCCTATCAGAAGGACTTATGCAAATAGAGAAGGCGTGCTGATTGGATTGATTGAGTAGAATATTTTCGCTCATCTCTAGTTCCCGCCTTCCCAGGAGCCGAGCATGTGCCATAGCTGACGGGTTTTTGCTGTTTTACAGAGCAGACATCCACAGGCATTGTCCATGATCAGCGATAAAGCTGATCATGGACTTTTAACTCCTTAAATTCAATGGCCAGTTGTGATCATGAAAAAGAAAAGTGCTCCTGGGGCCCAAATGACTCCCCGTGCTGAAATTTAGCCAGCTGTTTCGATGCTATGGAAGTCTCGGGTTCTTTAAAAGATCTGAACGATGTGGCAGATCTCCACAGAAACATTTGAATTTCCAGTTGGCTGCAATATTAAATCATTGCAATCTATGGAAGAAGCGGTCACAAAATCCCATGCTCAAGTCCCCTAGGGGGACTTTAAAAAGGTAAAAAATGTTTTCAAAATATAAAACATATAAAAATACAAACCCCCTTTTCCATATTAAAAATAAACAATAATTTCTTTAATATTTTTCTTTAAATATAAATCTATTTATCCTATGTGAATCAAATGACAGATATGAAAGGAACATGTTGTATCCTTTCGTGTGTCGATTATTTGGGGCATAAAGAAAAGTTCTGCAGACAAAAATAGCGGATACATGACAGAGTGGACACCGAGTATAACACTAACAAAAAATTGGATATAAAATGGAACTCATAATGGACGATATTGTGCAATTAGATGCTGCATTACCTTGAATATCTCAATAAAATATGCCACTTTTTTACATCCTAGCACCACTACAAATCTACATTATTTTACTAAACGAAGAATCATGAATAATTTTTTTTTTCATTAAACTCATGTACACAGTTAGTACAATGCCCCTTTAAGAAATGCAATATTATCCATTATATTAAAGAGTAATCTGGAGCACACATATCAAAGAGCGGGTGATTCTGTATGAAGATCATTGTTGATTTGTAATCTAACACTAAGAACATTAAAGTGTTCTCACAATGCCGCTGGATATTACCAGGAAGCGCATAAAGTATTGGGCCATACAAAATAATGGATCTTTTCATGGTAATGTGAAACGCAGGACTTTCTGTACAGAAAAAATATATAAGCAAGACACAATCATGTTTCTTTTAAGTATAGTAGAATTAAATTAAAGCAACAGGTTTTTTTCATTCTCTGGCAGAAGTCTAACAGCTGTTTGGGCTATTGGTGGCCTTATTAGACTGCTGCTCATTTTCTCACTGCTGTTTCAGCTTACAGACAGAATTTACAAGTAGTAGTAATGGGGCGACACAAGCTCACTGATGCAAAAGCTGTATATTAATACATAGTTACTTAAATCAGTTGTCTCAAGATTATCAGCCATATTTTTCACATGTGATTTTCTATTTATGCTGAAAAATATGTGCAAATAAATCTTAAATTCTAGGCACACATTAATTAATATGGAGCCAACTTTTAAAGGGGTTGGCCCATCTGGGACATTGATGGCATATCATTAGGATAGGATGTCAATGTCCCAGATGGGCCAACCCCTTTAATGGTCAGAGGCGTAACAGTTTTCAGTGTAACTATATGTAAGCTTGTGGACTCCGCACATGGTACCTGTACATTGGATGTGCAAGGATAGATTCCTTCCTACCCAAATCGGTTGAGGGTGTCTTCCACATGGATGAGTGGTCCCAGAGAATGCCACACAAACATTCCCTAGAGCAGAACACTGTCACCACCAGCTTGTGTTCTTTAGTGTTGAGCGCGAATATTCGAAATCCAAATATTTATCGCAAATATTGCAACTTCGAGAATTCGCGAATATTTTGAATATAGTGCTATATATTTGTTTTTCAAATATTTGTTACTGAAGCAATTTTTTTCCATCTAAAGTCATCTAAAGTCATCTGAATATTCTACAAAATATTTGCGAAATATCGCAAATTCGAATATGACCCCTGCCGCTCTTCACTAGTGTTCTTCCAACAATGGTTGCAGGGAGTTTTTTCTCTTATTTTTTCTCACTTGACACGCAAATCGGTGGAGGTCCAACTCTGATACAGCCATGAAAATCAAAGACTTTTTATGCCCAATCAACTTTGTTAGCAGAGGTGCAGTGACCATCCTTCTGTTTCAAATCCCCAGACACAGTAGGTTTTACTGAACTGTTGTTGAAGACACATGTTTGGTAGACCCCTGGTTCATTTTGGCTGTGGGCTGAAACACTATAGCCTTTCACATCAGTGGAGCTCCGAAATTTCCACCTTACTTATTTACAATGGTGCCATTTTTCCACTCACGATACACTTTCACCACAGCGCAATTTCATAAATACTGCCACCCTTGGCCCCAAAGCCAATAATCATGCCTTTCTGCAACTCTGATAAATCACTCCTTTTACCCATGACAGCAACGAGGAATATGTATGCAGACAGCCTATCCCACACCTTATATACCCACCAAGCTAGCTCACCACACATGTCTTCCTTCATGAGCTGCCGAAGTCAAAAGTAGTAAGTGGTCATAATAATGTGTATAATGAATAAGAGATAATAATATGACCTTTGTGCACGTGGTGAAAATAAGGGGCTCCCTATAGTGTACATTATTACCAAAATTGATGACTTATCCTTAGGATGGACCGTCAAAATTAGATCGCTGGAGGTCTAACTCTTAGCATTCCCATTACTAGCTGTTGGAGCTCCAGCAAGTATTGTTTTATTGCCACAACTCATCACTTTAGGTATTGTCTGTGCGTATTATTTCATCTTAGTCTAACTCACTTGAATGAGACAAAACAGTAGTGAGAGTTGTACCCAGCTAATCAAATATTGATGGCCAGCGGTGTACCTTCAATGGAATGCAGACGAAGCGGTGGCTACAAGGGCCAGGGAATGGGGGACCCAAAGCTGAACTCCGTTTTCTCTTCCCTAGGTAAAAACATTGCATGCAGCCAGCCTTAGGGAGAATTCAGTGCAAACAAATAATTAAATTTCAGTTAATGGTAACTGCATAATGTTCCCCCTCTCCATCCCAGCTTTGTAATAGATGCAAAGCAGGAGATTTATCAATGTATTTATGCCAGTTGTCTTCACTGTCACCATAGCTTTATAGTACCACGTGTAATGTAATCGGATTACATTTAACAGTCTACTGCTATGACATATTGCATAAAGTCATTGGGGCAGTAGGCAAGTGAATTATTAAAAAAAAATCTGACAGCGCAGTAACAAGCTTTTTGTTAGCATTGGCTACCTTTCATTTAGCCTTAGCCTTATTTGTTACTGTCACTTTGACATTGCTACTGCTGCCTTGACATTAAAGACCTTGAAAATGGTTGTATACAAATCTAGGAAAACCCAAGTTTCATACATAAATTTCAATGAAATTGGGGCCTTTTCAATTCAGGTTTTGGACTGACTCGAAATTGGCTGCTAATCGACCAAATCAGACCCCCAATGAGTATTTCGAAGCTTGCTCAACTTTAGTCCTATCAATGGAAACCCAGACCAGGCGACATGGCATTTCCCACGTATCACAGATTGATTCATGATTTTGTCATTGCAAATTATCTTTTTCTCATCCAACAACCCTTACAGACCAACAATCAACGACGAATCATTCATAAAAATTTATATCTTGATATCCCTAATGAGTGGCCTGCTTTAGTCCTATGTGCACAAAGCCTCACAGCAGTACCTATCGCTCCATACTATGGAGCTTTAGGCATCTCAAGTAGCCAAATTGAGGCCTAAGTCCTGCATCATATTAAGGAGATATTCTACACTAGAATGCTTCTAGTGTATAGGTGGGCAACCTTCGGCACTCCAGCTGTTGTGAAACTACAATTGCCAGCATGCTCCAGAACTGTTTGTGAGATAGAGTTGACAAGCGGTCTCTTGTAGACCTTTGCAAACGAATTACTGTATCTCCCTGGGTGAGGTCATCCTGATGACAATCAGCTGATATCTGCCCATGTGTAATATAGACTTGGTTGACATGATTTTAAAACATTACTCATAACCATCCACTTTTATTGGTTCCCTCGTTCTTCTAAAAACTTAAATAATTGAAAAAAGTTGGCGTAATGCATTCTTGTGTCTATTGGGCTATTCGTCCAGCAATGTGTCCAACTAAAGTTCCTGGAGATTAATTCATTATGAATCTTGGTCAATATGCTAATAAGCCCTTAGCTTTGATACACATTAAAATACAACTTGGAATAAGTTCATTCATTGACAGTCACATTAAAAATTAAAATGTCATATTAAAAACAAGTGGTCTGATGTTTCCCCCATCCAAAATGGTGTCTAAAGAAAGACAGCTGCAGATGCCTTTTTTTCTATTTTATAAAAGCCAGACCATCAGGAAACCAGGAATTTGTTAGTATCAAAATACAAATAAAATATTCTCCATCTCTGACTTAGCACAGTATTCTGCTTTGATGGTAGAAGGAAGTTTCAGGCAGTGCGGGAGGGTTCAGGAAGTCTTGAAGGTAATTCTCTTAATAGGATTTGATTGCTAATCACTTTATCTTGCTGGGCAGGTTTCCTTCCTTTACCACCGCAGCTCCTAGATTGGTGACTCATGTTTCCTACTTCTCTACTTGAAAACATGATTCTGACATGGTAGATTTGTAATTGCTTTCAAATTAAAGTAATTAAGAAAGGTTTTTCTGGATCTTGTGTTAGTACAAAGATAACTTGAGCCACATACCTAGATTAGTGCGAGGATTTAGAAATGAAAGAATAACCCGTGATGCTGTAGTTCTGTACTCTGTGCATACAGTATAAATATATTCTGCAGGCAAATCTACCTAAGGATCTCTTCACATTGGCATTAATGCAGTTTAACATGAATGCTGAAATTCGCAACAGGATTGAGTTACGATGAGATTTGTAACATATGTATCCTAGTCCGATTTATTTGCATGAGGCCTTAAAGGGGTTCTCGAGGAGTGTTATCAAATGTCCTCAAGCAACCTGTCCTGGTATGTGACTAGGATGGATTGCCTCCCCTTCTACAGCTGCTTAGGGAGGTTTGAGGGTGGCTGGACATCACAATACTGCACTGGGACCTGCAGTAATTTCACACTGATGAGATGTGCTCGCCGGATGTTCAACCTGACAGCATATCTTATGTACTTTTGCTCCAGTGCTACATATCATAGAGCAGGAACTCTGCTCTACAATACATCTTCCGTTATGGCTCAGCAGCCTAAGGCTGGGTTCACACCTGAGCGTATTCGATAAGCGCTGTTTACAGGCGTTTTTATCGGGTTCATATGCGCTGTAAAACGCTCAGGTGAAAACCATGCCCATAAGGAAACATTGGTTTTTGCCTGTTGAGCGTTTTACAGCGCGTAGGAACGCGCTGTAAAACGCTCGGGTGTGAACCTAGCCTAATAGGAATGGGGAGGTGTAGAAGTGGCGGAAACCCATCCTACTCACTTTCTATGAAGGGCTCATGGAGGCCATGTTGATAACATTCCCAGAGAACTCCTTTAAGCAGGTGGCCTTGTTTACAGAGCCTGTATGGTGGGACATGGGGTGCCCATGGTTACTACAGAGCTTTAGGTGCTCTATACGCCACCATATGGTGCCTCTGAACAGCACCATATTACAGAGGTATTTTTTTTCTAGATGGACTCTAGATCAATGGAAAATGGAGCTGAGCTTTAATATCACACACAACTGGTAGACATGTGTGTCACTGTTTTTGGAAAAAATAAAATGATATGTCTTTATTTATGAACTTATAGTGTTTATCATATGGCTCTAAGAATAGGTCATGTGTCCATTCAAAGTAGAAATGTATACACAAAGTATCATCGTGGTACACTAGTCTGGAGCATGGCAAGCAAAGTAAAAATGTAGATTCTGAGAGCAGCTAAAATGTTTTATTTTATCTGGATCGCAGGGTTAAAAAGTGTATTTTTATTTTATTTTATTCTATGTATTTAAAACAATAACTTTAAATATTCTGTGCTAAATACGGTACTCACAATATTTCTTTTTGGGGTCAGAGTGCTGCTTTCCTCTCCTGCACCTTCCACAAGGAGGCGCTAACTGAAGGCAAATTAACAGTTGCCATTGAATGTATCATAAGGATAGACCTAAATTTGCTTATACAGTATATAGTATGTCAACTTAGAAAACAGATACATGAGGAAAGTGCTGCTGCCTATAGAAAGTGCTCCAAGACAACATGATTGTCAATTGTTCTTACGTTCAGTTCTTCATTTTTTTATTCTAGATATTTTTTTATTCTAAGAAAAGGGGTGTTTTGAACTTATTTATATATTTTTATATTCTTCAAATGTGTTTTTTACTTTTTTTGTCACCCTAGGCTACTATAACAGCATTTATTAGCTATGTGTATTCTGTAATGGAAATCTATCTATTACAGAATACAGGATTCAGTTTATTCTAATGCAGTGTTGCCACCTGAAGGTCTGCATTTGAATATACTAGTAATTAGCCTGGAAGTCTGTACAGGCTTAGATCTATTACTAGTATGGGACGCCTTCCCAGATCTTCACCAGTGGAGTGGGGCCCGGGCTGGGAAGCACATGGCTTCTGGTTTTAGCACCCTCAGATGGCAAAGTCACTAGTGTTGAGCGAATCGAGCTTCGGATCTTATACCCAAAGTTGTTTGGTTCAAACACATAGTTTTAATGCTGTTTGGAGTCCTGTCTCCACAGAGGCAATACAATTTAATGCTGTAAGGAGACGGGTCTTCGTACAGTATTTAAACAAAGTGTTTGAATGGATCGACTTCGGATCTATCATCCGAAGCTCAATTTGCTCAAGCCTAAAGGTCACATTTAAGTATGACATCTGAGAGATTAAATGTCTGCGATTGGCATTACCGCTGATCGCAGACAATAGTCCTGGGCCTCTGCTGTTTAAAACATCTGAAAGCTGGCGCTTGCGAGCACAGCAGGCACTATCCTTAAACACTCTCCCTGTAAATGTCTCTTCCCAGATAGAAAATCTCCCTTTCCTTAGAGGACAACTTACTTCATGTTTCAGAACTCACAGATAACTTGAGGTGAAGTCCTGACTTAAGGGGACTTTTCCTAAAAGTTTGCAACAACAATATTGATAATCTATACTAATTATTGATCATCAATTGTTAAATCCTGGAGAACCCTGTTGAAAGGGTATTCCTTTGTGGACAGGTACGGCATATTCACAATATATGGGGTCTTGTTCTTGAGTTAGAAGTAGGTTCCAGAGTTTAGACCTGTCCTGCACCTATCAGACATGTTTGGCATATCTTGTGGACATGCCATACATTTCCAGATGGCACAACCCCTTTAAAGTTTCACATTGAAAATGCAGGCTAATCTGCTGGCAGCATGTTATAGAACAGGAGGAGGTAAGCAGATTGATATATAGGGGGAGACATCAGTACTGGAGCTTTCTGCACCAGACTTGATAGTCCCTGTGCTGCCGGAAGATGCATCCCTCATCATATATTATGCATCCCTCATCCTCCGTCTGCCCGCCCAAACAGAAACCTGTGGCAGCTCAGAGCTGCCATTATTTTCTGTCTCCCTTTGTTCAAGGAACTATCATGTGCTATGCTATCATGATACTTATGCTTCAACCCAACTATTCAAATGGTTAGTTATTTGATTTAGTATGTAAATGTAAGTAGTACGTAGTATTGCTATGTTCCAATAACTATATGCGGATTTTGCAAGCCTTTTAAGAAAGGATGCTTTCTAATAAATATTGCATTGTGAATGGTATGCCTAAAGTGATGGAGAATCAAACATGAAAGGACTATATTGTAGAAAGAGAAGCTTCTGATGTGTCTATCATGGGGAAACAGGAGAGATGTGGAAGAACTCGATGGCTTCATAGATACATTTGAATGTGATGGAAGCTTCTGCACACCCATCCTTTGCCCTTGGTTCGCTTTTCATTGTCTTTGCATAAATTGCTGAATGCATTTGTTTTCCTTGGGCTTAACCTATGTAATCCAGATGGCAATGTTTCTCTAGCACATATGGTAAGGCAAAGCGCAGGCTCATAGAAGCATGATGGTTTCATTGTTGCATGAAACAAATGCTGTGATAGGGTCACTGACACACGTCAGCTGAACTGACAGCCCGAAATAATGACACTTGGAGATGTCATTAATCTACAGCTCCTCCAGACTTCAACACAGCAAAAAACAAACCTCCTAAGTTTACAGTTGAAAGTAACCATCTATCATTTATCCGGCTATGAGCAGCATATAGTGCAGGGAGATTGCTCAGCCCAGAGCCTCATTGACATATACTTCCACCATAACCGTTCACTAAAAATGTGAAGGGATTCCGTACATTTTTAAAACTATCATCAACCACTGAGGAATCTCAATCTTTTTTCATCTTAAAAAATATGATATCATTGAACTAATTGCTCTACTTCAATTCCACCTCCAAAGTCAAAAAGATAGGGTACTTCCACACTTGCGGAAGAGGATTCGGGCAGGCAGTTCCGGACGCAAACAGATGCATTTGTGAGACGGATCCGGATGCGGATCAGTCTGACAAATGCATTGCAATACCAGATCCGTCGTTCCGGTGTCATCCGTAAAAACGGATCCGGTATAATTTTATTTTGCATCTTTAAAGGTCTGCGCGCAAAGAACGTAAGATGGACTGAACTGATGCATCCCAATGCACCCTGATGCATCCTGAATGGAATGCGCTCCATTCAGAATGCATTAGGATAAAACTGATCCGTTTTTTTCCAGTATTGAGCCCCGAGGACTGAACTCAATACCGGAAAACTTTAACCCAAGTGTGAAAGTGCCCATAGTATAACAAGTATACTGCTATTGAGAACAGTGTGGCCTCCACTGTCGCTTGAAAACATTGTAAGATTACTGCAGAGGTGACGTGCCTGTATACCTCATGTGACTGCTGCAGCCAATCACTGGTCAGGGTAATATACGACACAAGATCCCTGAGGCCAGTGATTAGCTGCTATCACATGGGGTTTATGGCGCTTCCCCACTGCAGTCATGTAAACAAAGACTGACAGAGAGCGAGGTGCCGGAAGCGTCAACGGAGCATACTTAGGAACATTTTTGAATAGCTTGTAAAACGCTTTTAATGTTGGATGATGCAATCGATGGTCACAGATATAAAAAACTGCATGTGCTATAGCAAGGTGGAGCATATTCTAAATAATTTAACTATTAGACTATTTGAGATGAGCGAATTTCATGTTATAAAAATCGTTCACACTTTATTTGGTGGTAAAGGCACACAGACCATAACGCAATTCTATGACGGAAGAGGAGTCCGCTGCATAACGGAAATGGGACGGATCCGTTTTGCAGCCCATAGACTTCTATTATGACAAAAATAAATAATGGAATGTCTCTAATGGCATTCGGTTACGTATTCCGTCATAGAATTGCACTATGTTCCGTGGCAACGAAATCCATAACGCAATTCTGCTTTTACTACCAAACGAAGCGTGAACGGATTAACTATATTATCCTACAATTAGCAATGGTTTATAGTAAGGCACATTATCTAAACCAGGGTTTGTGTAGGGTTCTAGAGACACAACATTTTTCGCAAATCTTTATAATAACGGTATAGCAAGCCACATTCGCTTTTCACTTCCATGCACAAATACTGATACATTCTGGTGCAAATGGAACATAATATGATATTAATTTGGAATACAAAATACTAAAATGGTATTTTTCACAACTCATTTTGTGACAAATTCTACTGCCAGATTGTACTTTAAAGTGTATAGGTAAATATATATTGTAGACGACATAACACTATACACCCAGCATTTTGGTTTGTGATATTTTTTCGACGGCTTCTCTGTAGTACAGAGAATAAAAAAGTCACCGAAAACATTATGAAAGTCATGAAAACATCGTAAAAAATATGTGAAATGCATAGTGCTGCTTACCAGCTTTTAAAGTTTTTGTGAAAATAGTATCTATGAAGGAACCCTATGTCTGGTTCTTACGTAGTGTTCCTATTACCTGTTTACAAGGGAGTCTAGAAACTTTCCACATTGGAGTGTGAAAGGAAGGGTTAAATAAGTTAACATTTTCCTTTTTACACATTTTATTCTTGGAGAGGCTTTACTGTGGTGGAGGGAAGATGAAAACTGTAATATAATCTATATGTTAATAAATGGCCATCATTGTGTGTACAAGACTGCCCTGGCGCCCCGTACTAAGACTATACCCGCTTGTTTGCACTGATTTTCTTTAGGTGCAGTAAACCACAATAAAAGCATTTCTTCACACACGTACAGAACCATAATAAGAACACAAAGGGGCATTTAGTACTATTTATTTAAACTGATCTCTAATTACTTATTAGAAACCCCCTGTTTTATTCTACATATGCAATACTGAAGACTGAGAATCATTGTGAAATATGTCAGGCTACTGTATTATATGTTTTCAGAACTCACATTTTAGCATCAGATGTTTAAAGAGGGTCAATCAAAGGGTTTCTGATTCATGAAAACATATTCTTAAAAGCAAAAGAGGAATATTTTACCTTTGAATCCAGGGAGGAAAAAAATTAGCAGTCTGGCTTGGAGTGGTCTGAAAACGGGAGCTTGGGAGCGTGCGAGTGTTTGTTCGCAAGTGTGGGTTTATTTTAAGTGTGTGACTTAAAGGTTTTTTCCACCTGGAAGCTGCGCAACTACACCAAGAACGGAAGCCCCAAAAGTTGTGTAGGGGGCGCACCGCGCATGCGCAGCCTCCCTCCATTAATTTCTGTGAGGCTGCCAAAAATAGCTGAGCGATGGCTCGGCTATTTCCGTCGGCCCTATAGAAATGAATAGGAGCAGTGGCCGCACAAGTGAGGTGCGCTACCATTCATTACTATGGGGGGAACGCTTGGTGGTGGCTGGACACAGGATAACCCGGGGTCCTCCAGCCACCACTTTCCCGTCTCCGTTCGTGGTGTAGGTGCGGGTCCCAGAGGTGGGACCCGCACCTATCAGACAATGAGGCATATCTCAGATGAGAATACCCCTTTATGATAAGTCACTTTAGATTCGGAGACTTTGGAAGGGGAGTATATTAATTCAGTTGTCTATCATTCTCATTGCACTGTATTATTCTATTTTTTTTTCTTTTTTCTCTTTTCTGGTGTAATACCCAGAATTCCCCAAGTATGTGCTCCATCATTGACAAGGCAGGCCAGTGCACATCTTGTGAAATGTAAGCAGTACTGGAACAGCGAAGGGAGAATATTTTTGTGAAAAAATGTGAGCAAATTGCATTTTTGGGATCCCAACTCCTATATGTAAATAAGCTAATTTCAAGACTGAGATGCATTGACAATATGGAAAAGAGTTTGCTGCTCACTGATCAGATACTCTATGGGGTAGAAAAGGGGAGGGTGGCAGTATGGAGGATAATGAAAGTGCGGTAGCTAGCTGGGTAACAGTCAGAAAGCAGGGTAGAGGGAATAGAACCAGGGAGGCTATCCCTGATTTGATACACCCCAACAAGTTTGGAAGGTTGGCAGATGAGGGGGGGGGGGTCAGTTCAGGGAGAGCGATACCTGCGAGCCCAGGGAATGTCAGCTCCAATAAGCAGGGGACCAGGAGAGCTGGCAGGCCAGAGAGGTGATGGTAGTGGGAGACTCAATCATTAGGGATACAGATAGGGCGATCTGTCACAAAGACCGGGATCAATGAATGGTGTGCTGTCTTCCTGTCAATCGAGTTCGACATATCACGGACAGATTCCTGAGAGGGGTTGGCGAAAACCCAAGGGTTATGGTCGACATTGGAACCAATGACAAAGTCAGAGGTAGGTGGCAGGGGCGTAGCTAGAAATGACTGGGCCCCATAGCAAAAAAAATTTATGGGCCCCCCCTCCCGGATCTCCCACCCCCACATACCTCTCAGACCTCGCCGCCACATCCGCAGTTCCTCATGCACTTGTGACAGTTTCGCGTAGGACTGAGCACAGACAGTTGGTCACTGGCAATGCATTTGTTCCAGTGTAGGAAATGTATGAATCTAAATGTCTGTGCATTAAAGTAGGACTAGTCAGAACTGCCGCCCAGACTGCAGGACCACTCCAGGGGTCAAGTCCTGGGAAAAAAAATGGAATTTGCGCTATATGTCTGTTCAGACATAATTCGTCTCTTTCACATTATAAGCTCCCCTTATATATAATTTACTTACAGTTCTGAAGACTCAGGGGTGATTACAGGCTTGGCCTCAGGGGTGCTGTGAGGCCTTTTTTCTCCAAGCTGCTCCGTAAAAAAAAATCTTTTTCATTACACCTCAGGTCAGACCACCAATCAGACCCCCAATGTTAATCAGACCTCAGCTAACAGCCCCAATAAGACCCCCAATGTTAATAAGACCCCAATAAGACCTCAGATTACACCTCAGCTCAGACCCCAATATGAATGAACCCCAATCAGCCCTCACATAAGAGCCCCATGCCTTATAGCAACCCCCAGTAGCCTTAGAGCAACCCCCAGTAGCCTTATAGCAGTCCACAGTAGCCTCATAGCAGCCCCCAGTAGCCTCATAGCAGCCCCCAGTAGCCTCTCCAGCAGCCCCCAGTGCCTCTCCAAAAGCCCCCAGTGCCTCTCCAAAAGCCCCCAGTGCCTCTCACCAGCCCCCAGTGCCTCTCACCAGCCCCCAGTGCCTCTCCATCAGCTCCCAGTGCCTCTCACCAGTGGCCTCCCAGTGCCTCTCCATCATCCCCCATTCACTGCATCTCCATCAGCCCCCAGTGCTTCTCACCAGCCCCCAGTACCCTCTCCATCAGCCCACAGTGCCGCCTGAGGCTCCTTCTTCTTGTAACTCACAGGTCTTATAGCAATGCGCCACACAGACCTGTGACGAGTTACAAGAAGGAGCGCCGGGCGGCCACAGCGCATGTAAGTATATTGCTGCAGAGTAACCGGCCATGGCAGACAGGACTTCATAGTGTCCTGGCTGCCATGGTAACCGATCAGAGCCCCAGCATTACACTGCTGGGACTCCGATCAGAACTGCAGCTGCCACCAATGATGGGGGGATGGGGGATCGTACCGCCACCCACTCGCCACATAAATTTTTTTAAATCCTCAGCCAACAGCCCTGGCCCCCAGTGGCGTAGGGCCCCATAGCCATTGCTATGGCTGCTATAGCGATCCCTACGCCACTGGTAGGTGAAGTGTATTTAAAAATGTTGCAAGCTCAGGGCAAGGATCTCAAAGGAAGTATTTTCTGAAATACTACCTATACCATGAGCCACTCAAGAAAGGCAGCGGGAGATTAGGGAGATTAACAAGTGGCTCAAGAGCTGGTGTAGGAAGGAGGGGTTTGGGTTCCTGGAGAAGAGGACTGATTTTTCTGTGGGCTTTATGGTCTATCAATGGGAAAGGTGAAGCTGTTGGGGGAGAAGATGGCTAAACGGTTGGAAGGTCATTGGTTGGTCATTGATAGGTTCTCTAAAATGTGTCACCTAATTCTGTTAAAGAAACTGCCTGACGCTAAAAAATTTGCTACCTTGTTTGTCAACAATATTCTCAAATGATATGGGATACCCAGCTCCATTGTCTCAGATAGAGGAGTTGAGTTTGTCTCGAGATTCTGGAGAGAATTTAGTAAGCGACTGGGAATCAAACTGTACTTCTCATCATTGTTCTGTTTAGTACTTTATCCACTGGAAGGGATATGGTGCTGAAAAAAGGACATGGGTTGTTGCTCAGGATGTTCACTTCCCTAATTTAAAGAGGAACTTTCATCTCGCGTTTCCATCTAAACCTGCTCCTTAAGTTGAGGATCCGATGGCCCCTCCTAAGGAAGGAGTAATATAATAAAGTTACCTGTCGGCTCCATTGGTGTGAGCCTCAGCCTCAGCCTGGATGTGCAATGAGCAGGACCGTGGTACAGTTAGGCGGATGCCAAAATATGCAGTGGGTCCGGATATGGGTATAGAAGTCTTTAGTTTTTGTTCGTGACGCCAATTGCAGCGTGCACAGGCTACAGTCTCAGGGCCCTTTAAGGTGTTGCAACTCAGGTACCAGGGTAGGAATGCCAGAGTGGTATAATGTCTCTGTGTAGTAGTAGGTATAGTGTCAACGGTGTCTCCTACCTTGGTACGGCTGGACTCCTGGATCCTGGCTCACTTGCAATAAATGAGTGTTGCTAGTAGGAGTAATTAAGGAACTTGGTAGCAATGAATGAGATCCAGACTTGAAATATAATTTGGCTTCTCCTGGTCTCTGGACGTTACTCACAGTTATGCTCACAGGGAATGGCTCTTCCTGGAGTTCTGGAGGTGCTGCTTGCTTTCTACCAGCTGAGGCTGAAGGCTCAGGCTGGGCATGAAGATCTTTGGTACCTGCAAAGACACGATCCTGGGTTGGGATCCCTAAAACTGGGAGCTCCTACCAGCACAGCCTTCCCCTAGCCGGGGTGGCTGGCACACTCATCTGTAACTTCCTTTCCTCCCCATGAGGCAGGATGTGGGAACATTCCATACCTCCTCAAAGAGGGGAGAACTAAACTGGAACGTACTATTCCAGTCTAGAAATGCTAAACTGTTACTAAGGCTCTGCTAAACACATTGCTGCCACCTGCTGGTGTACATGGAAATTACAGCAAATACATTTAACAAGGGTTTCAATGCACATTAGTGAGGATAATATGTAAAATCACATTAGATGACAAGGCACATGTTACCAAAAAGTAGTAGCGGGGAGAAAGAGTTTAGTAACATAGTTTTAGTTACAGATGCGCTGGGAAAGACGCATTGCTGAGCAACGCCCCCTGGTGACACAACTGCATCTTTAGTTACAGTATGAAATGCTCTGTTTCTCCCTGCAGCTGGTGTGTGCTGGGGGAGATTAACAGTGGTCTGATTAGCTCTGCTGCTCTATTACTGTGTACTAGTGTTTCTGACTAATGGAGCATTGCCAGTGACAGTCTTGTTTAGCTCACTAGCTAGGTTCCTTGTTCCCTGTTAATGCATTATTGATTCCTCTCTGCTTCTGACCCTGGCTTTTGTTCTGACCATCCTCTGTCTCTTGTTTTTTACTGCGTAGCCCGTCTGGTTGTGACCCTTTTCCATATGACTTTGCTTTGGTGTTTGTTTGTCTGTTAGTGTTTGTTCGTCTCTGCACTTATTTAGAGTAGGGACCGTCATCCAGTTGCGGTTCTGCCAAGTAGGGCTTATACTGCAAGTAGGTAGGGGAAGAAAGCTTGGTTCTAGGCTAGGGTTCACTGTCCTTGTATTTCTCTACCTACAAGTGTTACATACACTCTCATTGTGAGAGATACATACCTTATAGGAATAAAAGGGTGAGGAACAAGAAAAAACACTGTGGTTAGATAGAAATGTAACGAGAGCAATAAATGACAAAAATAAAGCATTTCAATAACTAACACAGGAAGATAGCAAGGAAGCATTGAAAAGCTATAAGGCAAAACATAGAATATTTTTTTTAAAAACAGATAAAAGCAGCCAAGCTGGAGATAGAGAGACTTATTGCCAAAGAGGGTAAAACTAACCCCTAAAATGTTCTTCAATTATATACTGTAAATGGTAAAAAGTTTAAACCTGAAAGCTTGGGTCCCTTAAACAGTGCTGAGTGAGAAGTTGTTGAGAGCGATGAGAGCAAATCTATTAAATATTTTTTATCCACTGTATACTGAGGAAAATTAACTGTCAGGTGAAATGCAAAGTGTCAAAGTAAATTCCCAATTAACAAGTGTCCTCTCTGACCCAGGACGAAGTGCAGCAAAAAAATCTTTATATAAAGTACTGTCATAGACAGACCCTTATTTATGATATTTAAGGACTTTATAATGACAGGGAGTGTTCCATAGGATTGGCGCAAATTTGATACCAATATTAAGGGCCCGGACAAGGCATCCTAGGTGGAGAAGGCAAATTGCGCCACCCCCTCCCAAATCAATTAAAAGTGACCTTACTTCCTAATAAATAGATTGAAACACATTTAAAAGAAGCATTTGCGTTCTCCACTTCCCTTTTATTTTCCATTTGGTCCAGACCATCACTGGCAGATATCTTTGGTTAGGGGTGTGCTGCCCCCTTGGCCACATAGGAAGACAGTATTATTATATGGACTGTTATAGAGTTTGCAAATCAGCCCCCAAATTTATACAGACCACTGTCATCCTGCTGCTACTCTTAATACTGTGCCCACTGTGCTCTCCCATGCTAACAAACACTATACTGTCAGAAATAACAGTTCCATAAAGATAATCCCCCTATAATAGCAGTGTTCCCAGACTGTCCTCATTAGTAATAGTGCCCCCAATAGTGATAATACTCCCTAAAAGTGCTCCCATTAGTAGCAATGCTTACATATTGTGCCCAATAATAATAATGCCACCACAGTACCCCCAGTAGTAATAATGCCACCAAAGTGCCCCCAAAATTTATAATGCCTCAGTTATAACTCCTCTGTAGTATATATATATTGCTCCCCTCCGTAGTTCAATTATGTAATGTTCCTCCACCCCCCAATATACTGTATGTGTACCCCCTATAGTGCCAGTATATAATTTTCCTCCTTACCCCATATTACTATTATGTATAGGCCCCCCATAGTGCTGGAATATATATAATGCTCCTTCCTGTGCAGCCAGTATATAATTATCCTCCATGACCCTGTAAAGCCAGTATATAATGCTCCCCAATGTACAGCCAGTATATATAATGCTCCCCCCTGTACTGCCACCAGTACATAATACTCCTCTATACCCCTTGTAGTTTCAGTATATAATGCTTCCCCCATATAGCCAGTATATAATGCCCCTCCTACAGCCAGTGTATAATGCTCCACCCAAGTGCCAGTATATAATGCTAGCCCATGTACAGTCAGTATATAATGCTCTCCCTGTAAAGCCAGTATGTATAATGCACCCTTGTAAAGCCAGTATATATAATGCCCTCTGTACAGCCAGTATATAATGCCCCACTACAGCCAGTATACAGTGCACCCCCCAGTACCAGTATATAATGCCCCCCAAGTGCCAATATATAATGCTGTCCCCCTTAGTTACAGTATATAATTCTCCCCCTTAGTGCCAGAATATAATGCTGCCCTTTAGTGCCAGTATAAAATGCTGCCACTAGAGGGGCAGCATTTAATACTGGCACTGGGGGGCAGCATTATATTCTGGCACAGCGTATAATGCTGACACCCAGTGCCAGTATATAATGCTCCTCCTTCTAGTGCCAGTATATAATGCTGCCCCCCAGTGCCAGTATATAATACTTCCTCCTCCTTCCTTGGTGCCCCAGTATACCATTGCTTAGTCAAAAATAAAAAAATTAAACAACTACCTTACTATCATTCCCCACCACAGTCTGTGCTGCAGGCTACAGACCTCTTTCGATCTGTAGCCTGATTTTCCGCATACCTGTGTAGGTGGTCCACATGACATGCCCTTTCCTGCGGCGGGTCTCTCGTGATGACATGATCATGAGAGACCCGGTACACGAGGTCACTGTGATGAAAACGAAGCCTATAAGGCAGATGCAGCCATGATTGCTCCCCCTCTTATGGGTAACAAGGTGGATTCCACTGGTCTACCCATCACCCCCGCCCTGCTAATATTCAAAAGAGTGTCAAAAACAGAGCCGGAAAACTATAGGCTGTTAAGTCAAACATCCTGGAGTATCTCAATGAAAATAAGTGTATAACATCATATCAGCACGGGTTCATGAGAGATCGTTCCTGTCAAACTAATTTAATCAGTTTCTATGAGGAGATAAGTTCTAGACCAGACCGGGGTGAGTCAATGGATGTCATTTATCTTGACTTCTCCAAAGTTTTTGACACTGTACCACATAAAAGGTTAGTATATAAAATGAGAATGCTCGGACTGGGGGAAAATGTCTGTATGTGGGTAAGTAACTGGCTGAGGGATAGAAAACAGAGGGTGGTTATTAACAGTACACACTCAGATCGTGTCACTGTCACTAGCGGAGTACCTCGGGGGTCAGTATTGGGCCCTATTCTCTTCAATATATTTATTAATGATCTTGTAGAAGGCTTGCATAGTAAAATATACATTTTTGCAGACAACACTAAACTTTCTAAAGTTATTAACACGGAAGAGGACAATATACTTCTACAGAGAGATCTAGATAGATTGGAGGCTTGGGCAGAGAAGTGGCAGATGAGGTTTAACACTGACAAATGTCAGGTTATGCACATGGGAATGCTAAATACAAGTCGTTCGTACATACTAAACACTGGTTAAGGGCTCATGCACATGACAGTTATTGTTTTGCGGTCCATTTTTCACTGATCCGTTGTTCCGTATCTGAGGTTTTTTTTCTCTGATTTAAGTCCTCTTCCGTTCCGTTATTGCACAAAACATATCCATATGGTTTCTGTATTTGATCCTTTTTTTGCGGATCGTATACAGAAACGATGTGTTCTGTGTACGTTCCGTATTTTTTGCAGACCCATTGACTTGAATGGGGCCTCAGACCATGATTTGCGGACAATAATAGGACATGCACCATTTTTTTGCGGAACGGCCATGTGGACAAATGGAAACGGAATACACACGGAGTAACTTCTGTATTTTCTACAGCCCCATTGAAGTGAATGGTTCCGCATACGGTCCACAAAAAAACAGAACGATATCGGAAAGGAAATACGTTCATGTGCATGAGCCCTAACACTGACATGAAAAAGGACCTAGCAATTTTAGTTTACAGCAATCTAAGCTGTAGAAACCAGTGTCAGACAGCTGCTGCCAAGGCCAATAAGATAATGGGTTGCATCAAAAGGGGCATAGATGCCCGTGATAAGAACATATTCCTACCACTTTACAGATCACTGGTCAGACCACACATGGAGTACTGTGTACAGTTCTGGACTCCTGTGAACAAGGCAGACATAGCAGAGCTGGAGAGGGTTCAGAGGAGGGCAACTAAAGTAATAACTGGAATGGGGCAACTACAGTACTCTGAAAGATTATGAAAATTAGGGTGATTCACTTTAGAAAAAAGACGACTGAGAGGAGATCTAATTACTCTGTATAAATATATCAGGGGTCAGTACAGTGATCTCTCCCATCATCTATTTATCCCCAGGACTGTGACAAGGGGACATCCTCTGCGTCTGGAGGAAAGAAGGTTTGTACACAAATGTATAAGAGGATTCTTTACGGTAAGAGCAGTGAGACTATGGAACTCTCTGCCTGAGGAGGTGGTGAAGGCGAGTTCACTAAACGAGTTCAAGAGGGGCCTGGATGTATTTCTGGAGTGTAATAATATTATAGCTCTTAGTTTTCTGGACAGGGGTCGTTGATCCAGGGAGTTTTTTTGATTGCTTAATTGAAGTTGGGAAGGAAGTTTTTTCCCTAAGATGAGGAAAATTGGCTTGTACTTCATGAGGTCTTTTTGCCTTCCTCTGGATCAACAGGATAACTGGATAACAGGCTTAACTGGATGGATGTACGTCTTTATTTCAGCCTTACAAACTATATTACTATGTTACTAATAGAAGAACGTGTCCCTTTAGGACATCCATTAGCCAGAGATAAAGGTGAGTAAAATAAGTATTTTATACAAACCGGATTCCCAAAAAGTTGGGACACTATACAAATCGTGAATAAAAACTGAATGCAATGATGTGGAGGTGCCAACTTCTAATATTTTATTCAGAATAGAACATAAATCACGGAATAAAAGTTTAAACTGAGAAAATGTACCATTTTAAGGGAAAAATATGTTGAATCAGAATTTCATGGTGTCAACAAATCCCCAAAAAGTTGGGACAAGGCCATTTTCACCACTGTGTGGCATCTCCCCTTCTTCTTACAACACTCAACAGACGTCTGGGGACCGAGGAGACCAGTTTCTCAAGTTTAGAAATAGGAATGCTCTCCCATTCTTGTCTAATACAAGCCTCTAACTGTTCAATCGTCTTGGGCCTTCTTTGTTGCACCTTCCTCTTTATGATGCACCAAATGTTCTCTATAGGTGAAAGATCTGGACTGCAGACTGGTCATTTCAGTACCCAGATCCTTCTCCTATGCAGCCATGATGTTGTGATTGATGCAGAATGTGGTCTGGCATTATCTTGTTGAAAAATGCAGGGTCTTCCCTGAAAGAGATGACGTCTGGATGGGAGCATATGTTGTTCTAGAACCTGAATATATTTTTCTGCATTGATGGTGCCTTTCCAGACATGCAAGCTGCCCATGCCACATGCACTTATGCAACCCCATACCATCAGAGATGCAGGCTTCTGAACTGAGCGTTGATAACAACTTGGGTTGTCCTTGTCCTCTTTGGTCTGGATGACATGGCGTCCCAGATTTCCAAAAAGAACTTTGAATCGTGACTCGTCTGACCACAGAACAGTCTTCCATTTTGCTACACTCCATTTTAAATGATCCCTGGCCCAGTGAAAATGCCTGAGCTTGTGGATCTTGCGTAGAAATGGCTTCTTCTTTGCACTGTAGAGTTTCAGCTGGCAACGGTGGATGACACGGTGGATTGTGTTCACTGACAATGGTTTCTGGAAGTATTCCTGAGCCCATTCTGGGATTTCCTTTACAGTAGCATTCCTGTTTGTGGTGCAGTGTTGTTTAAGGGCCCGGAGATCACGGGCTTCCAGTATGGTTTTACGGCCTTGACCCTTACGCACAGAGATTTTTCCAGATTCTCGGAATCTTCAGATGATGTTATACACAGTTGATGATGATAGATGCAAAGTCTTTGCAATTTTTCGCTGGGTAACACCTGTCTGATATTGCTCCACTATCTTTCTGCGCAACATTGTGGGAATTGGTGATCCTCTACCCATCTTGGCTTCTGAGAGACACTGCCACTCTGAGAAGCTCTTTTTATACCCAATCATGTTGCCAATTGACCTAATTAGTGTTAATTGGTCTTCCAGCTCTTCGTTATGCTTAAATTTACTTTTTCCAGCCTCTTATTGCTACTTGTCCCAACTTTTTTGGGATTTGTTGACACCGTGAAAATTTGAATCAACGTATTTTTCCTTTAAAATGATACATTTACTCGGATTAAACGTTTGATCTGTCATCTACCTTCTATTACAAATAAAATATTGACATTTGCCATCTCCACATCATTGCATTCAGTTTTTATTCATAATTTGTTTAGTGTCCCAACTTTTTGGGAATACGGTTTGTACTATGGAGGCCTCTTCATGTCAGCTTTTAATGAATAAGATGTAATACCTCATTTGTCCTGTGAGATCAATGCAGGTACATAGAAGACCTACTACTGAGTTTCCACATAGATGTCCGCTGATCACTACAGATTGCAGCAGCAGGGCACCCTAGGAACAGCTTTATGTCCGAAAAACCTTATAACAAAAGGAGATTGTTTGAGGGAGATAACGACTTTAAACTTCCCTAAAATAATCTATTTTTAGATTATCATCCAACGCTGACTATAAAAACTAAATGTATAATCTTACAAAATCAATCCCAATGATGATATACAGTACATGTTACTAGGTGGAACATATTTTAAGACCTGATTATTATAGTTAACCCACAATTACTTATGCATGATTTCAAATTACTTCACAGGGGCTCATTGCCTTTGGGAAGGTAAATGTATTACATATGTAGCAGATTGGAAAGGATTCCTTCTCTGCTCTCTCCATAATGACAGTAAAAACATTTTCAGATCCCAAAATATTAATATATCAATTGGCTTCTTATAAAATTGGGCTCATGGGGTCAAGGGTAGTGAGTGATAACAACTTGTGAACATTTGTTATATATTGTGATACACTGTGTTCTAATTGTATAAAAAATAATAATTTCCAGTTACACCAGCTTCCAACAATTCAGACACAAAAGGACAAGACAAAAAAGTTATGGACTTCACCTGGCAAAGTCTAGCCACAAAGGACCTGTAGTGACACCAGCACTTAGCTTCTTGGCATTGAAGGAATATCTATGACCTTTAAATTATTGCATGCCACCCGCTTGCCACCAGCTCTTTCTCATCCCACTGCAATGTGAAACCCAAACCAGCTCCAGAATTGCTACTGTCTTAAATGTTACTTCATAGGGGTCCCAGAAGTCATGAGACTGTTGCTTCACTTCATGCTGCATAGCCCTCCCCAAGTGACTCCTGTCATCTGTCTCCCCTTTTCATTCTTTCACAGCAAACTCAGTGGGGGTGGTAATAGAGTACAGAAAGCATGACCATGTCACACCTAGCCCTTCCACTTCCACCCAGTCTACCCTTTTTGTATCACATATATCTTTGTTTCCGAAGAGTGACTTGACTTTTTGGGTCCCAAAAATAGCCAGAAAATATTGCTACACCCCTAGCCAAATTCTTGCACATTTAATGCCTGAACTACCTTATCTTGCCCTTCCCATCATTTCCACTCTACCGCTAATCTCTCTTGTCTAATCTCTTATTATATTCCAATTTCTACTTCTCCATGCAACCAACCCTTCTGCACAACACAAAAGTCCACTTGATCTAATGTTTGGTCTTTCTCATCTTGCCCTTCCCATCATTTGCACTATCCAAATCCTCAGTTTTGCCTAAGCTCTTATTAAAGTCCTGAAAGCATAAAAGCATGAAAGCATAAAAAATATGTCAACATATGACGGGGATTAAGGATATTCTAGGGAGACAGTGGGTTAAATGTAATAAATGATATCACACTGACGTCAGTAAAGCACTACGGAATATAGAAATGCTAAAGCCCGTAAAATTAATAAATATATTACAGCTTCTTCTATGTTATAGCTAACATTCAGTATTGATGGTAGAATATTGGATTAAGGGCTAGTACAGTAGCTACATTTTACATATTTTAAAGATATTTTCTAAATGATTTAATTTTATTTATGTTATTTTATAATTCTGGAAAAAAAATGTTATTTCAAATATACTGTAATTGTATTATTCCTTTTGCGCTTTCATTTAAAATATGAAATGTGCACTTTTTTTCTATTTTAACCCTAAATAGGCCTAAAAATATGTACTATTTCTTTCTGTAGCATGTGCATGGATTTATGCAAACTACAATCAGGTGATTGGGACAGTTGCAGAAATGATTACAACAAACCTGCCGCATGTGAACATTCCCTTACAGATCTCTAAATTATCTTAAAACAAGTATATATACCTTAACAAAAATGAGCTGGTGCATCATTATGAGTCTTACGAATGCAAAACAGCAGTATGCTATTTTTATTATTCTATTTTATTTATTTGTATTTTATAAAGTAAATCTGTTTTATATTTAGTGGAAGAGGAAACTTTGATTTCTAAATGAAAGCCATGTTAAGTTAACATAGTTTGTCGCCAATGAAAAGTGCAGGCATGCTCCAAATAGTATCTTGCAAGGTCACTATGTTTATGTTTAAAGTCAAGGCCGTGCAGAACAAGGGAATGCTTATGGGGATGCATAGAGGCAGACTGGCCTGTAAATGTGGCTAAAGAGTTAGGCCCCATTCACAAGACTGTATGGCCACCGGGCCCGTGTTGCAGACCACAAACATGAGCACCGGCCGTGTGAACTCTGCATTGTGGCACATACCCATTAATTTGAATGAGTCTGTGATCCGGAACATATGGCAAAAGATAGGACATGTTCTATCTTTTGCGTTTCGGAGGCATGGGCAGGGAAGCCCACAGACGCACACTGTCTTCTCATACAGTGCTCACATAACATTACCATACATACATGCCATATACAGTACAGACCAAAAGTTTGGACACACCTTCTCATTCAAAGAGTTTTCTTTATTTTCATAACTATGAAAATTGTAGATTCACACTAAAGGCATCAAAACTATGAATTAACACATGTGGAATTATATACATAACAAAAAAGTGTGAAACAACTGAAAATATGTCATATTCTAGGTTCTTCAAAGTAGCCACCTTTTGCTTTGATTACTGCTTTGCACACTCTTGGCATTCTCTTGATGAGCTTCAAGAGGTAGTCACCTGAAATGGTTTTCACTTCACAGGTGTGCCCTGTCAGGTTTAATAAGTGGGATTTCTTGCCTTATAAATGGGGTTGGGACCATCAGTTGCGTTCTGGAGAAGTCAGGTGGATACACAGCTGATAGTCCTACTGAATAGACTGTTAGAATTTGTATTATGGCAAGAAAAAAGCAGCTAAGTAAAGAAAAACGAGTGGTCATCATTACTTTAAGAAATGAAGGTCAGTCAGTCCGAAAAATTGGGAAAACTTTGAAAGTGTCCCCAAGTGCAGTCACAAAAACCATCAAGCGCTACAAAGAAACTGGCTCAAATGCGGACCGCCCCAGGAAAGGAAGACCAAGAGTCACCTCTGCTGCGGAGGATAAGTTCATCCGAGTCACCAGCCTCAGAAATCGCAGGTAAACAGCAGCTCAGATTAGAGACCAGGTCAATGCCACACAGAGTTCTAGCAGCAGACACATCTCTAGAACAACTGTTAAGAGGAGACTGTGTGAATCAGGCCTTCATGGTAGAATATCTGCTAGGAAACCACTGCTAGGGACAGGCAACAAGCAGAAGAGACTTGTTTGAGCTAAAGAACACAAGGAATGGACATTAGACCAGTGGAAATCTGTGCTTTGGTCTGATGAGTCCAAATTTGAGATCTTTGGTTCCAACCACTGTGTCTTTGTGCGACCCAGAAAAGGTGAACGGATGGACTCTACATGCCTGGTTCCCACCGTGAAGCATGGAGGAGGAGGTGTGATGGTGTGGGGGGGCTTTGCTGGTGACACTGTTGGGGATTTATTCAAAATTGAAGGCATACTGAACCAGCATGGCTACCACAGCATCTTGCATCGGCATGCTATTCCATCCGGTTTGCGTTTAGTTGGACCATCATTTATTTTTTAACAGGACAATGACCCCCAAACACACCTCCAGGCTGTGTAAGGGCTATTTGACCATAAAGGAGAGTGATGGGGTGCTGCACCAGATGACCTGGCTTCACAGTCACCGGACCTGAACCCAATCGAGATGGTTTGGGGTGAGCTGGACCGCAAAGTGAAGGCAAAAGGGCCAACAAGTGCTAAGCATCTCTGGGAACTCCTTCAAGACTGTTGGAAGACCATTTCAGGTGACTACCTCTTGAAGTTCATCAAGAGAATGCCAAGAGTGTGCAAAGCAGTAATCAAAGCAAAAGGTGACTACTTTGAAGAACCTAGAATATGAAATTTTTTCAATTGTTTCACACTTTTTTGCTATGTATATAATTCCACATGTGTTAATTCATAGTTTTGATGCCTTCAGTGTGAATCTACAATTTTCATAGTCATGAAAATAAAGAAAACTCTTTGAATGAGAAGGTGTGTCCAAACTTTTGGTCTGTACTGTATATAGTGGGCAGCACGGTGGCTCAGTGGTTAGCACTGGTGCCTTGCAGCGCTAGGGTCCTAGGTTCGAATACGACCAAGGACAACACTCCATACTGATAGGGACCTTAGATTGTGAGCCCCATTGGGGACAGTTGGTTGCTAATGTCTATAGAATATGGGAGGAGTAGTGACTATGATGGTGGTAGTAGTATTCATAGTTCATTATGGCAATCTTTACCCTGGCTATCCCTGGGCCATGCACGGTAGATGGAGGGTGCACCCTTTCTTCCCTCGGGCACTCCCTGACCTTCTGGGGCCCCTGCCTGCTGATAGTTGGGGGGCCCTAGATCTGTGTTCCTCAACTCCAGTCCTCAGGGCCCACCTGCCGATCATGATTTCTGAATATCCCACCGAGTGAATACCTTTGGTAAGTCCTGATGCATTGACACAAATTATATAACATGCTTAATAGGTTAAAGAGGACTAAAGTTGAGGCACACTGCCCTAGATGATAGTTGTCAGGGTGCAAGGCAGGAGGGGCCGGCAGACAGATAATGGATTCAATAATCAGTCTGTTGATTGCAATAAATAAAGTCTTTCTTTACGAAATCGACAATGGGAGTAGTTGTCCACATAACAGCAAAAGGCAAGAAAATCACAGCAGAGCCTTCTCCCAATAGTTGTGTATGGGCAGCAACAATGATGATACTAGTAGTGCTCCCTGACTCTCCTTCTAAGGACACTTTGTAGTCTCTCCAAATAACCATTCTATTTGCTGAATGTTCCATTATGCTATTCTGTTTTTGTTAACTCTGCAATTCCCGAGCTGCGGGGTGGAGGTCTAGATCTGGATGGCCAGTCCGGCTAAAAAGTGTGGTGAGTGCTGGAGGTAATGAGCCCTTTCCACAGCAGTAAAGTCGCTTGCCATAAACAAGCAGACGTTATCTTGCATGGCCTTGATGGTTCTGGACCTTCTAAGATGGCTGGTCACTTTCTTTCAGGGGCATTCAGATGATAAAGTATCATCTCTGGCAAGTAAAATCTCAGAGAGAAAGGTTCTCTGGACTTGGACCTAGTCTGCAGGAGCTTGCACATGTAGGTCTTGCGTGTTGATCTGCTCAACTACGACTCCACTAACAAACTAAAACTCCCACTGTTAACGGAGCATACACAAGAGACACATCAGAGGTTGGCTGAAGAGAGTCAGGTGATCATGCCAATACCAGGGAGGAAAAAACAAACCCCAGACCGGAAGATGGAGGACAGAAGCAGATAAGTATGACTGCAGATAAGTCTGATTGTTAGAAATGATATATCCCCAGACAACCACTTTAAGGCCTTTTCAAGCCTGGTTAGTAAATGATTAAGAAATCAATTATCTGTTTGAAAGTATGGATATAATCAATCCAACAAATCTTTGCTTTTGTGAATTAAAAAGGAGCCTCACAAACTCCATATAATGTTATAAAAGTGAAAACATCATAAGATAAAATGATATCAAATGTATACAATAGAGAGTTTGTTGCCAGATATTTGTATAAATTAAGTCTATTTTTATTTGTGTATGTGAATTGCATGAAACCCACCAGCTTACAGTGCGTCTTCTAAACAACATATATTATTTTCCCTTTTCTGCATTGCTGCTTTCCAGTTTTCAGTTTTAGCAAGTCATCTGAAACCTTATAAACATCACGCCCACACGCTGATGGAAAGCAATTGTACTCTGTTTCTCTGAGAAGAATAAAAAGGTTACTGAAATAGATCTACACAATCCCGTATTACAGAAATATTACTCAGAATCAGCAAAAACAACTGTCCTGACACCAACTCACTTGTAGAGCTGACAAATTGAATCTTTTTTCATTAGGCGTTTCTCGTTGAATGCATAATAAACAACAGAGTTCTGAATAACTCCAGGCTATGCAATTTTTACATATAATATTTATCAGTGTCAGCCAATTTCTCAGTGCTGTGTGCCAAGCCTATAATTGCATGGGAATTGTATACTGCTTATTATAAATGTAGACTCATACAGACGGGTTTTCTTTTATCAAAACAAATGTCAGGAAGTTTTTAGAGAAGGCAGCAGTTAATACAAATGCAAAATGAATAGTGTAAAAATCACACAAGGAAAGACGAGGACAGTTAAAAGAGAACATATGTCAACACCGAACATACTAGACATGCTGTAGGGAGTGGTGCTAATCCATAAAAGTGTTAATTTTCTATAGAAAATTACACCAAATCACAGAGACGTTCTCATGTTTTCTTTTCTCTTTTATTTGGCAATATTTCAGCTAAGTTTTATTTATTTTTCTTTGGCAACAAAAGATCATTTCTGTCTTGCTTAGAGTTCATACACAAGGACTTTGAGCCCATTTTGTACCTTCGCTTATCTTCTAACTAGGATAGATTTCAGTTTCTGGATCAAGGGCCACCTAATATGTGCCAATATTATTAAGTGGTGTGCACCACTAAATAAATTTGGTGTATCTTACGTGCAAACAAGATCAAGACTGGCTTATAAAGCACCAGTCTAGATAGATTTCCGCCTTTGTATATCGCAAAATGGGCCTAGGCACATTGGATTCCCAAATGCATGAGGTGCTTTTTGCAGTGCCTCGTACTGCTCCTTAAAGGCAGGAAATACATTATAATATTAAAGAATTAGCTATCATCAATTTCATCCTCCTCCACTTCCAACGCCACCACTTTAGTCCTCCTCAGAGGTCTATGTGAAGCAGGCCCAGAGCAAGAAAATGCATGGTGGAGTGGGATGGGGCAACATGAGTGGTAGCAGTAGCAGAGGATGAGGATTTCCCACAGTGGTGATGGTTCTACTTCCACTCTCCCCTGGGGCTGTGCAGTGAGAAGGGGCACACCTAGTTACCTTGTGGCACACCTTAGTGAAGGTCTCCAGCCCAATGAAAGATGGCCTGCCCTTGGTGTTGACGTTATGGGATGCAGGTCAGGGATCCAGGACACATACAGACTTCTACATACATTATCTAGTAAGTGTAGGCACAGTTTCTTTAACAGTCTTAATAAATTCCTGGCTGAACAAGGAGAATTCATTCCAGGTGCCACTTCCAGATGTGCAGTTTATATATTGCTATGCTTCACTCTAATCCAGCCTGCTGGTGTCATTTTCTTCCAAAAAAGGGGTTCTACACTGCGGGGTGTAGTCCCTTAACAGATTTATAATCTGTCTCTCTCATATGACTAGAGACCTGAGGGCTTTCCACCTAGCCTAAAGTCCATAGGCCAAAAATGTGTGTTTACCTACCACAGACAGTCTTCCATCCACAGGCGTCTTCCACGCACCAGCAAGTGTGGCTTTTTAACTTTTTGCATATAAATCATCTGCACTCACTCTGGATGAAATCCCCGAAGTTTTTCTTAGGCCCCCAACTCTTGTCTGGAATTCCACACAGGATTTAGTCTCCTGCAGGCTGCTCCTATTGCTCACATCTTCAGGTTCACACTTCAAGTAACTCACCAAAAGGAGCCAAGTCCAAAGGGTTGGGCCCGCCCCTGCCTAGTGGTGGCACGCCTCTGCCTAGTGATGACAACAAGGCCATGGGTTAACTCTCAATGTTCCAGCCAGAAATTACAAAACAGAGGTAACACAGCTTATCCTTAACCACACATTAGAAAGTGATAATACAATGTGACCTGCAGTATTACTATTTATTTAATCTGCAATGACTGGACTGAACCATATTGAGTTGTTTTTCTTGATGCACCTTGTTTCGTATTGTTTATCTATAGAACCAGAAAATGTCTTATTATGTATGGCCAGTTTTGGGGTTACGGTAGTTCACACTGAATCAGTTTTTGCTCAAATTCAAAACTATTTTATTCCAAAAAGTGGCCCAGGCAAGGGAAGTTGTTGCTCTAGTGGCTCTGGCTACTGCAACACTTATTTCTTCTCCGGAGGTTCACCATCAACCAGTTATGGGGCCTATTGATTGAAGTCACCCAGGGATAACCAAGACAATACTAAAGCACTTTAATTTATTATGCTCAGTTTTTTTTTATTTCTTATGGAACTGCATAATGAAAATAATGAAAATTCCCTTTCCTGACATTAAAACTAGGGACAGACTGGGAACTTAAAGTGGCCCTGGAAAAAAAAAAAACGTGGACCCATGTTGTAGGGTTGTCCAAATAGACAGAAGGTGCGGCAACAGAAATAGGCAGGGCTAGCAATACCATAGCGCAAAATACTGTCCCAGTAGAAACATATACCACAAAGCAGCACAATATACTGCCCCAAAAGCTGTCCGTCTGTTATGACCATCATTAGATGCCATTTTCTGTCCTCCTCCAGTTGTCTCTGATTAAGATATGGAGCAGGGGGCTTAGGAGGTGAGATGTGAGCCACAGCAGTTGAATTCAGAGTGCATGTGCGGTCACTGGTGGGGTACATGAGTTTCTCATTCTCACAGGGTTAATTACCGCTGAGAGCTCATTATGTACCTGGCCAGCAGAAGAGAGGAGGGCTTGGGTGGTCCCATGGGCAACGGCCCACTGGGAAATTTCCCTGTAAGGTCTATGGCCAATCTGCCCCTGATTAAAACCCTCTGCCTCCCAATTGCTCCCACTCCAAAGGTTGTCATGATAGCAGGGGGCCTATTGAAGGCATCCTAGGCCTGTGTCATCTCACTGCCTCTCTTATAAGGTGTAATAGATTGTCTGCAAAATTACTATATACTGCAATACTTGGTTAAAATCTACTAGGGGCATGATAAAAAAAAATGCTAAAAGAAAGAAAAAATTAAAAATTATTTCCCACTTATAATAAAAGTTACATGTGTCAAAATAAGTCAACAAAAAAGCATTTTATCTGTTATGTTGCTAAATGTAATAAGTTAATACTCAGTGCTGTAGTATTTAGAGAGAGGTAGGGGGCTGGCTCTCTTACCCTATGTTCACCCTGTGGCAGGCGCAGCACTATGAAGTGCCTTTTGCGCTGTGGCATTAGAAGAATTTTGATATCTCTGACTGATAGTCTAACCAGACTGTCTCTTAGGCTACTTTCACACTAGCGTTCGTCGGCCCGCTCGTGAGCTCAGTTTGAAGGGGCTCACGAGCGGACCCGAACGCAGCCGTCCAGCCCTGATGCAGTCTGAATGGATGCGGATCCGCTCAGACTGCATCAGTCTGGCGGCGTTCAGCCTCCGCTCCGCTCGCCTCCGCACGGACAGGCGGACAGCTGAACGCTGCTTGCAGCGTTCGGGTGTCCGCCTGGCCGTGCGGAGGCGTGCGGATCCGTGCGGATCCGTCCAGACTTACAATGTAAGTCAATGGGGACGGATCCGTTTGAAGATGCCACAATATGGCTCAATCTTCAGGCGGATCCGTCCCCCATTGACTTTACATTGAAAGTCTGGACGGATCCGTACGAGGCTATTTTCACACTTAGCTTTTATATGCTAAAATAATGCAGACGGATCCGTTCTGAACGGAGCCTCCATCTGCATTATTATGATCGGATCCGTTCTGAACGGATCCGATCGAACGCTAGTGTGAAAGTAGCCTTACTCTGTAATTCCTCTAGCGCCGTTCTATGGAAACAGTAGGTTTAAAGAGCACACCAAATGCTTTAAATAACTTTTTTATTAACTTTCCTTATATAACTTTCTTCTTATAACACTGCCGCCTCCGCAGCAGATAGTCCATGTACAAAACACGTGTTGAATAAAGTATCATAAAATGGCGGTATGCATAAGATGGTGGTTCAACTGTTCAAACTTGGCATTCAACATAAAATAGTGGATATATTTCTCTCTTGAGTATCTGTACTCTCACTTTAAGTTATTTAAGCACTTTATGATCTCTCTGAGAGGTATATCTGAGGTCTAACTAATAGTTGTACTTGCCGAATTTGGTCGCAATTTGCAGTATGCTGTTAGCAGTAACTATTTGCAGATTGGTTGAGTATGATCTGGTATGGTTGTATGCAATTTGGATTGCAATATCGAATTTTAATTTGGATTGTGAACTTTGTAGTTTGCAATTGGTGGAACTGTAAGTAAACACACATATAACTAGTTCAGTATACAGTTTTAATCACTATATTAACAGTAGGAACATTATATAACTGTTTTAAATACCTATTTTGGCCTCTCTGTTTCCATAAAACTGGACTCTGACTGGAACTGGGTGTCTGTTCAGCTCCTCTCTGTGGTGAATAATGATTCCCACACAGGCTGTGTGTGAGGCTGGCTGTAATTGGTCAAAACTCCTGGGCAGTGTGAGGCTGGCTAGGATTGGTCAAGACTCCTGGTTAGCAACAACAGTTTAACTATATGCTTTATGTTGTGTCTGCTGTGTCATTGAGCTTACCTTACATTTATATAATGTTCGTAAAGGCATATTATCTTTTTCTGCTTCTGTGAACACAAAACATAACTATTACATGACATCCAAACATGAAGTCAGTGTAAATAACTCTGCTTTTGTCTTTATTACACAAACATAGGAATTGTATTAGGTTATTGGCAGGTCTAGCTGTATAAACATATAAGCTATATTAGCAACCTAGAACAGGTCTTAGCTGGCCAGCTACACCCCCATCCCATTGCAATTACGATCACTGGATGCTGAGGGGTTTCTATAACAGCCATGGGCCTAACAATGGCCCTCAAGCCTGCCATGTATGGCCAAATAGACATTATGTCAGTTTTAGACCCCGAGTTCTCCGAGTGGGTACAATGCGTGAAGTGAACACATTGCACCAGCACTGAATCCGGACCCATTCATTTCAATGGGTCTGTGTACATGAGCGTTGTTTTTGACGCATCACTTCTGCGTTGTGCAAATTTCGCAGCATGTTCTATATTCAGTGTTTTTTCACGCAGCCCTGGCCCCATAGAAGTGAATTGGGCTGCGTGAAAAACGCATTGCATCCGCAAGCAGGTGCGAATGTATTGCGTTTTTCACTGATGGTTGCTAAGAGATGATGTTTGTAAAACTGCAGTTTTTTATCACGTGCGTGAAAAACGCATCAAAACGCATTGCAACCGCGTGGAAAAAACTCAACAACTGAACTTAATCGCAGACAAAACTGACTGAACTTGCTTGCAAAATGGTGCGAGTTTCACTGAACGCACCCTGAACGCATCCGGACCTAATCCGTATCGTTCGTGTGAAAGAGGCCCTACAGTAATTGATACATGATACAGTGGAATAGAGTGAATTGCTGTGTATTATATGAGCGATCAGAGGATAACATGTTCATGTTCTTTAGTGAGAAAAAATTAAGTAAGGAAAAGTGATATAGAATAAAAGTAAAGTAATAAAACAGTGGTTTATTTGCTTACATGTTTATTTGCATAAAAATATTTAAATAGATGCTAAATTCGCTGCATCTGTAATGATCTGTACAATACAATGATCTCTGTTTAAATTCTAGATAGTGAATAGTGTAAAAAAAAAAAAAAAAGACAGAATGTGGTCAAAAATTACCCCAATAAAAACTTCAATGCACACAGGTCCAACGATGGAAAAATATAAATGCTAGGGGTCTTTGAATGCAGCAACACAAAAAAAATTGTACAAAGTTAGAAAAACAAATAGGTATGTAATAAAAAAAAACTATATAAATATGATATTGGCATAATTGTACTGATCTTCAAAAAATAAAGTTATGTCACTTATACTGCAGGTCAATGCTAAAAACAAAACCTAAAAACCAATGCAGAATCACTGCGTTTCTCATGCCAACATCCCAATTTTTTTTTAAATACATTAGTAAGTGCCTTTGCCATTTGCCAACGTGAGACAACTCTTTAAAGAAATTTTAAAAGTTTACATTTTTTAAAAGTAGTAAAACATCATGTTTACTACACTATGAACGCTATAACAACAAAACCCAAAGAATAAGTTATCATTAACATTATTATTAACAACAAAGATTGAATTGTGTCTTTTTTTATTCACACCATTGTGTAGCAAAGGACTCTTTGCATGAGAATCACCATCCCTTTATTGGTTTTGTGCATCCTGCTGGTTAGCCCCACCTCCTCCCACTCTCTTATTAAGATTAAATGGTAGATTCGCCCTTCCTCCAGTGACTTGATATAAGGGGCTGGTACTGAGGCTTCAACTTCTTTCTCTGGTGCCTCATCAGGACTCCCAACGGTTTCCTGTCAGATATGGCTGACGAAAGTGCTTTTACTACAATCTGCTCTACGGTGCAGGCAGAAGATGTATGATACTCTCTCGACTGTTGTCAGGGCTCCATGAGCCTTCTCACCCTGGTGGTACACTCCCTCCTCCAGTGATGGCAGCAGGTCAGAGGACCGTATAGTACATTTGCCCCCACTCCCAATCCATCCTAGTCTACCATCTGCTTTCCACACGTGTAGAGCCAGCAGCCAACAGAGTACGGTGTGTGTGTGTGTGTGTGTGTGTGGGGTGGGGGGGGGGATGCTGTGCTTCCAGCTGCACATACTGTGGTTCTTCCCCCTGCTGCCTTGGGCCTAGCAACCCATGCTCCCAGCCTGGAGTTGCCTATACACAACTTCTGTGTCTGCAGCCTCACGCTCCCCTGTCCAAATCAGCATGCTACTTTCTCCTCTCCTGAGGAGCCTTCAACTCCCCTTTCACTCAGCCCCAGCCTGTAATGTCTGAGCAGGCTTGGTGTAGCAATGACTTTCTAGACCTTTCCACTTCTATGCCTCTGATGCCCTGTTGCAATTGATGCAGCAGCCTGTTATGGACCCACAAGTAGTTGCGACCTTGGTCCCAGATTCCATGCATTGTGCTGGGTCCCACATGCAGTCGCATTCCTCATGTAGAGCTTCTGATCGTAGCAGGTGCAGAGCTGCAGGATTTCAGGTCTTCCAGGTAGAGCTGGCAATATAGGCTTTCCAGGGCTTCCTGATGGTGGTTCCCATTGTCATCGGATCAAAGTTCCTGCAGCTCCAACTCTGGCAGGTCATGAGCCAGCAAGAAGTAAGAGCCTAGTCTCTGACCAGACTGTTGTTGTGGGGCCCGTCAGGCCGGCATGGTTGCCAATGTGGCGCCTCTGCTTCTTCCAGTGGATCCTCGGTCTACATCCGTTTAATTTTGCAGGGGTCTGTGGTTTGGTTCCACCTCCATCTTGCTGACATACAGCACTTAGACACGCTGGCAGACACTTTCCACCCGTTTTTAGAGTTGCTGCCCCAGCAACTTGAACATATCCCATATTGTTTTTAAATCTGGAGGGCAACCTGCCAAAATTGTAGCTGTGAGTGTTGCACTTCAGAAGTTGTCTAATCCCCAGGTTTATCCTCCTACCTCTCCATTCCTGATAAGGAGTCTTCTCTCTAGTGTCTCTGTTTATGGTCCCTGTAGACAAAGTGCCCACTAGCCTCTGCATATTTTGGTTCATAGTCTGTATTGGTCCCTCAGTGCTTTCAGGCTTTACCTTGAGCACTGGTATCTGAGGATTGTGCTGCTGAATGACTTCATAGGAGATGGGCTGCCACCTCCGCTCTAGCTTCCCAGCTCTTTTTGCAACTCTATTGCGCACAATGACTATGTCCCTAACTTGTAAGGGCTGCTGCTAAAGCTTCCAAATAGCCATAGATGTGCAAATGCTAGAGAAGACGATCCAGGCAAATTTGGAACAGTGTGTAGATTAAAACTTTCTCCTCACAACTGAGTTATGTGTAATTAAGGTGGGTCCTGGAAAACCCCATCAAAGTCTTTTTGTGCCTCAACATCTCTCCTTTGCCAATGTAGCACAACTCCTAGCTCTATGCACATTACCAGCAGTTTTTCTACTTATCTACATTCCATTGCTGGTTCAAGCATGTGCCCTTTCATCTAAGCCCAGGAGCAATCTTTCATAAATGTATCATGCTTTATGAATGGAGCCACTCTACCCTATTTTCTCCCAGCCCCCTGAGCTAACTATTGACTGTGGTCATGAGAGAGTGGTTAGTCGGGATACTAGATGCCATGCTTTGAGGGTATCACACAGGCAAATGACTTAAAATATTGTACATGTTATATTGTATAAGTCATACGTCACCGAACTTACATTTAATAAAAACTGTATATTCTGTATGCATAATTCCATGCCGACTCATCATCTAGTTGCACACACATACACACGCATTGTCAATACTGTATGCTTCCTCTTCTCAGAAAAATATTTAATTATCTTAATCCATGGCGTTGCTGACATCCTAAGCCGGTTACAGAATAAACATTTATGCAGAGGTGTGACAGAGCATTAAATACAGTTCTTATGACTGTAGTTGGCGATCAACCGTCTTCTTATTTTAGTGGAAATGTAAGAAATCCTGACCTGAGCACTTAATCTTCTAAGCAGTATGTAAACAGTGTAGAGGAATATAGAATACATTCTGATGGGTGTCACAATATTACGGAGTACAACAATGGATAATGAACAATATCTTTTGCTGCTGTGAACTATGAACTCATATGGATTTACATATAATCTCTTTGATCAGCCTCAATGCTGCATAGCTGTAGTATAAAGGCCATTTCATTGGTCTATAAATCTATGCTGCAGATGTGACTAGTGAAATAAAGAGAGGAGCACCAGGTGAGAGTACTAGAAACTACAGGGGACATTTATGAAGACCGGTGATTTAGATGCTGGTCTTCGTCCCTCCTGCACTTGCAGTTCATCCGCCTAAGTTATGTAGAGGCGCCGGACTTTACCACGTAGGCCAGGTAACACATTGCTATTAAAGGGGTTCCCCCATGGTTAATGTAAAAAAATGAAAATTCAGACATCATATAGTACACGACACCCTTTCTTCTGCAGCTCTCCCCCAATCACAGCTCAGGAGGCAGTTGATGGATGTGTAACACTGCAGAGTTGTATTACCACTGACTCCTGCACCCTGCTACTATCTCTAATGGGCTAACCTGAATGTAATCTGTGTATTTCTGTCCAGGTCCTCTACATTGTGCAATGTTAGTATTGCTATGCAACTGTTATGTTCATGTAATGTGTCTGGTTCACCAGCAGGTGACAGTGCAAATGGCAGAGTTATGGTTAGAGAGAATGGAACTCACCATTCCATTCTCCCGCCTTTGGGCAGAGGTGGGCTAGTCCTGCTTCCTGCCAGAAGGGTGGGGCAGACGTTTCCAGTTAGTTCTAGTTCGAGAGACAGGAGGAGTGTGAGCAGGGGCACGCTCAGGTGTGCCTATGCCAGCCAGGGCAACCTAAGCTCTGCTGGCCATGAAGAAAGATGCCTGGAAGTCATAGGGGTAGAGGCAGGGGTCAAGTCCTGGGAAAAAAAGTGTGGGAACTCACCCAAGATCCACTGCAACCCCCCCCCCCCCCCTCCAAAAAATAAAAAAGCACAGAAAATCTAGCACTTTTAGAAAAGTTTGTCCTGGGATTCGAACTCATGACCTCTACACATTACAGGCAAGGCATTTGACCTCACAGCCGTAAAAGCTGTTGAGGTAGTTGCTTAAAAAAAAAAACTAAGACTTCTACTTATACCTAGTGTACAACCATACACATGACAGCTGCCCCAACACACCCAGCTCTGCTACATCCATACACAGTGGGCAGCTGTCATGTGTATGGTTGTACACTAGGTATCAGTAAACTAGGTATCAGTAAACTAGGTATCAGTAGAAGTCTTATAAAAAAAAAAAAAACACTTTTAGAAAAGGTTGTCCTGGGATTTGAACTCATGACCTCTACACATCAGAGGCAACGCATTTACCCTCACAGCCATAAAAGCTATCTAGGTAGCTGCTTAAAAAAAATAAAATAAGACTTCTACTTATACCTAGTGTACTGATACCTAGTGTACAACCATACACATGACAGCTGCCCCAACACACCCAGCTCTGCTACATCCATACACAGTGGGCAGCTGTCATGTGTATGGTTGTACACTAGGTATCTGTACACTAGGTATCTGTACACTAGGTATCAGTACACTAGGTATAAGTCTTATTTTTTTTTTTTTTAAGCAACTACCTAGACAGCTTTCATGGCTGTGAGGGTAAATGCCTTCCTCTGATGTGTAGAGGTTGTGAGTTCGAATCCCAGGACAAACTTTTCTAAAAGACATTCTAAATGATCTCGTAGTGAAGGAGATGATGTCAGTAGTGAAGGAGATGATGTCATTAGGGGGCGGGGCGCCATGAGAGGAGTCGCAGGCAGCGGCACCGCACAGACAGCTTCCTCTCAACTGAAGCCGCCCCTCCTCCCTTAGCCTGCCCTGCACAGTGCGCTCCGTCTCCCCCTGTGAATCTGATTCAGCTGTGTTCTCCTGGCTTGAGGCTGAAAGGGAACGGCGTTCCTGCCATGAAAAAAGTGCAGGAACGCCGTTCCCATGCGTTCCCCCTCCACTCGACCCCTGGGTAGAGGAATACTTCTTCGGCCACAATAGGAGAAATCAGCAAGAGGAATAGTCCTACTGAGTTTTTACTGTGTGTCAGAAGGGGAATAACAGCCGACGGCACCCCATCCAAAGATACCAGGACAGTTCTAAAGTACAGTAGCCAGAGAAGCAGAATTTAGTGCAGCTTAGGCTAGTTTCACACTAGCGGCAAGGAATTCTGGCAGGCTATATCAGCGGGTGAACAGCCTATCGGATCTGTGCTGCTGCTAGTGCACGCGTGCCCCTCGCCTACCGCTCCTGCCCCATTGACTATAATAGGGGCGGGCCGGAATTCCGGCAGAAGCACGGCAAAGATGCCGAGAGGCGGCCGGAATAAAACTACCACGTGTCGTAGTTTTATTTCACCAGCCTATTGGCATGTTTGCCGTGCTGCGGCCGGAAATCCAGCCCGCCCCCATTATAGTCAATGGGGCCGAAGCGGTAGTCCGGGGGCACGCGTGCACTAGTGGCAGCACGGATCCGACAGGCTGTTCACCCGCCGGAACAGGCTGCTGGAGTTCCTTGCCGCTAGTGTGAAAGTACCCTAAAAGAAGTACAGCAGATTATTAAGCAAGCCTGTCAGTACAGCAGAGAGAGAAAGCAAGCAGAGTTATTGAGAAGCCTGCCAATTTATACCAAAGCCTGCTGGGACCAAGACAAAGCTTGAAGATTGTTTTGATGAACGTTATATTCAGGTAAAGCTGCTGTTCAACTACATACAAGGTCTGGACTCAATCTATCTTTTTCAAATTCCTCAATTATTCCCCCTTTCTATTGCTTCGGAGCCAAGGGGTCCAGCAGTATCCAAGTAGGAGCACCGTGACACATAAAGAGACATTTAGGCTGCACTACACCACTCGGCATTCCTACCAAACCTGGGATGCGATAGAGGGCCCTGGGGGGAGGCACACATTGCAGATGGAACTGAGCATCTGCATACACCGCTAGGGGTCCAAAGAAATAAGAAAAATAACAAATAGCATGTGGTGTTATACAGATACATTACATCTGTGGCTATACTCAATTTTTATTGCATGCAAGTTCACGTTTGAAAACTGCAAAATATTATTTTGTGGGACAACCCCTTTAAGTACCACCAATCTCATGCATTTTTATTTGCATTTCCTGCAGGACTGACAGAAGGACTATGGGCAGACTGGGGCTGTGGGACTCCTGGACACTATCTGACTGCCTGCATGATCTGAGCAGCCCTAGCCGCATTTAATTTAACATAAGTTTTGTTTTATAGTTTTCTGAATTCTATATTTTTTTCATAAATATGTCTAAGACTAGATTTTCTGTATGATCTGTTCCAATTTGGTCCCTAAACAATAATATAAAACACCAGGGCTGCAAAGTTAAAAGATTTCTCCAATTATCTTTAAATTGCATACTGCAAGTTCTGAACCATGAATTGGTTCTCTCTCTCTCTGTAACATGGAAAGAAGATTCTTACAGTCATTGATATAGTGCCAACATATTCTGCAGAGCTGTACACTCAAACACATTCAAGTTCCATGCAGATGTTATCTTAGGTCAGTTACTGTACAAACCCAGGACTCTGTATTTGCTAATTAGGCTACTTTCTCATCTGCGTTTTTTCTGGATCCATCATGGATCAGAAAATACGCTTCCGTTAAGAAAATACAACCGGCAGCATCCGTTTTCTTTTGTGTCCGAGAACTGGCTTACATTGTGTTTCAGGCCGGATCCGTCTTGCTCCGCATCCCTAGACGCACTCAAAATACGTTGCTTGCAGCGTTTTTCTGTTTGGCATGGGAACGCAACCAAACGAAACTGAATGCATTCTGGTGCACTATGTTCCATTCAGCTCAGTTTTGTCCCCATTGACAATGAATGGGGACAAAACTGAAGCTTTTTCCTCCAGTATTTATACAGGTCACTGTCATCCTGCTGCAACTCTTAATACTGTGCCCACTGTGCTCTCTCATGCCCACAAACATTATACTGTCAGAAATAACAGTGCCATACATATAGTACCCTCATAGTAATAGTGCTCTCAGACTGCCATCGTTAGTAATAGTGCCACTAGTAGCAATGCTTACATATAGATATTGTGCCCAGTAATAATAATAATAATGCCCCTAAAGTTCCTCTAGCAGTAATAATATAACCATAGTGCCCCCAGTATTTAGAAAGCCACTACTGCAGCCCCCCTGTAGTTCTAATGCTCCGCTGCAGTTATAACTCCCCTGTAGTGCACCCTGTATAATAATGCCCTGTGTAGTGCCAATATATAATGTTTCCTCCATAGTTCCAATATATAATGCGCCTTCTGTAATGCCAGTAGATAATGCCCCCCACAGTGCCAGTATATAATGCCCTCCATAGTGCAAGTATATAATGTTACTCCATGCCCTCCTGTAGTGCCAATATTTATATAATCCCCCCATGTAGTGCCAGTATACATATATATTGCTCCACCAGTAGTGCCAGTATATATAATGCCCCACTATATTGCCAGTTTATAATGCTCCTACATGCCTCCTGTAGTGTGTGTATATATAATGCTCCCTGTAGTGGCAGTACATAATGCTCCTCCATGCTCCCTGTAGTGACAGGATATATATAGCGAATATTATATATACAGACGTGGACAAAATTGTTGGTACCCTTTGGTCAATGAAAGAAAAAGTCACAATGGTCACAGAAATAACTTTAATCTGACAAAAGTAATAATAAATTAAAATTCTATAAATGTTAACCAATGAAAGTCAGACATTGTTTTTCAACCATGCTTCAACAGAATTATGTAAAAAAATAAACTCATGAAACAGGCATGGACAAAAATGATGGTACCCCTAGAAAACACAGAACATAATGTGACCAAAGGGACATGTTAATTCAAGGTGTGTCCACTAATTAGCATCACAGGTGTCTACAACCTTGTAATCAGCCATTGGGCCTATATATATGGCTCCAGGTAATCACTGTGTTGTTTGGTGATATGGTGTGTACCACACTCGACATGGACCAGAGGAAGCAAAGGAAAGAGCTGTCTCAAGAGATCAGAAAGAAAATTATAGACAAGCATGTTAAAGGTAAAGGCTATAAGACCATCTCCAAGCAACTAGATGTTCCTGTGAGTACAGTTGCACATATTATTCATAAGTTTAAGATCCATGGGACTGTAGCCAACCTCCCTGGACGTGGCCGCAGGAGGAAAATTGATGACAAATCTAAGAGACGGATAATCCGAATGGTAACAAAAGAGCCTAGAAAGACTTCTAAAGAGATTCAAGGTGAACTTCATGCTCAAGGAACATCAGTGTCAGATCGCACCATCCGTCGTTGTTTGAGCCAAAGTGGACTACATGGGAGACGACCAAGGAGGACACCATTGTTGAAAACGAATCATAAAAAAGCAAGACTGGAATATGCCAAACTACATGTTGACAAGCCACAAAGCTTCTGGGAGAATGTCCTGTGGACAGATGAGACAAAAATCGAAGTTTTTGCCAAGGCACATCAGCTGTATGTTCACAGACGAAAAAATGAAGCATATCAAGAAAAGAACACTGTCCCTACTGTGAAACATGGAGGAGGCTCTGTTATGTTCTGGGGCTGCTTTGCTGCGTCTGGCACAGGGTGTCTTGAATCTGTGCAGGGTACAATGAAATCTCAAGACTATCAAGGAATTCTAGAGAGAAATGTACTAGCCAGTGTCAGAAAGCTTGGTCTCAGTCGCAGGTCATGGGTCTTGCAACAGGACAATGACCCAAAACACACCGCTAAAAACACCCAAGAATGGCTAAGAGGAAAAAATTGGACTATTCTAAAGTGGCCTTCTATGAGCCCTGACCTCAATCCTATTGAGCATCTTTGGAAGGAGCTGAAACATGCAGTCTGGAAAAGGCACCCTTCAAACCGGACACAACTGGAGCAGTTTGCTCATGAGGAGTGGGCCAAAATACCTGCTGAGAGGTGCAGATGTCTCATTGACAGTTACAGGAAGCGTTTGATTGCAGTGATTGCCTCAAAAGGTTGCGCAACAAAATATTAAGTTAGGGGTACCATCATTTTTGTCCATGCCTGTTTCATGAGTTTATTTTTTTACATAATTCTGTTGAAGCATGGTTGAAAAACAATGTCTGACTTTCATTGGTTAACATTTATAGAATTTTAATTTATTATTACTTTTGTCAGATTAAAGTTATTTCTGTGACCATTGTGACTTTTTCTTTCATTGACCAAAGGGTACCAACAATTTTGTCCACGTCTGTATATATATATATATATATATATATATATATAAGACACGCCCCTGTGTCTTATAGGGCGAATACTAATGAGCGCTTCCATTATAGAAGCGCTCATTAGTACCAGAGGACCGGGAAGCGGTGAAGGCTTTGTACTCACTGCTTCCTGCTGTCGGCTGTGAAGACTGCACACAGCATGACTGCGCTCTGTGATCTCATGCTGTGCGCAGCCTTCACAGCAAAGCTGGAAGACAGAGCACGCTGGAGAAAAGGAGCGGCGGCTTCCAGGAGCAGGAGAGGTTGTTTATTTATTTTATTAAACATGAGGTGCTGGGGGCAATATAAGAGGCAATGGGGGCAATATGAGAGGCAATGGGTGACAATATAAGAGGCAATGGGGAAATATGAGAGGCAATCGGGGCAACATGAGAGGCAATGGCGACAATATGAGAGGCAATGGGGGCAACATGAGAGGCAATGGGGGCAATATGAGAGGCAATGGGGGGCTACAGAGGGCTAATATGAGGCAATAGGGGCTGCTGGAGGCCAATATGAGAGGTAACTGGGGGCTGATATACGGTCTGATTCGGGTCTGAGATGTGATTGAGGGAGTTGTTGGGGTCTTATTAACATTGGGGGTCTAATTGGGGCTGTTAGCTGGTCTGATCTGAGGTGTAATGGAAAATATTTTTTTCTTATTGTCCTCCTCTAAAAGCTAGGTGTGTCTTATAGGCCGGTACGTCTTATAGGGCGAAAAATACGGTATATATATATATATATATATATATATATATTATGCACTGCCTGTCCCAAAATAAAGTCGCCACCTGGATTTAACTAAGCAAATAGTTATTAGCCTCCTATTGGATAATTACTGCATGGACGATTATCTTTCAGCTGGCAATAAGTTATTTAACCCAAACTGGTGCAATGAGTTGCTTCTCATTTCTTAAACAACTATGTCGAAAGACACATCTCGTGGTCGTGGAAAAGATGTTAGTCTGTTTGTGAAGGGTCAAATCATTGGCATGCATCAAGGAGATTGCAGAAACTACTAAAATTGGGTTAAGAACCGTCCAACGCATTTCTAAAAACTGGAAGGATAGTGGGGACCCATCGTATTCGAGGAACAAATGTGGCCGGAAAAAAAATCCTGAATGATCATTATCGGCGATCACTTAAACATTTGGTGAAATCAAATCGAAGAAAAACAACAGTAGAACTCAGGGCTATGTTTAATAGTGAAAGTAAGAGCATTTCCACACGCACAATGCAAAGGGAACTCAAAGGATTGGGACTGAACAGCTGTGTAGCCGTAAGAAAACCACCAATCATTGAGGCAAACCAGAAAAAAAGGCTTCAATTTGCTAGGGAGCATAAAGATTGGACTCTGGAGCAATGGAAGAAGGTCATGTGGTCTGATGAGTGCAGATTTACCCTGTTCCAGAGTGATGGGCACACCAGGGTAAGAAGAGAGGCAGATGAAGCGATGCACCCATCATGCCTAGTGCCTCCTGTACAAGCCTGTGGGGGCAGTGCTATGATCTGGGGTTGCTGCAGTTGGTCAGGTCTAGGTTCAGCAACAGTATGTGCTCCAAGAATGAGGTCAGCTGACTACCTGAACATACTGAATGACCAGGTTATTCCATCAATGGATTTTTTCTTCCCTAATGGCACGGGCATATTCCAAGATGACAATGCCAGGATTCATCAGGCTCAAATTGTGAGAGTGGTTCATGAAGCATGAGACATCATTTTCACACAAAGGCTCCATTGAGAGAGCTGAAATGCTGCATTGCTGTTGTGTAATAAAATTCACCTTTTTTCACCACAAGACCGGAGTGCTGCCCTCATTTCATCGATTTTGTTCTGCTGTTCCTGGTCCGGGAATTTGAGTGGGATTTGCACCTGGCAACCTGGAGAGTGCTGCTGTTTTACTTTTTGTCTTCTTTATATATCTATATATATATATATATATATATAAAATGCCCCCTGTAGTGCCACCCCTAGTACCAGTATATAATGCCTCCTTCTTTAGTTCCATGTATATATAAATCTCCTTTCTTCCTTAGTGCCTCCAGTTGTCACGTTCTAGTGTGGGAGGGAAACCCCCACACCCACCATAGGAGGGAAAAGGAAAAAAGGCCTGAAAACTAGGGAAGGAAGATGGACACCTCCTAGTAAAAACCCTTATCAAAGCCCTGACTGACTACCAGTATGAACAGACCCTAGAGGTAGGTGAGTTCATACACAGGAATACCTAAAGTCCTATCTAGCCCTAAAGGACCCTGGTACTAATGACACGAATCAGACATCCTGTTCCTTCAAAAGGAAGGATGAACAGGAGTCTCCCTAAGGCCTAATACAAAACAACTAAAAAATGTAACACACAGAAAAGCCAAAATACAAAGGGAAAGGTAACACTTAACTTCCAAGAAGCTATGGCAGCCCCAGGAACTCAGCCAAGATCCAAACAGATATCCATAGGTCCAAGTTAAGGGTGTGGCGAGTACCAACAACAACACAGAGGCCTATTGATCCACAAGGTAAACATGTCAAACCAAACCACTTGTTGCCAGTCTCAAAGATCTCCTGCCACTCACTGTCACGGGATGTTTGTATGTCTCGGTACGTCCGTGACACCAACAGACAATGCCCAGCTCTGTAGTGCCAAGTATAAATAATACTACTCTCACTTCCTTGGTGTGCCCAGTAGATAATGCCCACCCTCTTTAGTGCCAGCTACATATAATGCTCTCCCCCTTGGTGCCCCCAGTAGATAATGCCATCTCCCTGTAGTACCAGATATATATTATTCCCCCAGAAGACAATACCCCCTCTGTAGTATACCAGGTATATATTTATGCTCCCATTACTTCCTTAGTGCCCCCGGTAGATAATAAGCCCTCCGTAGTGCAACATATATATAATGCCCCCTCCCACTTGGTGCCCCCAGTAGATAATGCCCACTTCTGTAGTATCAGGTATATATTTTTTTTGCGCATATCATGCTTGATGAAGCGCGATATGTGCAAAACACATTCTCTCCGAGGACACCATGGAGTTTTTAATCTGACCTGAATAAAAGTTATGTTTTAATTCAAGGCACTAGAGCCATCTAAATTTGAAGTTGATGCTGTTTATCACTCCAAATCTGGGGGACTCATCACTGCAGCCTTTTTTGATACTTATCGGGAGGTTTTGGACATGGTGGACTTTGAGAGCTGTGCAAACATTTTTATTTGTTTTTCTTTAGTGTCAGGGAGTTGGGTGCAACAACAAACTATGCTATATTTGCCTGTTTTCACTTAAAGAGAAAGTCTATCTAATTAACCTCCCTAACTCTTACCACTAAAGCTTTTATTACACTGCTTGATTTTTAGGGAGATAATCGTTAGTTAGCGTTCACATGAACGCTCGTTAGCAATGATATGGCAGTGTAATACTGCCGTCGATTGCCTGATGAACAAGCAAATGCTCAATCATCGAGCAATCTAAAGCTTGTAAAATATTAACAAATTATCGTTTGCAGGCGGCAGATCATGGTCTTTAATCATGATCTGCCACCGGCAAACCACTATACATCATGGGGACGAACAATGGCATAGCGATCTATTCTCTCCATGCTGTGGAGGAAATTGCTGCATGTAATAACAGCGGTCTCCTCCGCTAGCTATCAGGCGATTGCCGCTGAGGGAACACTTCTCTCTTGCCAATCGTCTGCCCCATTGTGCTTTGTAATACAGCCTTAAGTCTTTTCTCTGTTCGCTTGTTACCCTTGTGTCTAAAATCTACAATGTTTAACTGACAACTATATATGTCTGATTCCTTCCACCATACTAGAGTGGGGAGCCTAATGTACCACTCAGGAGCACAAACATGATGTCTGTAAGGTCTGACCCCCTTACAGCCTAGTCTTGTGCTGGGACCAAGTCCCTGCAATAGTTTACTTTTGGCTTCTTATATAATAGTAATGCTTCACATTGATTTTTTTGGCAACTATATGAAAAAATCTCAAATCATTCATCACAAAAACATTCTAGAACAGTGTGTGTTTCTAACTTTTTGGAAACTACGCAAAAGGCACAGTCCATAAAATATGGCAGGCTGAGATTTGTGTCATATGGAACTTGACTGGCCTGTAAAGACACCTCACTGACATGAATTACAGTAGCTTAAGTACAAGGCTAGCCTTCTCACCAACATCAGTTCCCAGTCTTACTTATTCTAGTTAGGCAATATTTAATTCTCACAATAAAATTATTAATATTTGTTCAAATGTGGTTCTCACTGATTCTATACATCAGGTACACATCACATCAATTATGTTACTGTTTTAATGACCCACGTCTGGTAAATCACACACAGCAGAAAATGTTCCACCAAAGCTTTATTCAAAGGAAACGTTTCTTTTAACACGTGGAGTAAAGCCTGTATTACACAGCCCAATGTAACAAACGATTGTCGTGAGGGAAGCATTCTCTCCAGGCAATCGCCCGCTCTCTAGTGGAGGAGACTGCTGCATGGGGAGGAGCAATTGCTATGCTATCGCTTGTCCCCATTCTGTCTAGTAGTTTGCTGGCGGCAGATCATTTTGAGCATTCAATTAATTGAAAATAACGATTAAACTGAAACAGGCTGTTTTTCAGCTGATCCAAATTTTAGGACCACATGCCTTTAAAAGGCCAAATCTGTGCAAAGATGTGGATTTATTGTCATTTTCTGTCAGGTAGTCACACGTTGTGATGGCAAAGGCAAAAAAACTCTCCCTTTTTGAACGTGGTTGGGTTGTTGAACTGCATAAGCAGGGTCTCTCACAGCACGCCATCGCTGCTGAGGTGGGATGCAGTAAGACAGTCATTTGGAATTTCGTAAATGATCCTGAGGACATGTTATGGAACAAAAAAGTCAAGTGGAAGACCTGAAAAAATTTCATCAGCACTGAGCCGAAGACACTGGACGATCCTCGACCTTACTGGTGCTGACTGCAGCCTCATAACCATAACCATCATAACCATCAGACGGCATCTGAGACTGAAGAGCTTCAAAAACAAAAAACGTCTTCAAAGACCTTGTCTCCTTGAACGCCACAGAACTGTTTGTTTGGACTTTGCAAGAGAGCACCAAACATGGGACATTCAAAGGTGGAAGAAAGTTTTATTCTCTGATGAGAAAAAATTTAACCTTGATGGTCCTGACGGTTTCCAACGTTACTGGCATGACAAGCAGAACCCACCTGAGATGTTTTCTATGCGCCACAGTGGAGGGGGTGGGTGCTTTTTCCTTTCAGTGGAACAATGGAGCTTCAGGAAGTGCAGGGGCGTCAAACGGCCGCTGGCTATGTCCAGATGTTGCAGAGAGCATTCCTCATGACTGAGGGCCCTCGTCTGTGTGGTAACGACTGGGTTTTTCAACAGGACAATGCTACAGTAAACAATGCCCTCAGGACAAGGGACTTCTTCCAGGAGAATCACATCCCTCTTTTGGCCCATCCTGCGTGTTCCCCTGATCTAAATCCAATTAAGAACCTTTGGGGATGGATGGCAAGGGAAGTTTACAAAAATTGACAACAGTTCCAGACAGTAGATGGCCTTCGTGCAGCCGTCTTGGAGAAATGTTCCCACTCACCTAATGGAAACGCTTGCATCAAGCATGCCGAAATGAATTTTTTAAGTGATAAACAATAACGGTGGAGCTACTCATTACTGAGTTCATTTTTGGAAGTTGGATTTCTGTTTTGGGGGGTTTAGTTTTTTTTGGGAGGTGTGGTCCTAAACTTTTGATCAGCTGAAAAACAGCCTGTTTCAGTTTATTCGTTGTTTTCATTAAATTGAATGCTCAAAAAATGTTTTGTCTCACTCCCATGTCTTCTTGTTGCATGCTGAAGCTCTACTTGGAACCCTGTTAAGATCCAGCCATGCCAAATAGGATTTTTTTGCCATTTTTCAAGTGGTCTTAAACTTTTGATCAGGACTGTATGTATCTTAATATATTAGTCATGTATAGTCAATCATGTTTGAAAATAGGTATTGTACATGACTAAAATTGTGTATGAAACTTGATGTACACGTATTGTATATTGTAGGGCTTTTATTGCAGAGCACAAACTATATTTTTAGCAGAAGATATTTACTTAAAGGGGTTAATGTTGATCAGTGTGTTTTCTAAGATGGCTATATGACAATAACATAGCCTTTGCTGGCATTCTGCCCCATTTTCTATATTTCAGAAAGAATGCCCCTTTGTTGACCAAGTCTTTTGTGCTGTCCACCTGGAGGTACTGTCCATAAAATGGCTGCAGTTTCTGGAGTAAGTTATGATACATCCAGCTGGCTTTAATAAAAACATGGTAACATTTAATTCTTTGTGTGTTATTAGTTTAAGCAGACTGTGATTGTCTATTGTTTTGACTTAGATGAAGATGAGATCACATTTTATGACCAATTTGTGCAGAAATCCATATCATTCCAAAGGGTTCACATATTTTTTCTTGCAACTGTATATATATTCGGTAATATCAATCAATCTATCTACAGTGGCACGCAAAGTTTGGGCGCCCCTGGTCAAAATTACTGTAACTGCCAACAGTTATGCAAGTTAAAGATGAAATGATCTCCAAAAGGCATAAAGTTAAAGATGACACATACCCTTTGTATTTTAAGCAAAAATAATTTTTATTTTCATCTTTTACATTTTCAAAAATAACAAAAAAATTAAAAGGGTTTGGAGCAAAACTTTGGGCACCATGCATGATTAGTACCTAGTAGTGCCTCATTTGGGAAGTATCACAGCTTGTAAACACTTTTTGGTAGCCAGCCAAAAGTATTTCAGTTCTTGTTTGAGGGATTTCCATCCATTCTTCATTGCAAAAGGCTTCAGTTCTGTGTGAACTGTGTGATTCCTGGGCTGTCTTGCATGCACTACTCTTTTGAGGTGAATCCACAGATTTTCAATGATGTTCTGATCAGGGGACTGTTACGGCCATGGTAAAACCTTCATCTTGCGCCTTTTGAGATAGTCTATTGTGAATTTTGAAGTCTGCGTAGGATCCATTTGTTGAAGTCATTCTCTTTCAGACTTTTTTATAGTTGGTGTTATGTTTACTTCCAGAATTTGCTAGAATTTCATTGAATCCATTCTTCTTTCTACTTGTGAAATGTCCCCCCCCCCCCCGTGCCATTGGCTGCAACACATCCTAAAAGCATGATCGATCCACCCCCATGCTTAATGGTTGAAAAGGTGTTCTTTTCATGAAATTCTGCGCCCTTTATTCTCTAAACATACCATTGTTCATTGTAGCCAAAGAGTTCTATTTTATCCTCATCGGCCCACAGGACTTGATTTCAAAATGTATCAGGCTTGTTTATATGTTCTTTTGCAAACTTCTGTCAGTGAATTTTGTCATGAGAATGCAGGATATGTTTTCTTCTGATGATTGTTCCATGAAGGTCATATTTGTGTAGGTGTCACTGAACAGTAAAACAATGTACCACAACCAGAGTGGCTACATTTTCCTGAAGGTCTTTTGCAGTCAAGCAGTGGTTCTGATTTGCCTTTCTAGCAATCCTACGAGCAGCTGTAATTACCTTAAAGACTGAAGAAATGGCAACCTGAAAACACTTTGCTATCTTATTGCCTTTTTCTGCTTTGTGGGTCTCAACCATTTTCATTTTCGGAGTGTTAGACAGCTGCTAAAATAACCCATGGCTGCAGTTTTTTGAGACAAGGTTAGAGGAGTCTGGGTATTTATAAATCTATGAAATTTGCATCACCTGGCCTTTCCTAATGATGACAGTGAATAAGCCTTTACCCTAAAAGGCTATTTAACTCGGTCAAAATTATGGAAGAACTCAAATTTCCTTAGGTTCCAATACTTTTAGTGTGAAAAACGTAAAGGAGTTCCTTGCAAAATTGTACAAAACCAACTTTATACATTTTGGACATCATTTAATCTTCAACTTACTTAACTGTTCACAGAAACAGTAATTTTGACCAGGGGTGTCCAAACCTTTCCATGCCACTCTATCTATCTATCTATCTATCTATTAGAGATTTCTTGGTTTATATACTGTACATTCAAATGATGACCAGGACCCAAGGTTTCCCAGCAGAACATTGCCCTGAGCATCACACTACTTGCCTCCTACCCATAGTGCATCCTAGAGCCCTATCTTCCCTGGGTGAGTGATGCACACACACCTTGTCATCCATATAATATAGAAAATTTTAATCTTCAGACCAGGCCACCTTCTTCCATTTTTCTACGGTCCAATTTTGATGCTCATGTGCCCGGTGTAGGCACTTTTGGATGAGGCTCATCATGAGCACTATGACACGACTGAATTAGAAGCTAACTACTGTATGATGAACTATATGTTCTGACACCTTTCTTTGAAAGCCAGAATTAACCAAGCAATTTATGCTACAGTACCTTTTCTATGGGATTGGACTAGACGGACTAGACTTTGTTCTCCAAATGTATAAATGAGCCATGGGAGGCCATAACCCTATCAGGATTTCACTTGTACTTCCATAGACCACTTTTAGTAGGTACTAATCACTGTATACCAGGTAACTGGTACCCGCAATGTTTTGCACTTGGTTTTAATGTTATAGATGATCTGGAGTATATTTCTCAGTCTTTTATATATGAGGTGCATCTGTCAGTAATGCTTTATTGTACTGTAAGGTTGTGAAGTCTAGTTGCCCTAGGCCTTACCAATGTGAATGCTACGGACAAACCTTTAGGAGAACATTCCAAGGTATGGATTACATGCACCTGAACTGTTGGCACTGCACGTACAGTTACAGATCAGTTTCTGCAAACTTGAAACAAAAGGAATGCTGTTATGTTAAATTATGATAAAAAAAAGTGAAATGGCAGGTAATCTACAAAATATACAGGATCAGGTTTCAAGCTGAAACAAAGGTAGACTCCCTTACTTCAGCTAAATCAATGCCTTGTGGATTTTCTATCCAAACATGTGTCACAGTGATGTCTAAAATTTCCACATGAAGGTGCAAGGTCTGGGTCCTGGTTCCATCTTCTTTCAATATAACTGATAAGCAACTTATGTTGTGTTCAAAGTCTTTACTACAATTATCAGTCTTAATTATAGGTTATTTGCAGTTCTGGAAAGTTGTAAAAGATATGACTGTGAAGGATGAACTGAACGGAAAGTGCTAAAAGGATAAAAGGAATCATGAAGTGGAAGTAAAAACAAGAATACACACAGAGTTACTGAATATTATAAGTCCTTACCATAGATATCAGGGGCGTAGCTAGAACTGACTGGGCCCCACAGCAAAATTTTGTATGCCCCTCCTCCATGACTATCCTGGCATCGTATGTGTGCATATGTAAGGGAGGGTTCACATCACATTTTTGCCTTCCGTTTGATGTATACGTTGGAAAAAAAGGGATACAAAGCGCAGCACACTTTGCTTTTGTATCCTGCAAAGTCTGTTAAAAAAAAACAAAAAATGGATACGTTAACGTATAATAATTATTACTTTTTGTTACAATGGGGCTCTATGGTGACGGATGCCACTGTATGGTGTCAATCTATCACCAGCAAAGATTTTTTGGAGTGCCGGTTTTCTTTCATTTTACTGTATGGTGTCAGTCTGAGGCATTTGTTAACATATACATTTTATGTATACATTATACGAATGGCAAAACGTGATGTGAAACCAGCCTTAGTGTGCCGTGATAGTGCCGAGTGCCAACCACTAGAGGCAGAGAAGGGAGGCTGCAATGTACTGCATGCTATAGTACAGACGGCTGGCAGAGCACATAGCCTGGTCCTGGTGATCAGTGGTGTGGACTGTATTCTACAAGGCTCACTCCACAGTATCAGGTACTGGAATCTACAATAAATACTGTAAAGATATTAGCCCTGCCCCTGAATAATAATAGATTTAGTGACTATATAATCACCAACATATAGAGACTAAATAATACCACCATATTGGATAATAGCTCATACCATGTCTGGATAACAAAACACTAACTTTATAGCTCCACATCATGACTGGATAACACCACCACACAGCGACTGAATAACCGCCATACAGTGACTTGATAACCGCCATACAATGACTGAATAATACCACCGTACAGTGACTGGATAACAGTGCCATACAGTGACTGGATAACACAGTCATACAGTGACTGGATAACACCACTACACAATGACTGGATATCACCGCCATGCAGTGACTGGATAACACTGCCATACAGTGACTGGATAGCACCGCCGTACAGTGACTGGATAAGACCATCATACATTGCTCCCCCGCTAATAAGCACGCTACAGTTTTTGGGGTTGAGCATTTCCTCCCATTAAGGCCACTTTATTCAGTGATTTTTCTTTTAATTTATTTTTTGCTTTTATGTAAAGTATGTGCAATGAAATATATTTTATGAAAAATAACTGCTTATTATTATTTTCATTTTTTAAAATATTTTTAATTGCATAATATATTCTATTTTTTATAATCAATTGAAGAGGTTTTCCGAGACTTTTCTACTGATGACCTATCCCCTGAATAGGTCATCGGTATCTTATCAGTAAGGGTCCGACACCCGGGACTCCTGCCGATAAGCTGTTTCAGAAGGCACTAACACTCACAGTACCGCCACAGCCTTCTCTTAGCTCACTAAGCACAGCGCTGTATATTGTACAGCGACTATGCATGGCAGCTCAGAACCGCCAATCAGTGGGGGAGAGGAAGTGTCAAAGGGTGAAAGCAGAGGTGTAGCGGTTTTTTGAAAGGCTAGGCTGGTCCCTCTGTACTCCAAGCACTTCATAAGCATAAAATAAAAAGTACAAAGTTCTCAAAAAATACACATTGGATTGCTGCTATAGAGGAGTCATTGCACTCAGTGTAGCCAACCCTCCCAGGCAGTATGCTGGCTTTACTAGGGTTGATCATGCTGACAGATGCTCTTTAACTCCAATTAGTCCATCAATCGTGGCTACAAAGTTTCATCTATTGCAAACCTGGTTCCTTACATGGTGCTCCTCATTCTACTTAATTGTAAATGCACAGGCCCCAATTAGTATTCTGTTTCCTTTCCCTATGGAGCTACTAATTATAATGTATGTGTGTAGTTCTTCATAAAGATCCTATTATTTTCATTCATTTCAAAGTCAGTGGGTGGTTGTGCTTGAGAAGAAGTAAACCCTTCTTAGGCTGGGTTCACATTACTGTTTTGTTTTCCATTCTTCTGATCCATCAGAAGAGCAGAAAAATAATGTATCTTGTATTGTAGGCATCTGTTATGCACGTTTTGCATCTGTTTGAGCCATGTCTGTGTGAAATCCGTTATTTTAGAAGGACTTTTTTTTGTCTAAAATAACAAATCTCAGACGGAAATGCAAAATTATTTTATTTTTTATTTCTGTTCTTGTGACATGAACGTGATGTGAACTTAGTTACCACCTGTGAAAACGATCACCAAGTGGTGGAACTTGTACATATATGTAAAAAAAAAGGGCAGAAGTACAGGGAGTGCAGAATTATTCGGCAAGTTGTATTTTTGAGGATTAATTTTATTATTGAACAACAACCATGTTCTCAATGAACCCAAAAAACTCATTAATATCAAAGCTGAATATTTTTGGAAGTAGTTTTTAGTTTGTTTTTAGTTTTAGCTATTTTAAGGGGATATCTGTGTGTGTAGGTGACTATTACTGTGCATAATTATTAGGCAACTTAACAAAAAACAAATATATACCCATTTCAATTATTTATTTTTACCAGTGAAACCAATATAACATCTCAACATTCACAAATATACATTTCTGACATTCAAAAACAAAACAAAAACAAATCAGTGACCAATATAGCCACCTTTCTTTGCAAGGACACTCAAAAGCCTGCCATCCATGGATTCTGTCAGTGTTTTGATCTGTTCACCATCAACATTGCGTGCAGCAGCAACCACAGCCTCCCAGACACTGTTCAGAGAGGTGTACTGTTTTCCCTCCTTGTAAATCTCACATTTGATGATGGACCACAGGTTCTCAATGGGGTTCAGATCAGGTGAACAAGGAGGCCATGTCATTAGATTTTCTTCTTTTATACCCTTTCTTGCCAGCCACGCTGTGGAGTACTTGGACACATGTGATGGAGCATTGTCCTGCATGAAAATCATGTTTTTCTTGAAGGATGCAGACTTCTTCCTGTACCACTGCTTGAAGAAGGTGTCTTCCAGAAACTGGCAGTAGGACTGGGAGTTGAGCTTGACTCCATCCTCAACCCGAAAAGGCCCCACAAGCTCATCTTTGATGATACCAGCCCAAACCAGTACTCCACCTCCACCTTGCTGGCGTCTGAGTCGGACTGGAGCTCTCTGCCCTTTACCAATCCAGCCACGGGCCCATCCATCTGGCCCATCAAGACTCACTCTCATTTCATCAGTCCATAAAACCTTAGAAAAATCAGTCTTGAGATATTTCTTGGCCCAGTCTTGACGTTTCAGCTTGTGTGTCTTGTTCAGTGGTGGTCGTATTTCAGCCTTTCTTACCTTGGCCATGTCTCTGAGTATTGCACACCTTGTGCTTTTGGGCACTCCAGTGATGTTGCAGCTCTGAAATATGGCCAAACTGGTGGCAAGTGGCATCTTGGCAGCTGCACGCTTGACTTTTCTCAGTTCATGGGCAGTTATTTTGCGCCTTGGTTTTTCCACACGCTTCTTGCGACCCTGTTGACTATTTTGAATGAAACGCTTGATTGTTCGATGATCATGCTTCAGAAGCTTTGCAATTTTAAGAGTGCTGCATCCCTCTGCAAGATATCTCACTATTTTTTGACTTTTCTGAGCCTGTCAAGTCCTTCTTTTGACCCATTTTGCAAAGAAAGTTGCCTAATAATTATGCACACCTGATATAGGGTGTTGATGTCATTAGACCACACCCCTTCTCATTACAGAGATGCACATCACCTAATATGCTTAATTGGTAGTAGGCTTTCAAGCCTATACAGCTTGGAGTAAGACAACATGCATAAAGAGGATGATGTGGTCAAAATACTCATTTGCCTAATAATTCTGCACTCCCTGTATCTTCTGCAAATGGAGATACAAATACAAACATGTGTAAATCAGGATACAAGATTGATGCACATAGAGGGAGTTTACCAGCCTCAACCTTTTCCCATATGGGGCACTGATACAATGACATTTTCCTTTGTAAACTAACGCAGGCGTGCATATAACAGCAGGGCAAAATTTGCTTTTGCTGATATGCCACAAATAACTGTCATGGTCTTACCTTCTTGCTGTTCTCCTTCGTTTGACATGTGCTGGCGGCCATCTTGGTTTCTGGGTTTCTTGTAGCCTCCCACCCTGCGGCTTCTCCTTCCCACTGGGAGGAGCTGGATGCCTAGCTCATATATATAGGAGGTCTGTGGCTTCAGTTCCTTGCTTGGTCCTCCTGTGTTCACATGCTTCTAAGACTGCTGCTGCTTCTGGTTCCTGATCCTGGCTTCGTCTGACTACCCTGCTGGTTCCTGATCCAGGCTTCGTCTGACTACCCTACTGGTTCCTGATCCAGGCTTCGTCTGACTACCCTTCTGGTTCCTGACCTCTGGCTTCGCAAGACCCTGCTTCAGTTTAGCCATCCGTTTGGACTTTTGCCTTACAGCTTGTTTTTCAATAAAGCCTTCTTATTTCCACTTATCTCTTGTTGTACGTCTGGTTCATGGTTCCATGACATTAGCACCAAGCCATGAATTCTGACGGTACAGGGCCATCCTCGCTACCTACGCTGGTTGCCAGACTTGATCAGCAGGATCACCTGTTGGGTCGGTTCGCTGTGGCGTTGCAAACCCTGCTTGAACGCACGGCTCATTTAGCTTCCGTTGCCGATGGGTCGGTTGTCGCTCCTGGGCCCGCTCCTACTGCCGCTCCGGTTGTTGCACCAGAGTCTACCCCGACACCTGTTGCTGCGCCTGCGGTGTTTCGGGGTATGACCGGTTCTGCCCCCCTTCCACAGCGCTTTGGGGGAGAGCCAACTCAGTGCCGAAGTTTCCTTAACCAGGTGGGCATTTATTTCGAGTTGCTGCCACATGCCTTTCCTACTGAGAGATCAAAGGTGGGCTTCTTGATCTCGCTGCTCTCGGACAAGGCCTTGGCCTGGGCCAGCCCTTTATGGGAGAACAACAATCCGGTGGTTGCCGAGTTTTCCGGTTTTGTTGCTTCTCTTCGGAAGGTATTCGATGTGCCGGCTCATGCTGCCTCTGCTGCAAAGCTCCTTATGTCCATCAGACAGGGTTCACGATCCGTAGCTGAATACGCCATTGAGTTTCGTACCCTGGCAGCAGAGGTGGGCTGGAATAATGAGGCTCTGGTCGCTGCTTTCTCTCATGGTCTCTCGGATGCCTTGAAGGATGAGGTTGCAGCTAAGGACCTACCAGTGGAGCTCGAGTCTCTTATTTCTTTCCTGATTTTGATTGACACCAGACTCAGGGAGAGACCTTCCTTTAAGGAGAGCCTGCGGAGGTCTTCTAACAGATTGGCGCCTACGTTTGCTGTCCCACCCGTGCCTCCCTCTCCTCCCACGCCTCCTGGGGATGACTTGTCTGGGGGTGAACCCATGCAGCTGGGGTTTGCTCGCCTGTCCGAGGGGGAGAGGGTACTCCGGAGACGCGAGGGCCGATGCATGTACTGTGGTCTCGGTGGGCATTTTCGGTTGGCATGCCCGAACCGTCCGGGAAACGCTCGCACCTGAGATCCTGTCGGGGGCAGATCTTGGGTGGAGTCTCCTCGTCCCCGGTTTCCCGTGTTGACAAACCACTGATTACTGTTGTCCTCTCCTGGGTCGGGGGCTCGGTGACGACCCAGGCGTTGGTGGACTCTGGTGCTGGTGGTTTGTTCATTGATAGTGTGTTCGCTGCCGCCAATTCCATTCCTCTGCAGCATCGAGGTTCCCCACTGGCTCTTGAGGCGATAGACGGCAGACCCCTTCTGCCGCCACACGTGACTCATGAGACCCTTCCAGTGGGGATGGCCATTGGTGCCGTTCACAGAGAGTCGGTCTGTCTCCAGGTTATTTCGTCTCCACACTACTCGGTGGTCTTGGGGTACCCCTGGCTCCAGAAGCATAATCCGACTTTCGATTGGAGATCGGCCCGAGATCCTCTCGTGGTCACCGCAGTGTGGGGCTAGTTGCATCCATGGGCCTGTCAAGTTGCTGTGTACTTCCTCGGACTCTCTGTTGCCTCCTGAATACGAGGAGTACCGGGATGTATTCGATAAGGTGCGTGCGGTTGCCCTACCTCCGCACCGCCCATATGATTGTGCCATAGATTTACAATCTGGTGCCGTTCCTCCTCGTGGCAAAGTCTATCCACTGTCGGTAGCGGAGAATGAGGCCATGGAGGAGTACGTGAGGGAGGCGCTTTCACGCGGACACATTCGCAAATCCTCGTCCCCGGCAGGGGCTGGATTTTTCTTTGTGAAAAAGAAGGGCGGTGAGTTGAGGCCTTGCATCGATTACAGGGGTCTCAATCGCATCACGATCAAGAACGCTTACCCGATACCCTTGATTTCCGAGCTGTTCGATCGCCTCAAAGGGGCCACGGTCTTTACCAAACTCGACCTGAGGGCGGCATATAACCTGGTAAGGATCAAGGCGGGCGATGAGTGGAAGACCGCGTTTAACACCAGGACCGGTCATTATGAATCCTTGGTTATGCCCTTTGGGTTGTGCAATGCGCCCGCAGTCTTCCAGGAATTCATCAACGATGTTTTCCGTGACCTGTTGCAGCAGTGTGTGGTGGTCTATTTGGATGACATCTTGGTATATTCTGAATCCATGGAGGCCCACATTCTGGACGTCAGACGAGTGTTGCAACGGTTACGAGAGAACAAGCTGTTCGGTAAGCTTGAGAAATGCGAATTTCACCGATCCCAGGTAACCTTCTTAGGTTACATCATTTCCGCTGAGGGGTTCTCCATGGATCCTGAGAAGGTTTCGGCTGTCTTACAGTGGCCCCAGCCCAGTGGTCTTCGTGCCCTGCAGCGCTTTTTGGGCTTCGCCAATTATTATCGGAAGTTCATCAGGGACTTTTTCATGCTAGCCAAGCCTCTCACGGATCTGACCAGGAGGGGCAGTAATTCCCAGGTCTGGCCGCTCGAGGCCATCCGAGCTTTTGAGGCTCTAAAGTCCGCCTTTGTGTCGGCTCCGATTCTGTCGCATCCCAACCCTGGGTTGCCTTTTGTCCTCGAGGTGGACGCGTCTGAGACGGGAGTAGGCGCCCTTCTGTCTCAGCGTAGAACACCAGAGGGTCCTCTGCTTCCTTGTGGGTTTTACTCCCGGAAACTGTCTTCCGCGGAGTGCAACTATCAGATTGGTGACAGGGAGTTATTGGCCATCGTGCAGGCCCTTAAAGAATGGAGGCACTTGCTCGAGGGCTCGGTGGTTCCGGTTCTCATCCTGACGGACCTCAAGAATCTGACCTACCTCTCTGAGGCCAAGAGATTGACACCACGTCAGGCCAGATGGGCTCTGTTCTTGTCACGTTTTAATTACGTGGTATCCTACCTACCCGGTTCCAAGAACATCAGAGCGGATGCCTTATCACGGCAGTACTCCGAGCTGTCCGGGGAGGAGTCGATTCCGACTTCGGTCATACCTCCGAATCAGATCCTGGCCGCCATTCGCACCAGCCTGACCTCTCCCCTGTGTGAGCAGATTTTGGCGGCTCAATCTGGTGCTCCCTCTGGGAGACCCAACGGCAGATGTTTTGTGCCTGAGGAGTTGCGCACTCGGTTGTTGCGAACCTACCATAACTCCAAGGCCGCGGGGCATCCTGGAAAGAATCAGCTGTCCTGGGCTGTTTCACGTCTGTTCTGGTGGCCTTCTCTACGTTCCGACATCGCCGCATATGTAGCGGCATGCTCCGTTTGTGCCCAGAGTAAGTCCCCTCGGCACCTTCCGTTGGGCCTTTTGCAACCCATAGCCACCGGGGAGCGTCCATGGTCACACCTGGGGATGGATTTCATTGTGGACCTCCCTGCATCCAGAGGCCATACGGTCATTCTCATGATTGTGGATCGGTTTTCCAAAATGTGCCACTGTGTTCCTCTCAAGAAGTTACCCTCTGCACAAGAGTTGGCCACGATTTTTGCCAGGGAGGTCTTCCGGTTGCACGGTTTGCCCAAGGAGATTGTGTCGGATCGGGGGAGTCAGTTTGTGTCCAGGTTCTGGCGCGCCTTTTGCTCCCAGTTGGGGATTCATCTCTCTTTCTCCTCGGCCTACCACCCTCAGTCCAATGGGGCCGCAGAATGATCCAATCAGGCCTTGGAGCAATTCCTTCGTTGCTATGTCTCCAATCACCAAGACAATTGGGTTGACCTCCTGCCTTGGGCTGAGTTTGCCAGGAACACGGCGGTGAACTCTTCCTCTGGGACGTCTCCCTTCATGGCCAATTATGGGTTCCAACCTGCCGTGTTACCGGAGGTATTCTCTCCCCAGGATATTCCGGCTGTGGAGGATCACCTTTCCGTCCTACGTGCTTCTTGGGTACAGATCCAGAGGTCCCTTGAGGTCTCTGCGCAGCGCCAGAGACTCCAGGCTGATCGCAGACGAGCGCCCGCTCCTTCCTACCAGGTCGGAGACCGCGTATGGTTGTCCACCCGCAACCTCAACCTTCGAGTGCCCACTCCCAAGCTGGCGCCTCGCTTTGTTGGTCCCTTCCGAGTGCTTCGCAGGGTAAACCCGGTAGCCTATGCCCTTGCGCTTCCTCCTGGCATGCGGATCTCCAACGTGTTTCATGTCTCCCTGTTGAAGCCACTGGTGTGTAATCGTTTCACTTCCTCGGTTCCTCGGCCTCGTCCGGTCCAAGTGGGCAATCGTGAGGAGTATGAGGTGAGCAATATCCTGGACTCACGCCTGGTCCGCGGTCGGGTGCAGTTTTTGGTCCATTGGCGTGGTTATGGTCCAGAGGAGCGTTCCTGGGTTCCCTCCGCAGATGTCCATGCTCCTGCCTTGCTCCGAGCCTTCCACGCACGCTTCCCTCAGAAACCGTTCTTTACTCCGCGGAGGAGGGGCCCTTGAGGGGGAGGTACTGTCATGGTCTTACCTTCTTGCTGTTCTCCTTCGTTTGACATGTGCTGGCGGCCATCTTGGTTTCTGGGTTTCTTGTAGCCTCCCACCCTGCGGCTTCTCCTTCCCACTGGGAGGAGCTGGATGCCTAGCTCATATATATAGGAGGTCTGTGGCTTCAGTTCCTTGCTTGGTCCTCCTGTGTTCACATGCTTCTAAGACTGCTGCTGCTTCTGGTTCCTGATCCTGGCTTCGTCTGACTACCCTGCTGGTTCCTGATCCAGGCTTCGTCTGACTACCCTGCTGGTTCCTGATCCAGGCTTCATCTGACTACCCTTCTGGTTCCTGACCTCTGGCTTCGCAAGACCCTGCTTCGGTTTAGCCATCCGTTTGGACTTTTGCCTTACAGCTTGTTTTTCAATAAAGCCTTCTTATTTCCACTTATCTCTTGTTGTACGTCTGGTTCATGGTTCCATGACAATAACACAAAAACAACACTTTTGTGTACAGTAGCTGAGCTCTAATTTAAGGGGGTTTTCCAGGATATTAATATTGATGACCTATCCTCAAGATAGGTCATCAATATAAGATTGGCAGGGGGCCGACACCCCACCCCCCGCTGATCAGCTTGTTGAAGAAAAGGCCGCACTCTGTGTGAGCACAGCCTTCCCTTCATTGTTTACCTGCTCACCATCGACATTGCAGCAGTGATAACGTGTAATTATAAGCCACCGCATTCACTTGAATAGGAAGGAGCCATCCCATTGAAGTGGAATGGATTGCTTTTGTCGACTGCGAGTTAAAGAATTACGAGAAGGCCAGGGGTGCACCTAGCCTTTCTGCTGCCTGAGGCAAAAACCGAAATGGCATCCCAATCTCTCCAGCCCTACTGTTAAAGACATACTTGGAAAACATTACATACAGCACTACAAAACATACAGGGTAATACAGCACCACATACTGTGCCCACTGTGCTTCCCAATACTATACTGCAGAAATAGATAATCTGCCCTTCTGCTGCACCCCTTTTGTCCCTACCTGGTGCTGCCTGAAGCAATCGCCTCACCTCGCCTCATTGGTTATGCACCCCTGGAGAAGGTAGCGATCGCACGGAGCACGGCCTTCTCTTCAACTAGCTGATCGGCAGGGGTGCCAGAGGATAGGTCATCAATATTAAAATCCCAGAAAACCCCTTTAACTAAATGAAATAAGGGACACATTAAAACAATATGGGGAATGATAAAATGCCATGCTTAGTGAAGGTCTGGCAGGGGTGTAACTATAGGAGGTGGAAAGATTGTGGTCTGACCTGAGCCCTCAAAAGGTCCCAAAAGACATCTCTGCCCTATATGAGGAGTATGAGACCAAGTAAATAAATTACATAATACTTCTAAGGCCCCAAAACTGATTTTGCTTCAAATCACCTTTCTGATAGCATGATAAGGAGGCCACCACACCTCCTGCTATATGCTGCGACCACACTGAGGCTGAGTACCGAGCTGATCACTCGGCACTCGGCTGTATTGGAACTCAGGAGTCATGTGATGCTGGCCACGTCACATGACTCCACTAGCGCCCTATTTAAAGAGTTTCTACCACCAGAAATACCGTTATGTAGCTGACTGACATTAGCCATGCTAACTCCCAACCATGAGCAGACAAGAGACCCCTCCAAACCCAGGATGTGCCCCTTTCTTCACTGCATGACCCAAGGAGTGTCAGAGTGAGGACTGCCACTGTGAGTACTACTGCCACATCATTGCGACTACCACTACTCCTTTTCTTCTCCACTCCCAAGCACTCCACACATTTACCTGGCTACACTGCGCAAATGCTCCTTTTTCTTTCTAAAAACAAGCTGCAATTTTGCTACCATTTAAAATTGTGCAGAGTTCAACACCTTGTATTACAGCGCTAATGTACTACTTTAACTCACAGCATTGTACTGCAGAGTTAATATACAAGTTCAACGCATTATACTATTGCGTAAATATGCCTGTTTAATTTAATGCTTTATACTGTTGCGTTAATATGCCAGATAAGTGTAATGCGTTATAATGGTTGCATAAGTAGCAGATTTAACACATTACATTGTTGTGTTAATATACCACATAAATGTAACACATTATACTGTTGCATTAATATACCAGATAAATTGAATGCATTCTACTATTGGGTTAATAAAGCATTTAATTTCAAAGCATTATACTGTTGTGTTAATATACCCATTAAAGGCTATGTACACATTTGGAGGTAATTGTCAGAAAGGGTTAACTGTTTTCCTAGCTGCGTGAATCCTACTTTCAGTTTTACTTTGCGCTAGTCATCTAATAACCCTTACCTCTAAACACATATTTAAACCACATTCATATCAATAAGATGAGGATTGAGCTTTAATGAATTTTTATAAAGTTTGAGAGCAGAGATAAGGAGCCCAACAGCTCCCTGCCTGACGGAAGAGGCAGAAAATTCAGATCCTGCTAATAGAGCATCTCAGCTCTGCAAAATTGCCCCCAACGGTGTACATAGCCTTTAAATTTAATGCATTGTGCTCAAGGTCCCACTGTAAATTATCAATACCAGTGTGTAGTGTGTTCGTAGAAAGGGAGGGAGATTTTTAATTTAAAAACCTATGCCTTATTATCCATCAGAATGTGGATGGCTGTAGTAGTACAAGCAGCAGTAGCAGCACCAGCCATCCAGCTAGTAGTAGCAGTAGTAGTAGCAGCAGCAGCAGGCCATAATTCTCACTAGTTTCTGGTAGGTGACATATTATTATTGAGGATAAAGTTAATGATATTGTGGACTGGGTGGCTCACTTCTCATCCCAGTCACAGCAGGAGGATGTCGATGTCACCTCTGAGTCAGACACCCGTGTCTGTAAATTAGGGCTCAGAACATTACTCCTGTGTCTCCATCTTGTAGCCCCAGAGAAGCTTTTTACTTACATCATCTCTGTTTTCATGCTACAGGGGTGCCTTGTTTTTCCTAAGTAGAGACAACAAGTGCTATGGTAGATACTCCAGTCTTCCTGTTGATCACTTGTGTGAGAAGAATCAGCATTTGGACTGCCATGAGGAGGAGGTTTAGGCGGAAGTGGGGGACCTGATGCATAGTTGTGTTGAAGGTAGTGGTAGTAGTAGTGGCACTTGTAGACACAGTGGTGGTGGTAGGGGCAGTGGCAGCCATGGTGACAGTGGCAATTGAGATGAATACAGAGAAGAGAATCAAGAGGGATCCAAGGAGGCCACAATAACAAAAGTGGTGATGATGACTGTGTGTTGGACAGGACCTGGGGCCAGATCAGGGTGCATCAGAGCAGGAGGGCAGTGGCTGCAGCAGCAATTAAGAGTGGATACAAAATACGGCCAGAACCTGTCAGGGCCAGATCTGTTTCTGTTGTGGTCAGCTTGAGAACTGGTGATGCCGCTGGTACTGTGGGTGCAGGCTTAAAACGTGTTAGACCTAGGCTAGCTCTGTGCAAGTATCTTTCGTATGGTGGGTTTTTCTCCAAGAGCCCAAAGGACAAAACCACTGTTGTGTGTATGATCGGCAGGATAAAAACAGTGGGCATTAACCTACAAACATAGATGCCAGGACTCTATTGCAGCACATGAGGTGGAATCACCGGATCCTGTGGGAAAATGGAACTGGCCAGCATTTGGAACAAGACTGTCTTCCTTCTCACGGACTTCTTTGTGGCAGCCAGGCCACATCCAATACCAGTACAGTGTCCTTGTCATTGTCATCATTAATGTTGAGTGAAGCGAAGCATCCAAAGTAGAATTCGGCCCGAATTTTAGGAAAAATGTAATTCTAAACAATGCAGAATTTCCTGGCGCTTCGTGGTAACGAATCCTTATTCCGAAAAGGGCACCTTTAGCTGTCTTAGAAAAATGACCCCATGGACTTCTTGGGTCACAAATTGGCTGGAACTGGCCCACTTTGCTACTTCTGTACTCTCTTGTCCAGCCTTTGGCATACTGTCAAAGAGGGTATTCAGTGAGGCAGGTGGCGTCTTCACACCCAAGCGGGCAAATTTATCCTGTGCAAGTGTCCAAAACATTAAAGTGTCAAAATGAATTACCGTATTTTTCGCCCCATAAGACGCACCGGCCCATAAGACGCACCTAGGTTTTTGAGGAGGAAAATAAGAAAAAATATATTTTTTACCAAAAGGTGTGCTTTTGGTGGGTTTGAACTAATGGCGGTCTGTGCATGACACTATTATGGGGGATCTGTGGATGATGCACTGTTATGTGGAGGATCTGTGGATGGCATTATGATGGGGGGGTCTGTGGATGGCATTATGATGGTGGGGGGATCTGTGGATGGCATTATGATGGTGGGGGGATCTGTGGATGGCATTATGATGGGGGGATCTGTGGATGGCACTGTTATAGGGTGGTGGATCTGTGAATGACACTGCTATATGTGTCATCCACAGATCTACCCATAACAGTCCCATCCACAGATCCCCCCATCATAATGCCATCCACAGACCCGCCCACAATAATAATGCCATCCACAGATCCCCCCACCATCATAATGCCATCCACAGACCCCCCCCCCCCATCATTATCCTATCCACAGATTCCTATGGAGGGACTGTAGTAGGCGGGGAGAGCGGCGGGCTGTGCAGGCACTGTACTCTGTCCCCGCCACTCAGTATGTACTGTATTATACGTAGTGTTAATCATAATATCTAAACTAAATAATGATGCGCTCCCCCTGCTCCCCCTGTACTTACCGGTACACACATGTCATGCTCCTGTAGTAAGCACTAGCAGCTAGCAGGCAGGCCGGGCGGCCGTAACTCACTGAGGTCACGTGCCTGCTCCGCCTACTTTATGAATGAAGTAGGCGGAGCAGGCACGTGACCTCAGTGAGTTATGGCCGCCCGGCCTGCCTGCTAGCTGCTAGTGCTTACTACAGGAGCGTGACATGTACCGGTAAGCACAGGGGGAGCAGGGGGAGCGCATCATTATTCAGTTTATATATTATGATTAACACTACGTATTATACAGTACATACTGAACGGCGAGTACAGTGCCTGCACTGCCCGCCGCTCTCCCCGCCTACTACAGCCCCTCCTCCCTCCGCACTAATACATCGCAGTTTGCGATGTAAATTGCCAGCATTCGCCCCATAAGACGCAGGGGCACTTTCCCCCCACTTTCTTTTGGGGGGGGGTGCGTCTTATGGGGTGAAAAATACGGTAGACACATGGATCCAATGATGATTTCCATAAATCTCAGACTAACGACAATGAATAGATCTGCCATTGTTGACAGTGTCTATTTATTGCCATACCAATAATGTAAACACCACTGTCTGTCTGTTCATGATATTCCTTACGGGACTGCAGCTGCTGCTGATGCAGCTTCTACTACTATCTCTAAACGACTGCACATCTTCTGCCTTGTTTGTAAGGTTCCGCACTGCACTTCTGCTGCTCCCAAAAAAAGGGAGAATTTTTGGGCACTTGAAAAGTTTATTCTGATACTACCGTGTGTGTCTAAATACTGGCATGCATCTGCCCCCAATAAGTAACAATCTTCAGAACATTTATAATTTTAAAAAAGCATAACAAATGCTAGGACACGTTTCTTAACTCCGTCCAACATGCGTTTACTCATAGCTACAGTTGCAAGAAAAAGTATGTGAACCCTTTGGAATGATATGGATTTCTGCACAAATTGGTAATAAAATGTGATCTGATCTTCATCTAAGTCACAACAATAGACAGTCACAGTCTGCTTAAACTAATAACACACAAAGAATTAAATGTTACCATGTTTTTATTGAACACACCATGTAAACATTTACAGTGCAGGTGGAAAAAGTATGTGAACCCCTAGACTAATGATATCTCCAAGAGCTAATTGGAGTGAGGTGTCAGCCAACCGGAGTCCAATCAATGAGATGAGATTGGAGGTGTTGGTTACAGCTGCCCTATAAAAAACACACACAAGTTCTGGGTTTGCTTTTCACAAGAAGCATTGCCTGATGTGAATGATGCCTCGCACAAAAGAGCTCTCAGAAGACCTATGATTAAGAATTGTTGACTTGCATAAAGCTGGAAAGGGTTATAAAAGTATTTCCAAAAGCCTTGCTGTTCATCAGTCCACGGTAAGACAAATTGTCTATAAATGGAGAAAGTTCAGCACTGCTGCTACTCTCCCTAGGAGTGGCTGTCCTGTAAAAATGACTGCAAGAGCACAGCACAGACTTTTCAATGAGGTGAAGAAGAATCCTAGAGTGTCAGCTAAAGACTTACAAAAGTCTCTAGCATATGCTAACATCCCTGTTAGAAAATTTATGATACATAAAACAATAAACAAGAATGGATTTCATGGGAGGATACCACAGATGAAGCCACTGCTGTCCAAAAAAACATTGCTGCACGTTTACAGTTTGCACAAGAGTACCTGGATGTTCCACAGCAGTACTGGCAAAATATTCTGTGGACAGTAGAAACCAAAGTTGAGTTGTTTGGAAGAAACACACAACACTATGTGTGGAGAAAAAGAGGCACAGCACACCAACATCAAAACCTCATCCCAACTGTGAAGTAGGGTGGTGGGGGCATCATGGTTTGGGGCTGCTTTGCTGCATCAGGGCCTGGATGGATTGCTATCATCGAAGGAAAAATGAATTCCCAAGTTTATCAAGACATTTTGCAGGAGAACTTAAGGCCATCTGTCCACCAGCTGAAGCTCAACAGAAGATGGATGTTGCAACAGGACAACAACCCAAAGCATAGAAGTAAATCAACAACAGAATGGCTTAAACAGAAGAAAATATGCCTTCTCGAGTGGCCCAGTCAGAGTCCTGACCTCAACCCGATTGAGATGCTGTGGCATGACCTCAAGAAAGCAATTCACACCAGACATCCCAAGAATATTGCTGAACTGAAACAGTTCTTTAAAGAGGAATGGTCAAGAAATACTCCTGACCGTTGTGCACATCTGATCTGCAACTACAGGAAACGTTTGGTTGAAGTAATTGCTGCCAAAGGAGGTTTAACCAGTTATTAAATCCAAGGTTTCACATACTTTTTCCACCTGCACTGTGACTGTTTACATGGTGTGTTCAATAAAAACATGGTAACATTTAATTCTTTGTGTTTTATTAGTTTAGGCAGACTGTGATTGTCTATTGTTGTGACTTAGATGAAGATCAGATCATATTTTATGACCAATTTGTGCAGAAATCCATATCATTCCAAAGGGTTCACATACTTTTTCTTGCAACTGTATATGTTATTGTCACTCTGACATTATTTCCTATTGCTGTCATGGCGTCAATGGGGAGGGGGGGGGGGGCGAGCAAAAAAAAAAACAAGACTAAAGAAAAAAAAATATGAGTCCTAGAAGACCTCAGAGTGTCACTTGCAAATTTTAAAGCCAATTGGAACACTTTTGTTTAGGGTAGAATCGATTCATAAACATATGACATTTACAGATTGATTGACTGATTCAGCGAATTGGACCCTAAGCGAATTTCAAGAAACTCACTCATATCTAATATAGACAAATATTTTGACAAAATGAAGAAGTACTCCATTAGTGGTAAAGGGTGGAAAAATCTGAGATATAATTTATACATTTCCTGCTGCTTACATAGTGCCAACACATTCTGTAATGCTGTACATAGACTGACTTAGGGTGCTTTCACACTAGCGTTTTTTGATTCTGGCAGGCAGTTCCGGCAATGGAACTGCCTGCCGGATCCGGCAAGCTGTGTACAAACGGGAAGGGTGAAATACCGGATCCGCCTCATCTGGTATCATCCGGAATAATGGATCTGGTATTCCAAAGCCCTGCAAAACCGGATCCAGCGATGCGGCAATTTCCGGAACACTTGGTACCGGATCCAGCATTAATACATCTCTATGGAAATTATTGCCGGATCTAGCAAGTGTGATATTCTTCCAGGATTTTGTCCGGTCAAATAACGTACAAGGGACGGAATGGAAGAGGTCCTGATGCATACTAAACTGATGGCATTCCATTCAGAATGCATTAGGACAAAACTGATGCGTTTTTTTCTGGTATTGAGACCCTTTACCGGATTTCAATACCGGAAAAGAATAACGCTAGTGTGAAAGTGGGAATGTGGTACAAACGGGAAGGGTGAAATACCGGATCCGCCTCATCTGGTATCATCCGGAATAATGGATCTGGTATTCCAAAGCCCTGCAAAACTGGATCCAGCGATGCGGCAATTTCCGGAACACTTGGTACTGGATCCAGCATTAATACATCTCTATGGAAATTATTGCCGGATCTGGCAAGTGCGATATTCTTCCAGGATTTTGTCCGGTCAAATAACGTACAAGGGACGGAATGGAAGAGGTCCTGATGCATACTAAACTGATGGCATTCCATTCAGAATGCATTAGGACAAAACTGATGCGTTTTTTTCTGGTATTGAGACCCTTTACCGGATTTCAATACCGGAAAAGAATAACGCTAGTGTGAAAGTACCCTAAAGTCCCTGTTTCTGAAAGGGCTCATAATCTACATCACCATCACAGATTAAAACATAATCAAAACAGCAAATCATGACCATATCAAAATATCAACATATCACTGAAATTGTGGTATCACTAAAATAAACCATAACCTGTAACAGATGGATAATAAAGCAGGCCATACACTTAAGATAATTGTCAGCTAAACACTTAAGCCTCATTCACACGTCAGTGAATTGGTCAGTGATTTCCATCAGTGATGGTGAGCCAAAACCAGGATTGGAGCCTCCACAGACATAAGGTATAAGATAAGGGAAAGATCTGCACCTGTTCCGCTTGGTTTTGGCTCAAAATCACTGTTGGAAATCACTGACCAAAACACTGACGCGTGAATGAGGCATTATTCAGTCAACTGCTATCTCTCCTGATTCTCCCATACATAGGCACGCTTGGCCAAGCATGGATATGCAGTGCATGGGAAGAGAAGTGAAAGAAGCTGTCAGACTTCAGGCAGCAACTTATTCCCTGAAAACAAAAAGATTCCGGTTAAAATCCAACTTGCCTAATCAATATATCCCCTGACACTTGCTGCTGAGGTCAAGTTGGTAAACCCTATACAAATTAAATAATCAGTCGAAGCCACTGAAATCGGTACATTTGGCCAATGTAGATCTAATGTGCATTGTACACATTATTCTGAACTTATGTTGGTGATGTTGGCATGTTCTGTGTTACGTCTGATAGTGCTTGTAATACTATGGACTCTAAGACTATATTGCTTCAGTTTATGTAAGTTTATTATGTACAGTATCTATTAAAGGTGTTATCCGGGTAGAAAATGTTGATGGCTAAGCTGCGCCCAGACCATGTGAGCAATAAATCTGATGTCGCTTTTCAAACAAGTGATCGGTGTGGCGGTGAGGAGTGGGATGCCCATTGATCAGATATTGATGACCTATCTTGACCATAGGCCATCAACATTAAACTTCCAGAAAACCACTTTAAAGTTTATGTTGTAGTTTAGTGTTTCCACAGTTTCAATCTATATCCCCTATTTAAAAACATACACATCACACATAGATTATCCTCAGACTAGTGTTGGAGGGAAAAGGAGAACCTGGGGAGAACCATGCAAAACAGAAGGAAAAATGCAAACCTCATGCAGATATTGTCAGATTTGAACCCAGGGTGAAAGGGTTGGAAGACATCAAGTGCTAACCAAAGAGCCACAAAAAAATTAAAATAATTGCTAAAAATAATTATTTTGCCTGAACTACAAAAATGGTTGTTTTAGAGAACAGGATTCTTACAGCTCAATGTCAGTCTGCTGTAAAGGTTTGTCACTTTCAGAATAGAATGTGAAGGGAAGTGTCAAAGACTAAAGATTAATGTTATGTTAAGCTCCACCTAAGCTCATCTCTAAAAACCTGTGTTTGTCTAAGTGCGCTAAATTCTCGGTGTAATTCTGTTCAGGTTGGTTCATGCTTGATTTGGCATACATGATCCATATTTCAGTGAATAGAATCATATGCATGATAAATTACTTCCTTATCATATTTTTCCCAAGCTCATACATAGCAGTTATGGGAATGTGGTAAGATGTAAGGGAATACTCATAACTGAAAGTATTGTGCCCAAACTAGCAATTAATAGAGCGTTACAGCTGCAAAGTAAATATTAAAATGTATGTTCTCAGTTGCGAAAGTGTGGGAGATACAGCTACAATACAGAAATCTGGTACCCGGCTCTCAGTTTTTGGCATGTGAAGGCAAGAAGTTGTATTTTCTGATACCACACAAGATGTTGATCAGTTTTGAGACAGTCATTAAACTCACAAAGCTGTGGGGAAAAAAACTACTTTCTAATAAAATAAGGACCTGGGCTGAGGGTTAGGCAGAGTACAGCAGGTGGGTACTGTAACAAGCCACAGTGGAGGGTGTGGGGATGAGGATGGGAGTGGTAGTGGTGTTGGTAGCACTCACAGTAGCAATGTCCTTCTCCTTTACTTCCAGGGCAGTGCAGTAAAGAGGGAAGGCACCTGGTTGTCATTTTCCCCCAGGGCACACCCTGGTTGTAGTATCCAGCATGATGAAAGGTGGAGTACCCTTGGTGTTTCAGTGGTGCGGTACAAAGATAGAAGACAGACAGGATAAAGGTTACAGTTTACTATAGACACAAAGGCCTAGATTTACTAATTCTGTAGATGGCGGTAGCTTAGACAGGCTGTCTAGCCCTGGACCAGATTTATAACAGTGGCTCAGGTTGATAAATCTGGTGCAGAGACAGATTTTACGCCAAAATTTTGGCACAATTTTGGTGCAAATTGGTGCATCTTACGCTCCCACCTTTCCTGTAAAGCCCTTGATGTGCCAAATTGCACCATTTTGCAGCACTTTTAGACAGATTTTTGGTGCGCAAAACATTTGTAAACCTGGGCCAAAGTCTTTACTAAACAGAAAATGTTCAGACAGTCTTTCGCAAGATGGAGGCACAAACCTTAACAGCAAAAATATACACTATTGGGTGCAGATCCAGCACAGGATGGTGTGGAACAAGACAGAGGCAAGAACAGAAATCACAGCCAGAAAAGTAGAATAAAAATTCTTGAGTTTCTATTGGAGCTCTACAACATCTTCATGGTACAAACAGACACACAGGAAAACCAGTTTGGCATTTCAGATGCTTGGCGCATCCTTAGTCATAATGCACAAACCTTAAAGGGGTTGTCTGGGTTCAGAGCTGAACCCCTTCTTCACCCAGTCAGCCCCTATAAGTTTAGCATCTGAGCATTTCATACTCCATTGCTCTACCTTGCCCTGCTCTGTATAGATCTGGTGGCATATCAGGATCTGCTAGGTGGAAGATTCCACCTAGCAATGTTTCCAGTGACGTCACCGGCACTAATGGGTAGGCTCTGCTCCGGGAACACTGCTAGGCGGAAGCCTTCACCTAGCAATGTAAAAATGTAAACAAAAAGCACTTGTCCTGCGCATAAAATGCTCAGATGCTCAACTCATATGGGCTGGAGGGGTAAAGAAGGGGTATGTCTAGGTTCAGCTCTGAACCCGGACAACCCCTTTAACAGTTCCAGTAGGTTTTCGGCTGAATAATGGCTTATGTTCAGAGCTCTCTTTAGAATGCACTTTCTTATAAAAGTGCATGTTTGTAATTCCTACTGTAAATTGCAAACCCAAAAGCAACACTTGCAAGCTGTCACAGTAATATGACTGAGGGCTGGAAGCCTTTCATCCCAATCAAAGCCTTTCATCTGTGAAGTCCAAAGCCTTTTACAACCCCAATTCACACAAAGTTGGTACGCTAAGTAAAATATAAATAAATGTAAAAAAACTGAATGCAGTGACATGCAAATCTAATAGACCCATATTTTATTCACAATAGATCATAGAACACAGATCAGATGTTGAAAGTGAAATATTTTACAATGAAAAAAACTCATTTAGAGCTTCATGGCAGTAACACATCTCAAAAAAAGCTGGTCTAGGGGCAGCGAAAGGCTGGAGAAGAAAGTGGTATTAATAAAAAACAGCTGCAGGAGGAATTTGCATCTAAGGCTACTTTCACACTCTCGTTTCGGCTTTCCGTTTGTGAGATCCATCATGGGCTCTCACAAGCGGTCCAAAACGGATCAGTTTTGCCCTAATGCATTCTGAATGTAAAAGGATCCGCTCAGATTGCATCACTTTGCCTCCGATCAGTCTCCATTCCGCTCTGGAGGCGGAAACCAAAACTCTGCCTGCAGCGTTTTGCTGACCGCTTGACGAAAGTGAGCCAAACTGATCCGTCCTTGCACACAATGTAAGTCAATGGGGACAGATCTGTTTTCTCTGGCACAATAGAAAACGGATCCGTCTCCCATTGACTTTCAATAGAGTTCATGACGGATCCATCTTGGCTATGTTACAGATAATACAAAAAAATCCATTCATGACGGATGCATGTGGTTGTATAATTGTAACAGATCCGTTTTTGCAGATCCATGACGGATCCGCCCAAAACGCGAGAGTGAAAGTAGCCTAAGTCACATGACTTGGTATAAAAAGATCATGTTAGAGAGGTAGTCTCTCACAAGCAAAGATGTGCAGAAGTTCACCAAGGTGCAAAAATCTGCATCTAAAAATTGTGGAACAATTTCAGAAAAATGTTCCTCAACGTAAAATTGTGAAGACTTTGAATATCCCACCATCGCCAATACATAATATCATCAAAAAATTCATCAGAGAATCTGGAGAAATCCATGTGCACAAGGGAGCAGACCAGCAGTCAATATTGGATGCTTGTGATATATGGGCCGTCAAGCGGTACTGTATTAAAAACAGGAATGATTCTGTACTGGAAATTACTGCGTGGGCTCAGAAACACTACAACAAATGTGAACACAGATAAATGCAAGTTACTGTGGATATAAAAATTCTACTTTTTCTACCTTTAATGTGACCTATAAACTGTAAAACTCAATTGAAAAACAAACTGAAATATTTTAGGTGGAGGGAAGAAAACAAAAAAAACTAAAATAAGGTGGTTGCATAAGTGTGCACACCCTCTTATAACTGTGGAGGTAGCTGGGTTCAGAATTAAGCAATCACATTAAAAATCATGTTAAATAAGAGTCAGCGTACACCTGCCTCTTCAGCTGCTCTAGTTTGTCGTTCCTGAAATTTTCTCAGTTGCATCCCACAGCAAAAGCCATGGTCCACAGAGAGCTTCCAAAGCATCAGCGGGATCTCATTGTTAAAAGGTATTTGTCAGGAGAAGGGTACAAAAGAATTTCCAAGGCATATACCATGGAACACAATGGAGACAGTCATCATCAAGTGGAGAAAATATGCACAACAGTGACATTACCAAAAACTGGACGTCCCTCCAAAATTTATGAAAAGACGAGAAGAAAACTGGTCTGGAAGGCTACCAAGAGGCCTACAGCATCATTAAAGGAGCTTCAGGAATATCAGGCTGTACTGACTGTACTGACTGAGTGCTGTAATCAAATCAAAAGGTGCTTCAACAAAGTATTAGTTTATGGGTGTGCACACTTATGCATATTATTTTATTTTTTCTTCCCTCTACCTAAAAGATTTCAGTTTGTTTTTCAATTGAGTGGTACAGTTTATAGGTCACACAAAAGGTGGAAAAAGTTCTAAAATGATTTATCTTTGTCTCATTTTTTTACATCACAGAAACCTGACATTTTAACAGGGGTGTGTAGACTTTTTATATCCACTGTATATCATGCAAAGATGAAGCCATATACCAACACGATCCAGAAATGCTGTTGCCTTTTCTGGGTCAAAACTCATTTAAAATGGACTTGAAAGAAAAAAATTGAACTGTCCTGTGATCAGATGAATCGAAATTTTTTGAAATTTTAGGACAACCTATGCTCCCATCCAGACAACATCTCTTTCAGGGAAGGCCTTGCACACTTCAGCAAGATGATGCACATGGCTTCACAGAAAAAATTGGTGCAAAGAAGCTCTAGGACTGTTGAGCAGCTAGAATCCTATATCAGACAACAAGGGGACATTTCTCTGTCAAAACTCCAGCAATTGATTTCCTCACTTCCTAGACATTTCCAGACTGTTAATTAAAAAAGGGGGTGCTACACAATGGTACACATGGCCCTGTCCCAACTTTATTAAGATGTGTTGCTGCCATCAAGTTCTAAAAGAGTAAAAAATTTTATCAAATGGTAAAATGTCTTACTTTCAACATCTCATATGTGTTCTACATTATGATCCATTGTAAATAAAATATGGGTCTATGAGAGTTGCAAATCATTGCATTTTGTTTTTGTTTACATTTATTTACATTTTACACGGGGGCCGATCTTGTTTGCAATTGGGTTGTACATGATTTACCCTTACAGTCTGACGCATGCATGCCCTGCTTTTTGGCTGCTTGGCCTTCTTAAATGTTCTCATCAGCAAACCAACTCTGGCATTTATCTGGAGTTCTCCCTGTGTCCCAAATTTGCCTAAAGGTGCTTGCAGGACTGGAGTTAGCTGCTTCTGCACTCACTCCTTCCTCAGACTGAACTACCCTAGACTAACTGGATTTCTACTGAAGAGACCAAGCCCAAGGGGTTAGGTTTTGCACCTCCGTAGAAACTAAGTTCCCCAGGAACTAAGGGGCAGGAATTATCCCTCCTATTCACCCTACAGATTATAACAAAGTAGAAAACTGTAGAAAACATTAATATGACATGTCCAATCACTAGCAGTGGCTTAGTGGGTCACTGCACTCCCACCTCTTACCTCGATATATTATATAAGATATTTGAACATTGGCCGCTGCCAATTACTGGCCTTAGCAGTGATTTGTCCCCTATGCGATACATGAACCAGTGACATGCAGAGACTGGAGTGAGGTAGGTATGTGTGTTCCAGAGATGTGTGTGTGGGGTCTCCCAGAAAGGCTCCCTGAAAGTGAACAACACATTCCGCTATCAGACATCATACAGCAGACACTGGAAGCTACTGTGTGCGATCAGTCATAATGCCGATTGCAGACATTTAACTGGGGTCAATTTTCCCCATGGCATCTGAGGCAGCTTTCAGCATCTCTGCGCAGAGATCAGGGGAGCTGTTCATTCTCTGTGGTAGCCTTGGTGCCTCTGAAGGATCTGAGGCTATCATAGCAATAGTTCCTATGGTGCCTAGGGATGAGCGAACTCGAACTGTATAGTTCGGGTTCGTACCGAATTTTGGGGTGTCCGTGACACGGACCCGAACCCGGACATTTTCGTAAAAGTCCGGGTTCGGGTTCGGTGTTCGTCGCTTTCTTGGCGCTTTTGTGACGCTTTCTTGGCGCTTTTTGAAAGGCTGCAAAGCAGCCAATCAACAAGCGTCATACTACTTGCCCCAAGAGGCCATCACAGCCATGCCTACTATTGGCATGGCTGTGATTGGCCAGAGCACCATGTGACCCAGCCTCTATTTAAGCTGGAGTCACATAGCGCCGCCCGTCACTCTGCTCTGATTAGCGTAGGGAGAGGTTGCGGCTGCGACAGTAGGGCGAGATTAGGCAGATTAACTCCTCCAAAGGACTTGATTAACTGATCGATCTGCAGCTGTGGATCATTGAGCTGCTGATCCTCAATTGCTCACTGTTTTTAGGCTGCCCAGACCGTTTGTCAGTCACATTTTTCTGGGGTGATCGGCGGCCATTTTGTGTCTTGTGGTGCGCCAGCACAAGCTGCGACCAAGTGCATTTAACCCTCAATGGTGTGGTTGTTTTTTGGCTAAAGCCTACATCAGGGTGAAGCTGTCACACCAAGTGCATTTAACCAGCAATAGTCTGTTCATTTTTTGGCCATATACAAAATCAGGGGCAAGCTGCGCCTGTCACCAAGTGCATTTAACCCTCAATGGTGTGGTTGTTTTTTGGCTAAAGCCTACATCAGGGTGAAGCTGTCACACCAAGTGCATTTAACCAGCAATAGTCTGTTCATTTTTTGGCCATATACAAAATCAGGGGCAAGCTGCGCCTGTCACCAAGTGCATTTAACCCTCAATGGTGTGGTTGTTTTCTGGCTAAAGCCTACATCAGGGTGAAGCTGTCACACCAAGTGCATTTAACCAGCAATAGTCTGTTTATTTTTTGGCCATATACTACATCAGGGGCAAGCTGCGCCCGTCACCAAGTGCATTTAACCCTCAGTAGTGTGGTTGGTCAAGCTGTGACACCAAGTGCATTTAACCAGCAATAGTCTGTTCATTTTTTGGCCATATACTACATCAGGGGCAAGCTGCGCCCGTCACCAAGTGCATTTAACCAGCAATAGTGTGGTTATTTTTTGGCCATATCCCAGTCTAATTCTGTCACTAAATCCATACCGGTCACCCAGCGCCTAAATACTAGGCCTCAAATTTATATCCCGCTAAATCTCTCGTTACCGCTGTCCTGTTGTAGCTGGGAAAGTTATTTAGTGTCCGTCAAAGCACATTTTTTGTTCTGGGTTGAAGTACAATTCCCAATTTAGCAATTTCATAATTTAGTGGTTTCTGCTATATCAGAGCTATTTGAAATCTATCCCTAAAAGGGTATATAATATTCAAGGTGCACATTGGGTCATTCAGAATAACTTCACACACACCCGCTACTGTGTATTTTCAAGTCTAATTCTGTCACTAAACCCATACCTGTCACCCAGCGCCTAAATACTAGGCCTCAAATTTATATCCTGCTAAATCTCTCGTTACCGCTGTCCTGTTGTAGCTGGGAAAGTTATTTAGTGTCCGTCAAAGCACATTTTTTGTTCTGGGTTGAAGTACAATTCCCAATTTAGCAATTTCATAATTTAGTGGTTTCTGCTATATCAGAGCTATTTGAAATCTATCCCTAAAAGGGTATATAATATTCAAGGTGCACATTGGGTCATTCAGAATAACTTCACACACACCCGCTACTGTGTATTTCCAAGTCTAATTCTGTCACTAAACCCATACCTGTCACCCAGCGCCTAAATACTAGGCCTCAAATTTATATCCCGCTAAATCTCTCGTTACCGCTGTCCTGTTGTAGCTGGGAAAGTTATTTAGTGTCCGTCAAAGCACATTTTTTGTTCTGGGTTGAAATACAATTCCCAATTTAGCAATTTCATAATTTAGTGGTTTCTGCTATATCAGAGCTATTTGAAATCTATCCCTAAAAGGGTAGATCATATTGAAGGTGCACATAGGGTCATTCAGAATAACTTCACACACACCCGCTACTGTGTATTTCCAAGTCTAATTCTGTCACTAAACCCATACCTGTCACCCAGCGCCTAAATACTAGGCCTCAAATTTATATCCTGCTAAATCTCTCGTTACCGCTGTACTGTTGTTGCTTGGAAAGATATTTAGTGTCCGTCAAAGCACATTTTTTGTTCTGGGTTGAAGTACAATTCCCAATTTAGCAATTTCATAATTTAGTGGTTTCTGCTATATCAGAGCTATTTGAAATCTATCCCTAAAAGGGTATATAATATTCAAGGTGCACATTGGGTCATTCAGAATAACTTCACACACACCCGCTACTGTGTATTTTCAAGTCTAATTCTGTCACTAAACCCATACCTGTCACCCAGCGCCTAAATACTAGGCCTCAAATTTATATCCTGCTAAATCTCTCGTTACCGCTGTACTGTTGTTGCTGGGCAAGATATTTAGTGTCCGTCAAAGCACATTTTTTGTTCTGGGTTGAAATACAATTCCCAATTTAGCAATTTCATAATTTAGTGGTTTCTGCTATATCAGAGCTATTTGAAATCTATCCCTAAAAGGGTATATAATATTCAAGGTGCACATTGGGTCATTCAGAATAACTTCACACACACCCGCTACTGTGTATTTCCAAGTCTAATTCTGTCACTAAACCCATACCTGTCACCCAGCGCCTAAATACTAGGCCTCAAATTTATATCCTGCTAAATCTCTCGTTACCGCTGTACTGTTGTTGCTGGGCAAGATATTTAGTGTCCGTCAAAGCACATTTTTTGTTCTGGGTTGAAATACAATTCCCAATTTAGCAATTTCATAATTTAGTGGTTTCTGCTATATCAGAGCTATTTGAAATCTATCCCTAAAAGGGTATATAATATTCAAGGTGCACATTGGGTCATTCAGAATAACTTCACACACACCCGCTACTGTGTATTTTCAAGTCTAATTCTGTCACTAAACCCATACCTGTCACCCAGCGCCTAAATACTAGGCCTCAAATTTATATCCTGCTAAATCTCTCGTTACCGCTGTCCTGTTGTAGCTGGGAAAGTTATTTAGTGTCCGTCAAAGCACATTTTTTCTTCTGGGTTGAAATACAATTCCCAATTTAGCAATTTCATAATTTAGTGGTTTCTGCTATATCAGAGCTATTTGAAATCTATCCCTAAAAGGGTAGATCATATTGAAGGTGCACATAGGGTCATTCAGAATAACTTCACACACACCCGCTACTGTGTATTTCCAAGTCTAATTCTGTCACTAAACCCATACCTGTCACCCAGCGCCTAAATACTAAGCCTCAAATTTATATCCTGCTAAATCTCTCGTTACCGCTGTACTGTTGTTGCTGGGCAAGATATTTAGTGTCCGTCAAAGCACATTTTTTGTTCTGGGTTGAAATACAATTCCCAATTTAGCAATTTCATAATTTAGTGGTTCCTGCTATATCAGAGCTATTTGAAATCTATCCCAAAAAGGGTATATAATATTCAAGGTGCACATTGGGTCATTCAGAATAACTTCACACACACCCGCTACTGTGTATTTCCAAGTCTAATTCTGTCACTAAACCCATACCTGTCACCCAGCGCCTAAATACTAGGCCTCAAATTTATATCCCGCTAAATCTCTCGTTACCGCTGTCCTGTTGTAGCTGGGAAAGTTATTTAGTGTCCGTCAAAGCACATTTTTTGTTCTGGGTTGAAATACAATTCCCAATTTAGCAATTTCATAATTTAGTGGTTTCTGCTATATCAGAGCTATTTGAAATCTATCCCTAAAAGGGTAGATCATATTGAAGGTGCACATAGGGTCATTCAGAATAACTTCACACACACCCGCTACTGTGTATTTCCAAGTCTAATTCTGTCACTAAACCCATACCTGTCACCCAGCGCCTAAATACTAGGCCTCAAATTTATATCCTGCTAAATCTCTCGTTACCGCTGTACTGTTGTTGCTTGGAAAGATATTTAGTGTCCGTCAAAGCACATTTTTTGTTCTGGGTTGAAGTACAATTCCCAATTTAGCAATTTCATAATTTAGTGGTTTCTGCTATATCAGAGCTATTTGAAATCTATCCCTAAAAGGGTATATAATATTCAAGGTGCACATTGGGTCATTCAGAATAACTTCACACACACCCGCTACTGTGTATTTTCAAGTCTAATTCTGTCACTAAACCCATACCTGTCACCCAGCGCCTAAATACTAGGCCTCAAATTTATATCCTGCTAAATCTCTCGTTACCGCTGTACTGTTGTTGCTGGGCAAGATATTTAGTGTCCGTCAAAGCACATTTTTTGTTCTGGGTTGAAATACAATTCCCAATTTAGCAATTTCATAATTTAGTGGTTTCTGCTATATCAGAGCTATTTGAAATCTATCCCTAAAAGGGTATATAATATTCAAGGTGCACATTGGGTCATTCAGAATAACTTCACACACACCCGCTACTGTGTATTTCCAAGTCTAATTCTGTCACTAAACCCATACCTGTCACCCAGCGCCTAAATACTAGGCCTCAAATTTATATCCTGCTAAATCTCTCGTTACCGCTGTACTGTTGTTGCTGGGCAAGATATTTAGTGTCCGTCAAAGCACATTTTTTGTTCTGGGTTGAAATACAATTCCCAATTTAGCAATTTCATAATTTAGTGGTTTCTGCTATATCAGAGCTATTTGAAATCTATCCCTAAAAGGGTATATAATATTCAAGGTGCACATTGGGTCATTCAGAATAACTTCACACACACCCGCTACTGTGTATTTTCAAGTCTAATTCTGTCACTAAACCCATACCTGTCACCCAGCGCCTAAATACTAGGCCTCAAATTTATATCCTGCTAAATCTCTCGTTACCGCTGTCCTGTTGTAGCTGGGAAAGTTATTTAGTGTCCGTCAAAGCACATTTTTTCTTCTGGGTTGAAATACAATTCCCAATTTAGCAATTTCATAATTTAGTGGTTTCTGCTATATCAGAGCTATTTGAAATCTATCCCTAAAAGGGTAGATCATATTGAAGGTGCACATAGGGTCATTCAGAATAACTTCACACACACCCGCTACTGTGTATTTCCAAGTCTAATTCTGTCACTAAACCCATACCTGTCACCCAGCGCCTAAATACTAAGCCTCAAATTTATATCCTGCTAAATCTCTCGTTACCGCTGTACTGTTGTTGCTGGGCAAGATATTTAGTGTCCGTCAAAGCACATTTTTTGTTCTGGGTTGAAATACAATTCCCAATTTAGCAATTTCATAATTTAGTGGTTCCTGCTATATCAGAGCTATTTGAAATCTATCCCAAAAAGGGTATATAATATTCAAGGTGCACATAGGGTCATTCAGAATAACTTCACACACACGCTTCTGTGCATTTCCAAGTCTAATTCTGTCACTAAATCCATACCGGTCACCCAGCGCCTAAATACTAGGCCTCAAATTTATATCCCGCTGAATTTGAATACAATACATTGGGCCAAATAATATATTTGTTGTTGTGGTGAACCATAACAATGAGAAAAACATCTAGTAAGGGACGCGGACGTGGACATGGTCGTGGTGGTGTTAGTGGACCCTCTGGTGCTGGGAGAGGACGTGGCCGTTCTGCCACATCCACACGTCCTAGTGTACCAACTACCTCAGGTCCCAGTAGCCGCCAGAATTTACAGCGATATATGGTGGGGCCCAATGCCGTTCTAAGGATGGTAAGGCCTGAGCAGGTACAGGCATTAGTCAATTGGGTGGCCGACAGTGGATCCAGCACGTTCACATTATCTCCCACCCAGTCTTCTGCAGAAAGCGCACAGATGGCGCCTGAAAACCAACCCCATCAGTCTGTCACATCACCCCCATGCATACCAGGGAAACTGTCTCAGCCTCAAGTTATGCAGCAGTCTCTTATGCTGTTTGAAGACTCCGCTGGCAGGGTTTCCCAAGGGCATCCACCTAGCCCTTCCCCAGCGGTGAAAGACATAGAATGCACTGACGCACAACCACTTATGTTTCCTGATGATGAGGACATGGGAATACCACCTCAGCATGTCTCTGATGATGACGAAACACAGGTGCCAACTGCTGCGTCTTTCTGCAGTGTGCAGACTGAACAGGAGGTCAGGGATCAAGACTGGGTGGAAGACGATGCAGGGGACGATGAGGTCCTAGACCCCACATGGAATGAAGGTCGTGCCACTGACTTTCACAGTTCGGAGGAAGAGGCAGTGGTGAGACCGAGCCAACAGCGTAGCAAAAGAGGGAGCAGTGGGCAAAAGCAGAACACCCGCCGCCAAGAGACTCCGCCTGCTACTGACCGCCGCCATCTGGGACCGAGCACCCCAAAGGCAGCTTCAAGGAGTTCCCTGGCATGGCACTTCTTCAAACAATGTGCTGACGACAAGACCCGAGTGGTTTGCACGCTGTGCCATCAGAGCCTGAAGCGAGGCATTAACGTTCTGAACCTGAGCACAACCTGCATGACCAGGCACCTGCATGCAAAGCATGAACTGCAGTGGAGTAAACACCTTAAAACCAAGGAAGTCACTCAGGCTCCCCCTGCTACCTCTTCTGCTGCTGCCGCCTCGGCCTATTCTGCTGCTGCCGCCTCGGCCTCTTCCTCCGCCTCTGGAGGAACGTTGGCACCTGCCGCCCAGCAAACAGGGGATGTACCACCAACACCACCACCACCACCTCCGTCACCAAGCGTCTCAACCATGTCACACGCCAGCGTTCAGCTCTCCATCTCACAAACATTTGATAGAAAGCGTAAATTCCCACCTAGCCACCCTCGATCCCTGGCCCTGAATGCCAGCATTTCTAAACTACTGGCCTATGAAATGCTGTCATTTAGGCTGGTGGACACAGACAGCTTCAAACAGCTCATGTCGCTTGCTGTCCCACAGTATGTTGTTCCCAGCCGGCACTACTTCTCCAAGAGAGCCGTGCCTTCCCTGCACAACCAAGTATCCGATAAAATCAAGTGTGCACTGCGCAACGCCATCTGTAGCAAGGTCCACCTAACCACAGATACGTGGACCAGTAAGCACGGCCAGGGACGCTATATCTCCCTAACTGCACACTGGGTAAATGTAGTGGCAGCTGGGCCCCAGGCGGAGAGCTGTTTGGCGCACGTCCTTCCGCCGCCAAGGATCGCAGGGCAACATTCTTTGCCTCCTGTTGCCACCTCCTCCTTCTCGGCTTCCTCCTCCTCTTCTTCCACCTGCTCATCCAGTCAGCCACACACCTTCACCACCAACTTCAGCACAGCCCGGGGTAAACGTCAGCAGGCCATTCTGAAACTCATATGTTTGGGGGACAGGCCCCACACCGCACAGGAGTTGTGGCGGGGTATTGAACAACAGACCGACGAGTGGTTGCTGCCGGTGAGCCTCAAGCCCGGCCTGGTGGTGTGTGATAATGGGTGAAATCTCGTTGCAGCTCTGGGACTAGCCAATTTGACGCACATCCCTTGCTTGGCGCATGTGCTGAATTTGGTGGTGCAGAAGTTCATTCACAACTACCCCGACATGTCAGAGCTGCTGCATAAAGTGCGGGCCGTCTGTTCGCGCTTCCGGCGTTCACATCCTGCCGCTGCTCGCCTGTCTGCGCTACAGCGTAACTTCGGCCTTCCCGCTCACCGCCTCATATGCGACGTGCCCACCAGGTGGAACTCCACCTTGCACATGCTGGACAGACTGTGCGAGCAGCAGCAGGCCATAGTGGAGTTTCAGCTGCAGCACGCACGGGTCAGTCGCACTACAGAACAGCACCACTTCACCACCAATGACTGGGCCTCCATGCGAGACCTGTGTGCCCTGTTGCGCTGTTTCGAGTACTCCACCAACATGGCCAGTGGCGATGACACCGTTATCAGCGTTACAATACCACTTCTATGTCTCCTTGAGAAAACACTTAGGGCGATGATGGAAGAGGAGGTGGCCCAGGAGGAGGAGGAGGAGGAGGAGGAAGAGGGGTCATTTTTAGCACTTTCAGGCCAGTCTCTTCGAAGTGACTCAGAGGGAGGTTTTTGGCAACAGCAGAGGCCAGGTACAAATGTGGCCAGCCAGGGCCCACTACTGGAGGACGAGGAGGACGAGGATGAGGAGGAGGTGGAGGAGGATGAGGATGAAGCATGGTCACAGCGGGGTGGCACCCAACGCAGCTCGGGTCCATCACTGGTGCGTGGCTGGGGGGAAAGGCAGGACGATGACGATACGCCTCCCACAGAGGACAGCTTGTCCTTACCCCTGGGCAGCCTGGCACACATGAGCGACTACATGCTGCAGTGCCTGCGCAACGACAGCAGAGTTGCCCACATTTTAACCTGTGCGGACTACTGGGTTGCCACCCTGCTGGATCCACGCTACAAAGACAATGTGCCCACCTTACTTCCTGCACTGGAGCGTGATAGGAAGATGCGCGAGTACAAGCGCACGTTGGTAGACGCGCTACTGAGAGCATTCCCAAATGTCACAGGGGAACAAGTGGAAGCCCAAGGCCAAGGCAGAGGAGGAGCAAGAGGTCGCCAAGGCAGCTGTGTCACGGCCAGCTCCTCTGAGGGCAGGGTTAGCATGGCAGAGATGTGGAAAACTTTTGTCAACACGCCACAGCTAACTGCACCACCACCTGATACGCAACGTGTTAGCAGGAGGCAACATTTCACTAACATGGTGGAACAGTACGTGTGCACACCCCTCCACGTACTGACTGATGGTTCGGCCCCATTCAACTTCTGGGTCTCTAAATTGTCCACGTGGCCAGAGCTAGCCTTTTATGCCTTGGAGGTGCTGGCCTGCCCGGCAGCCAGCGTTTTGTCTGAACGTGTATTCAGCACGGCAGGGGGCGTCATTACAGACAAACGCAGCCGCCTGTCTACAGCCAATGTGGACAAGCTGACGTTCATAAAAATGAACCAGGCATGGATCCCACAGGACCTGTCCGTCCCTTGTCCAGATTAGACATTAACTACCTCCCCATAACCATATATTATTGGACTCCAGGGCACTTCCTCATTCAATCCTATTTTTATTTTCATTTTACCATTATATTGCAAGGCTACCCAAAGTTGAATGAACCTCTCCTCTGCCTGTGTGCTAGGCCTAAATATATGCCAATGGATTGTTGCAGTGGTGGCTGACGTGAAGCCTGATTCTCTGCTATGACATGCAGACTAATTCTCTGCTGACATGAAGCCAGATTGTCTGTTACGGGACCTCTCTCCTCTGCCTGGGTGCTGGGCCTAAATTTATGACAATGGACTGTTGCAGTGGTGGCTGACGTGAAGCCTGATTCTCTGCTATGACATGCAGACTGATTCTCTGCTGACATGAAGCCAGATCCTCTGTTACGGGACCTCTCTCCTCTGCCTGGGTGCTGGGCCTAAATTTATGACAATGGACTGTTGCAGTGGTGGCTGACGTGAAGCCTGATTCTCTGCTATGACATGCAGACTAATTCTCTGCTGACATGAAGCCAGATTGTCTGTTACGGGACCTCTCTCCTCTGCCTGGGTGCTGGGCCTAAATTTATGAAAATGGACTCTTACAGTGGTGGGTGACGTGAAGCCTGATTCTCTGCTATGACATGAAGACTGATTCTCTGCTGACATGAAGCCAGATCCTCTGTTACGGGACCTCTCTCCTCTGCCTGGGTGCTGGGCCTAAATATCTGACAATGGTCTGTTTCATTGGTGGCTGACGTGAAGCCTGATTCTCTGCTATGATATGAAGACTGATTCTCTGCTGACATGAAGCCAGATTGTCTGTTACGGGACCTCTCTCCTCTGCCTGTGTGCTAGGCCTAAATATATGCCAATGGATTGTTGCAGTGGTGGCTGACGTGAAGCCTGATTCTCTGCTATGACATGCAGACTGATTCTCTGGTGACATGAAGCCAGATCCTCTGTTACGGGACCTCTCTCCTCTGCCTGGGTGCTGGGCCTAAATTTATGAAAATGGACTGTTGCAGTGGTGGGTGACGTGAAGCCTGATTCTCTGCTATGACATGCAGACTGATTCTCTGGTGACATGAAGCCAGATCCTCTGTTACGGGACCTCTCTCCTCTGCCTGGGTGCTGGGCCTAAATTTATGAAAATGGACTGTTGCAGTGGTGGGTGACGTGAAGCCTCATTCTCTGCTATGACATGCAGACTGATTCTCTGCTGACATGAAGCCAGATTGTCTGTTACGGGACCTCTCTCCTCTGCCTGGGTGCTGGGCCTGAATTTATGACAATGGACTGTTGCAGTGGTGGCTGACGTGAAGCCTGATTCTCTGCTATGATATGAAGACTGATTCTCTGCTGACATGAAGCCAGATTGTCTGTTACGGGACCTCTCTCCTCTGCCTGGGTGCCGGGGCCTAAATATCTGAGAATGGACTGTTCCAGTGTTGGGTAACGGGAAGCCAGATTCTCTGCTATGATATGAAGACTGATTCTCTGCTGACATGAAGCCAGATTGTCTGTTACGGGACCTCTCTCCTCTGCCTGGGTGCTGGGCCTAAATTTATGAAAATGGACTCTTACAGTGGTGGGTGACGTGAAGCCTGATTCTCTGCTATGACATGAAGACTGATTCTCTGCTGACATGAAGCCAGATTGTCTGTTACGGGACCTCTCTCCTCTGCCTGGGTGCCGGGGCCTAAATATCTGAGAATGGACTGTTCCAGTGGTGGGTGACGGGAAGCCAGATTCTCTGCTATGGAACCTCTCTCCAATTGATTTTGGTTAATTTTTATTTATTTAATTTTTATTTTAATTAATTTCCCTATCCACATTTGTTTGCAGGGGATTTACCTACATGTTGCTGCCTTTTGCAGCCCTCTAGCCCTTTTCTGGGCTTTTTTACAGCCGTTTTAGTGCCGAAAAGTTCGGGTCCCCATTGACTTCAATGGGGTTCGGGTTCGGGACGAAGTTCGGATCGGGTTCGGATCCCGAACCCGAACATTTCCGGGATGTTCGGCCGAACTTCTCGAACCCGAACATCCAGGTGTTCGCTCAACTCTAATGGTGCCCTATCTTCCCATTTTCTTATTTTAGTGGTGAGGCCAGCAAAACTTCACATAATTTGTAGAAAAGGAGTATGGTATCAATCTCCATCTCTGCACAATCACTAGCAGCTACAGGAAATACATTTACAGTATGTACATTAAAGGGGTCATTATTCAACATCTTTTTTAGTATCTTACATGAGTTTCCAAATGTTGTAACTTAAAAAAAAAAAAAATCTTAAAGGGTGTTCTGCGGAGATTTAAAAAAAGAAATTGGGCCAGAAGCTATACTCACTTCTACCAATTCCCTGACATTGGATTCCGTTGCTGCTGCGGTCCCTGCTGCTCTGCACTTCCTGTCTCGACATGCCAGAATCAATAGGAAAATAATACTCCAATTACTGGCCTTAGCAGTGGGCCTTTCATATTATTTCTAGCATATCAAGTAAAATTAGAAAAAACTGTTTGAGCATATGTTGCAGAATAAAAATGCAAAGAAGAGCTATTAGATCTCAAACTTTATTCTTGGCTTAAAACTAGTGAAAAAGACCCAGTGTACCAGTGTACCCAGTGTATCAAGGACCCTGTCATTCAAATGTTACGTGAATTATGGTAATAGGGTGGAAGTTAGTCTTAAGTAGTGATGAGCGGCAGGGGTCATATTCGAATTTGTGATATTTTGCTAATATTTTGTAGAATATTAGTTGAATATTCACAAATTTGAATATTTGTTATATTCTACATTCTTTTTTGTACTCAAAAATTGGCAAGGCGTGGGTCAAAAACGAATATGTAGCACTATATTGAATATAGTGCTATATATTAGTTTTTTTTAATATTCTTAATTTTTTACCATCTGAAGGGAACACTAAACACTGTTCACTTCAGATGGAAAAATAATTAAGAATATTCTAGAAAACAAATACAGTCATGGCCGTAAATGTTGGCACCCCTGAAATTTTTCAAGAAAATTAAGTATTTCTCTCAGAAAAGTATTGCAGTGACACATGTTTTGCTATACACATGTTTAATCATTTTGTGTGTATTGGAACAAAACCAAAAAATGTAGGAAAAAAAGCTAATTGGACATAATGTGACACCAAACTCCAAAAATGGGCTGGACAAAATTATTGGCACCCTTAACTTAGAATTTGGTTGCACACCCTTTGGAAAAAATAACTGAAATCAGTCGCTTCCTATAACCATCAATAAGCTTCTGACACTCTCAACCGGAATTTTGGACCACTCTTCCCTAGCAAACTGCTCCAGGTCTCTCTTATTGGAAGGGCGCCTTTTCCCAACAGCAATTTTAGGATCTCTCCACAGGTGTTCAATGGGATTTAGAGCTGGCCACATTGCAGAACTCTCCAGTGCTTTGTTACCATCCATTTTTTAGGTGCTTTTTGACATATGTTTGGGGTCGTTGTCCTGCTGGAAGACCCAAGATCTCGGACCCAAACCCAGCTTTCTGACACTGGGCTCTACAGTGCGACCCAAAATCCGTTGGTAATCCTCAGATTTCATGATGCCTTGCACACATTCAAGGCACCCAGTGCCAGAGGCAGAAAAACAACCCCAAAACATCAATGGACCTCCACCATATTTCACTGTAGGCACAGTGTTCTTTTCTTTGTAGGCCTCATTTTGTTTTCGGTAAACAGTAGAATTATGTGCTTTACCAAAAAGCTCTATCTTGGTCTCATCTGTCCACAAGATGTTTTCCCAGAAGGATTTTGGCTCACGCAAGTTCATTTTTGCAAAATGTAGTCTTGCTTTTTTATGTTTCTAAGTCAGCAGTGGGGTCCTCCTGGGTCTCCTGCCATAGTGTTTAATTTCATTTAAATGTCGACGGATAGTTTGTGCTGACACTGATGCTCCCTGAGCCTGCAGGACAGCTTGAATATCTTTGGAACTTGTTTGGGGCTGCTTATCCACCATCTGGACTATCCTGTGTTTACACCTTTCATCAATTTCTCTTCCGTCCATGCCCACGGAGATTAGCTACAGTGCCATGGGTTGCAAACTTCTTGATAATGTTGCACACTGTGGACAAAGGCAAATCTAGATCTCTGGAGATGGACTTGTAACCTTGAGATTGTTGATATTATTCCACAATTTTGGTTCTCAAGTCCTCAGACAGTTCTCTTCTCTTTCTGTTGTCCATGCTTAGTCTGGCACACACAGACACACAATGCAAAGACTAAGTGAACTTCTCTCCTTTTTATCTGCTTTCATGTGTGATTTTTATATTTCTCACACTTGTTACTTGCCCCAGGTGAGTTTAAAGGTGCATCACATGCTTGAAACAATTTTATTTATCCACAATTTTGAAAGGGTGCCAATAATTTTGTCCAGCCCGTTTTTGGAATTTGGTATGACATTATGTCCAATTTGCTTTTTTTCCTCCCTTTTTTGGTTTTGTTCCAATACACACACAGGGAATAAACACGTGTATAGCAAAATATGTGCTACTGCAATACTTTTCAGTGAGCAATAATTCATTTTCTTGAAAAATTTCAGGGATGCCAACATTTACGGCCATGACTGTATATAGCACTATATTGAATATAGTGCTATATTTAATTTTTTTTTTTATATTCTTAATTTTTTTCCATCTGAAGTGAACACTGAACACTGTTCACTTCAGATGGAAAAAAAATGACGAATATTCTAAAAAACAAATATATAGCACTATATTGAATAAAGTGCTATATATTTGTTTTTCAGAATATTCTTCATTTTTTTTCCATCTGAAGTCATGATTCCTCCCTGCTTAAGTTGCTTGTGGGCCAAAGAATCATTGGCCCAAAAGCAAGAAGCAGGGAGGAATCATATGTTCAGATGGAAAAAATGACGAATATTCAATATAATGAAAATATAGCACTATACTCTAAATATTCGCGAATTCTCGAAGTTGCGATATTCGAGATAAAAATTACCTTTTTTAATATAAGTGCTCAACACTAGTCTTAAGGTCCCTTTACACTGGACAATGTACCAGCAGATTGTTGGGAGGGAAGCGTATCTTCCTGACAATCTGCTGCTCGCTAGTGTAGGAGGTTGCTGCATTTACATGCAGCAATCTCCATCAAAGATGGGGAGGACTGATCGCTAATGCCATCACTCTTCCCCATAACGACTCATTTTCCAGCAGCAGATCATGTTTACACAGCACAATCTGCTGTCGAGAAATGAGAATTTGTGTTTTCACACAGACGATCCAATTATCCAACGAATTAGCGTATCACTCTTTCATCCGGTAATTGGCAGTACATTTATACCGCCGGATCATTGCTAACGAGTGTTACAATGAACGATCATTAGCGATGATCTATATGATTCTCGGCCTGTGTAGACGGCCCTTAAGTCTATCCCTGACACTTCATTATCTGTATGGCTTGCTTGCTTTCTAAGGCTTTTGAACACCCTTTTAGGATACCTAATTTTGGCCTTAAAGAGAGTGTCCACTCTGTAGCTATATCCTTAGGATAGGTCATCAATATCTGTAGTTCCGGTGCTGGAAGTTGGTGCCAAAAACAATGGGGGTCTAACACCCCTGCATAACGGAAACGGGATGAATCCGTTTTGCAGCCCATAGACTTCTATTATGACGTAATGAATAACGGAATGTCTCTAAAGGCATTCCATTATGCATTCCATCATAGAATTGCATTATGGTCCGTGGTAACGGAATCCATAACGCAATTCACCTTTCATCAAAATATGAAATTCGCTCATCTCTAACTATGAAGTCCACTTACAAACCAGAAATCCGCCTATATTAGGCGTATTTCTGGCACAGATTGCGATGCAAAGGTTCTGCAACTTTTCCCTGCTCACCCACGGTCTAAAAAAGTGGGCGTCTCATTTACCATTTTCTACGCCTGGTTTAGGCATAGAAAATGGTCTAAATGTAAAACAGCTAGGCCTCTCTCGTGACCGGGACCATAGGAGTGTGCATACAGTGTGCAAACACGACCACCACTGCTGGATTGCAAGGTGGTCATAACCATAGAAACAAGCAGTGCATAGTGTGATGGAAAAATGAATCTAGCCAGCAAAGGAGACAATATGGACAATCACAATACATTAGTAGGTGGCTTGTATTAACTATCTCTATATGATACATGCCATTTGCTGAAGAGACACAACCCCTTTAATAAATGACCCCCTATATTCTGTTGACTCTATTTTGGACCCATGAGCTTGCAGATAAAATGGCATAAAAGAGATGCTTATTGTCCGCCAATAATTACTTTATTCATTTACATATTATTTAAGAAGTTCCTATCTAATTAATCCTTTTCTCGTTTTTCAATGAATTATAAAAGCCGTCAACCAGCATCATCAGCAAGAATATCGCTTTTCATCTAAAAACAAATACCCGCGTCATTAAGACAAGGTTACAAAAGGCCTTTAATATAGTGACCTTTTCCCTGTGCAGAGCCATTTAAAGCTTTATCTAATATACATGACAAGCTCTCCACAGGACATGTAATTGATTCTCCCCGGCCCTATAGCTTCTGCCGAGGCATCTGTTGCTGCGCTTTTTAATCTGGCAAAATTTGATCACTGTGGACAGATCTGTCTCTCAGATACTCGTTCCCTCGGAGGCTATCATGTGCTAGGCATGACTCTCTCTGAAACTCTGCCACCGCTCATTGATTACATTCTCGTTCCCAACTGTCACCATGTGTAGACTTCATTTGGCAAAATAAGTTGTACAGTACATAGACGCCATGCTGAGAGCAATGATAATATTTCTACATCTGAGGGCTTCTGTGGGATTTAGTTATGAATATTAATGCACAGAATAAAACAAAATAAAATATGTGCATTTTCAGTGACACAAAAGACAGTTTAATAGCACAATGGAAATGAAATGCTAATAGACTATAACCAAGACCTCCAATATACAGTCCCATGTAAATACCATCCCTCTCTGTCCATAGCCCCCTCCAATATAAAGTCCCATGTAAATAACATCCCTCTCTGTCTATAGCCCCCTCCAATATACAGTCCCATGTAAATAACATCACCCCCTCCCCAGCCACCTTCAACATACAGTCTCATTTAAATAACATCACTCCCTCCCCAGCCCCTCCAACATTCAGTCCCATGTAAATAACATCACTCCCTCCCACAGCTGCCATCAACATACATTCTCATGTAAATAACATGATCCCCTCCCCAGCCACCTCCAACATTCAGTCCCATGTAAATAACTTTCCTCCCTTCAGCCCTAACATACAGTCACAGTTAAATAACCACAACTCCCAGCATTGCTCTGTCTCTCCCTTCATGTACAGACATCACCACAGCTTCTTCCCCCAGGACTTCTCCTCTTCACTACCCTCCTCTCCTGCACTGGTCACATGATGGTGACATCATCTTCTCAACCACTGCTTGTTCTACTGGTCACATGACATCACAGGGCCTGGAACAAAACGTAAGGGGCCCAGGCCCCGAATGCTTTATCTTAGTAATGCCCCTGGTCCCTACACAAAAATCACCCTGCATCCTATTAACCTGAATAGGAGAACTCTGAAGTACATAGAGCATCTGCTACGTAGGATACAGAGTTTTGGTGTATGGACCAAAAGTAAACATCGAAGAGGCTGCAGCACTGGCACAACTGCAGGGAGCTCTTCGCACAGATGATCAGTGGAGTTGCCGAAAGCCAAACCCCTGCTGATCAGATATTGATGTATCCCAAGGATAGACTAGCAATTTTGTGACCTCAGTCAAACCCTTCAGGTGCTGTACAGTTTTCTGTAATATAAATGATAGATTTTCTGATAGTAAAGGTACTGTACAACAAAGCAAATAAGCTTACATTATTTTTTCTTAAGTAACGTCATTGATATATCTGTAAGTTTAATTCTTCTTGGGAAACAACTCATAACTCATAATTTCTTATCTGCATCATCTCCTACAGTAGTTTAATTAGTGACTTCCGGCTTCAGCATCCAGAAGGTAATCTCTTAATACTCTTTGCTTGCCTCGTTGTAAAGAAAGACACTACAAATACCATTTAGACATTTCTCCCCCTCCAAACCATGTCACATCACCCCCTTCGTGTCACATCATGATCACATTTTATTCCCCCCCCCCCCCATGGCACATCATCCACCCCCCCTTCCCCCCCGGCTGGTCCTGGCCCCATCCCCATGTCACAAGAAAGTGATTTAAAAAAAATAAAAAGAAGGTTCATTTTTATGCCGTCCCACAGGGTGCGCCCTAAGGCAGCCGCTTGGTCTGCCTTATGGTAGCGCCAGCCCTGCATTTAGTGTAAAAACAAGCTCCAAGAAGGTTTCCAAAATTGATCATGTAGATAACGTTAATACAAGGCTCTTCCTAATGTATTGTTATTATCCATATTGCTTCCTTTGCTGTCTTGATTCATTTTTTCATCTCATTATAACCTTCTTGGTTCCATGGTTACGGCCACCCTGTAATCCAGCAGTGCTGGCCATGCTTGCATGCTATAGGAAAAAATGCCGGCCTGTGCGTACTCCCGCGGTCCCAGCCACCAGAAAGGCCAGAGCTTTTCCTATAGTGTGCAAGCATGGACAACAATGATGGATTGCCTTGTATTAACTTTCTCCACGATAGATGCCATTTGCTGAGCTGAGGCACCCCTTTAATTGGGGTAGGGTGAGAACCTGGCTGTTTACACCTAGATTTGATCTACATAATGGTAAATGTAAAGTTTAAAAATAACAGAAAGAGTAATAAATAATGCAAAGCTCAGTTTTGATAGAATCAAATGTGTTTTCAATGAGTGATTGGCTGAGTGTCTTCACTGTAGTACCAGCCAAAGCCATACATGCAGCCAAGCCAATGTAGTGCCTGGTCAAACATTGAGGGGCTCACTTGAGAGCCAGGGCACTTTCATTATGATAAATAGTGGAGGTCCCAGGGGTTGAGCTTCCAGGCAACATGTTATAGAGCAGGAGGAGCTGAGCAGATTTATTGTTTTGTTCACAAAATAACTGCCCAGAAAGAGTAGAACTTTAACCACTTCAGGACCCAGACATTTTTCACCTTAAGGACCAGGCCATTTTTTGCATATTTGACTTGTGTCAATTTATGTGGCGATAACTTTAAAATGCTTTTACTTATCCAAGCCATTCTGAGACTGTTTTCTCGTCACATTTTGTACTTTATAGCAGTGGTAAATTTGAGTCAAAATATTTCATTTTTATTTATGACAAAAATACCAAATTTACCAATAATTTAGAAAAACTCACAAATTTCAACATTTCAATTTCTCTGCTTTTAAAACAGGTAGTAATACCTCCTAAAATTTGTATTAATTTACATTTCCCATATGTCTACTTTGTGTTTGGATAATTTTGTAAATGACATTTTCTTTTTTTAGGATGTTAGAAGGCTAGTAATTTTAAGAAAATTTCCAAAACCCAATTTTTAAGACCAGTTCAAGTCACTTTGTGGGGCTTACATAATAGAAACCACCCATAAATAGCCCCATTTTAGAAATAACACCCCTCAAGGTATTCAAAACTGATTTTACAAACTTTGTTAACCTTTTAGGTGTCCCACAAGATTTAAAGGAAAATGGAGATGAAATTTCAGAATTTCACTTTTTTGGCAGATTTTCCATTTTAATATTTTTTTTCCAGTAACAAAGCAAGGGTTAACAGCCAAACAAAACACAATAATTATTACCATGATTCTGTAGTTTACAGAAACACCCCATATGTGGTTGTAAACTTCTGTACGGCACACGGCAGGGCGCAGAAGAAAAGGAACGCCATATGGTTTTTGGAAGGCAGATTTCACTGGGATAATTTTAAGTTGCGATGTCACATTTGAAGACCCCCTGATGCACCCCTAGAGTATAAACGCCAAAAAGTGACCCCAATTTAGGAAACTACGGGATAAGGTGGCAGTTTTGTTGGTACTATTTTAGGGTACATATGATTTTTGGTTGCTCTATATTACACTTTTTGTGAGGTAAGGTAACAAAAAATACCTGTTTTGGCACCGTTTTAATTTTTTGTTTTTTACAATGTTCAACTGACAGGTTAGATCATGTGCTATTTTATATAGAGCAGGTTGTTACGGACGCAACAACACCAAATATGACTAAAGATTTTTTTGGTGTCTCCATATTCTAAAAGCCATAGTTTATTTTTATTTTTTGGAAGATTGTCTTATGTAGGGGCTCATTTTTTGGGTATGAGATTGACGGTTTGATTGGTACTATTTTAGGGTGCATATGACGTTTTGATCACTTAGCATTGCACTTTTTGTGATGTAAGTTGACAAAACATTGCTTTTATATATTTTTTTTACGATGTTCACCTGAGGGGTTAGGTCATGTGATATTTTAATAGACCTGGTTGTTACGGACATGGTGATTCCTAATATGTAATTTGTGCTTGTAATGACCGGTGTCACGCACAGGGAGGAAAACAGGGAAAGCCCTGCCTAAGGGAGAGGGAAAGGTGGTGACACCCTAACTCACCTTGCGGCTGGCACCTGACTGCCCTGACGTCCCTAGACGGGTTCCTCACCCGTGCGGCGATCACGTGCCTAAACCCTGGCTTTCCCTGAAATGAGCCCTAGATAGTGAACGGGCCGGTGGGATCGCTAGTCCTCACCACTGCACTAAGAGGGAAACACCAGGGAGAGGACAGACAAACACAGACAAACACAAACACCCAGGTGGACGACAACAACTGTCCAAAAAGGTCCAACAGGGATCCGGAGGGTAGCGTTCTGAATCAACAGTCAGAGGACGCAGCAACACAGCTCCAGTGGGTCAGGATAGATGTCCAGGCAGGAAGCTCTATCTCTGGCAACCAGAGAAGTGTGAGAGAGGAATATAAGGAGGTTTGGGAGTGCTGGACAAGGAACAGCTGAGGAGAAGGAGCTACGGATCCCTGAGTGAGCCAAAAGGGTTTGCAAAGCAAACCCAGAAAGCTACCATAAGGAAAACAGCCCTATCTTAAATAGAGCGTGCAGCCAACCGCTGCGACTTCCTGACCCCGGGTATAATGGAGTCAGGCGTGGTTCTCGATACCCTCGTGACAGTGCTATTGCTTTTTTTTATTTTTTGGGCGATAGTCTTAAGTAGGATCTAATTTTTTGTGGGATGAGTTTGATTGGTACTATTTTGTGGTGCGTTTGAATTTTTGTTCGCTTGGTATTACACCTTTTGTGATGTAAGGTGACCAAAAATAGCTTTTTTAACACAGTTTTTTACGGTGTTTACCTGAGGGGTTAGGTCCTGTGATATTTGAATAGACCTGGTTGTTACGGACCTGTTTTTTTCATTTTTAACACATCCAAAGCATTTTTGAAACAAAAAATTCATGTTTTAGTGTCATCCCTTTTTTTTGTAGTATGAGGTGACGGTTTAATTGGTACTATTTTGCGGGGCATGCACCTTTTTGATTGCTTGATGTTGCACTTTTTGTGATGTAAGGTGACAAAAAATAGTTGTTTTAGCACAGTTTTTATTTTATTTTTTTTCTATGGCATTCAGGTGAAAGGGGTGGCTCATGTGATATTTTTTTATAGAGCCGGTTGTTACGGACGCTGCAATTTTTTTTACAATTTTATGTGTTTTATTTTGTGAATTTTTTATTTATTATGAAACCCCATTTTTTACTTTTTTTTTGGTCCCACTATGGGACTTCAACTTCTGTGGTCTGATCCCCTCTGCAATGTATTACAATACAACCTGTATTGTAATTCATTAGCTGTCGGCTTTTATGCTGACAGACTGCCTGTGAGACCCAGTCTAAGGGCTGGATCTCATAGGGTTCCGTAGGAGGCAAGCACCGATGCCTATGGAAGCTGTGACGTACTTGTATGGCAAGAATCCTTAAGGGGTTAAATATATAGATTTGTAGTTATACATAATTACAAAAATATTCAGATCCAAGTGTTGGTTTAAAAATGCTGAATATTTTTCATGGGACAACCCGTTTAAAGAAATGTGTCATAAAAATAAATTACCTATTGTTTATATCACGTTTTGATGTTTAAAGGGGTTTTCTCACCTCCCTAGTTGCTGGCTGCCTCGCTGCTCTTAGGGCCTCTCGTCCCTGCTTGCTGGGGGCGGAGCTGAAGTCTCTGATGCAAAGCATGGCAAGCCTGGCAGGGAGGAAGTAACCCCTCCCCTTCTCTGTACGTGCTCGCTCCCGAGGCTGTCAGAGGAGATTCAGCCTCAGGGGGAGCTGCACAGCTGCAGAGCAGATCGTGACATCCAATGGTAAGTTGCTTGTCACGATCTGTTCTGTGTGATGTGAAAAAGTTCCCCCTCCTGTCATCAACACACAGTTTACTACGAGATTTTGTTTCAGCCTCTGGAAGAGCAGCAGAACAGCAGAGCAGATTGTGACCGCCAATGGTAAGTTGCTTGTCACTATCTGTTCTGTGTGCTGTGTAAAAGTTCCCCCTCCTGTCATCAACACACAGTTTACTTTGCCTATTTTCTATTTTCCCTGTCACTGCCTCCCTGCAATGTAGTTTTATGTCCTTTCTGCTCAGCTGTATTAGCCCCCTCCTCCATTATTCATGTCTATATTATGCTCCCCCCCCCCTCACCCACTGATCATGTCATTATTATGCTCTCCTATCCGTAGCGAACACTCTGTAACCGTAATTATCATCCCTGCAAGGTGGCCGGGCCGAAAGTGAATGCGCATGTAAAACCCCGGCCACCTCGGCAGCCAGAGAGGAGCAGAAGACTTGGCGGTAACAGCGCTTGTGCGGCCACCGCTACTAACATAGAAGAGGTGGCCATAACCCCTAGAGACGAGCGTGTAAAATCGGGGTATAAATATGTCAATAACAGGATTTACATCCTGTTTAGATAATATAAATATATTGAAGAAATTCTTATTGGAGGGGAAGGAAAAGACTGAAAGGGGATTATGAAGGTGAGACAACCCCCTTAACATATTTTTATAAAATTTTCGATGGTGTTATTTTCAGTTTTCCATGTCAATATCTATAGTTAAACAAAAAAACACAACTTTTCTGTACTGATCAATTTACTACAGTTACCAGTTTATCTGTCATTATAATCTTGCCAAATCTCCTCCCTGTATAGATAAGACAGGATCCACCATTCACAATAGGTGATTGTCTTCCATTGTCCAATGACCTCTGCACAGGTCACAGAGCATGCCAAGAGAACTCTCCCATAGTCAATGAGGTCCTCTCCAGACCATTGTGTGTATGGCTCATGGGGCTGCCGTAAAGCAATGTTCAGGAAATACAATAAAGAAATCTGTAATGAAAAAATAAAACGGATTAGAAAAATGAATATGTGCTACTATCTGGTTTTAAAGGGATTCTGTCACATCGTTTTAGCCTATAGAGCTGCGGACATGCACGGCTAGATCGCCGCTAGCATGTCCGCAATATACCTGTCCCATAGCGGTGTGTCCTTTATTGTGTTTAAAAATAAAAATAATTTTATAGATATGTAAATTACCCTGGTAAGGAGCCAAGGGGCTGTACTAACCGTCTTGGTGCCCAGCCACGCCCCCTGTGAAGGAGCCCAGCACCGCCTGCGTCCTCCAAATCTCCTCCTTGCTCACAGTTAGATTTCCGTAATCTCGCAATGCGCGAGCTCGCGCATGCGCAGTTCCTTCCCCGAGGCTGATGCCAGCACAGGGAAGGAACACTATACCGGCACTATGGGACAGGTATATTGTGGACATGCTAGCAGCGATCTAGCCGTGCATGTCTGCAGCTCTATAAGCTCAAACGAGGTGACAGAATCCCTTTAAAGGGTTTCTGTCACCAGATTAAGCTAGCTGACATTAGCGATGTGCTAATGTCAGCTAAACCTAACTAGCCTATTTCTACTTTTATCTATGCCCCCGTTACGCCAGAAATCTAACTTTTATAATATGCTAATAAGCCTCTAGGAAGGGGAAGGCATTGTTCCTGCTCCTAGAGGCTCCGTTCTTCCACCTTTGTCGCCTACCTCCAAGTCCTGATTGACAGGGCCAGGCAGCGCTCGCATCGGTCTGCCATCCCTGTGCTCTGGTGAAATCTTGCGGCGTTCAGTACTGAACGGCGCAGGCACGGCTAGGGAAAGACGCTCGCAGGCTGCCAGCTTCCACGCCTGCACTGAATACTGAACGGCACGAGATTTCACCAGAGCACAGGGCTGGCAGACAGATGTGAGCGCTGCCTGGCCCTGTCAATCAGGACTTGGAGGGATGCGACAAAGGTGGAAGAACGGAGCCTCTAGGAGCAGGAACAACGTTCTACCCCCCGCTCTTACAGGCTTATTAGCATATTATAAAAGTTAGATTTCTGGCGTAACGGGGGCATAGATAAAAGTAGGAATAGGCTAGTTAGGTTTAGCTGACATTAGCACATTGCTAATTATCAGCTAGCTTAATAGGGTTAAATCTGGTGACAGAATCCCTTTAACTGACAGACAACATTTTTGGTGACACATTTCCTTTAAGTGCTTTGTGCATTTGCTGGTAGAGTTTATAGAATCCATTAATCTACCGGATATTGTGAATGTTTTTATAAACGCCTGAGAATTTACACATTTACACAATTCATAAATTAGATAAATTAAAGGTGTGTCCTTATTTATTCTGGCAGTATATTAGTTAGAAAGTATTTGTGCAGCAATAATGGCAAAACTATTGTTTGCTTTACCTGGCTGCACATTCCCAATGGTTCCTTCCATTGATTCTGGCAGTTTTCTTTCTGTACATAAACAAATTTTTCAAATTGTACATTGATGGTGATTTCCTTCTATTAACCCTTTTGAAATGTTACTTTCTGACTGCTGGAATCCTTAGTCCTCACAGAGTACAAGACGGATTAGAATAGATTTAACAGGGTTTTCTGAGAGCTTTTTACTGATGACCTATCCTCTAAGGGCTCTTTCACACAAGTGTGTCCCTTGCGATAATCACGCTCTGTGTGAGAGAGGGACCGTGCGTTCTGGACTTAGGAAGTGCACGGCATTATAATGATTGTGTGCCTCTGCCTGACCTTTCTGTAACAGAATCATACTGACAGCTTTATGTCAGTATGATTCAATTACTAAAAGGTCAGGCAGAGGCACACAGCAGTATGAATTACGATAATGGTGTGTGCTTCTGTAGTCCAGACCGCAAAGGGAGCGTGATTCCTGCAAAGGGACACGCTCGTGCGAAAGACCCCGAAATAGGATATCAGTATCTAATAGTGGTAAGGACATAGAATAGAATCAGCTCACCTCTATAAGTGGTGTGGTTCATAAACACATGTCTGGGTCCCAGGATAAACACATTGTCTAAAGTGTAGTCTGCTCAGCGCTTGCAGGATAAGCTTTTTCCCCGCTCATGGCAGGTTGAAAAAAAAGGCCGGGGAAGGGGATGGGCCGGCAGACCCATCTCATAGTAACATAGTAACATAGTACATAAGGCCGAAAAAAGACATTTGTCCATCCAGTTCGGCCTGTTATTCTGCAAGTTGATCCAGAGGAAGGCAAAAAAACCCTGTGAGGTAGAAGCCAATTTTCCTCACTTTAGGGGAATAAAAATTCCTTCCCGACTCCAATCAGGCAATCAGAATAAATCCCTGGATCAACGATCTCTCTCTAGTAGCTATAGCCTGTAATATTATTATGCTCCAGAAATACATCCAGGCCCCTCTTGAATTCCACCACCTCCTCAGGCAGAGAGTTCCATAGTCTCACTGCTCTTACCGTAAAGAATCCTCTTCTATGTTTGTGTACAAACCTTCTTTCCTCCAGACGCAGAGGATGTACCCTCGTCACAGTCACAGTCCTGGGGATAAATAGCTGATGGGATAGATCTCTGTACTGACCCCTGATATATTTATACATATTAATTATATCTCCCCTCAGTCGTCTTTTTTCTAAATTGAATAGCCCTAATTTTAATAATCTTTCAGGGTACTGTAGTTGACCCATTCCAGTTATTACTTTAGATGCCCTTCTCTGGACCCTCTCCAGCTCTGCTATGTCTGCCTTGTTCACAGGAGCCCAGAACTGTACACAGTACTCAATGTGTGGTCTGACTAATCTCATTAATATTTTTCTAAGCCTGTTTTAGAAAATTGTCTAAATGTAAGACAGCTAGGAAGCTGTACTACATTTAGGCCTCATGCAGACGACCATATGTATTTTGATGTCCAGAAAAAACGGATCCTTAAAAAATATGGATGATTTTCTGTGTACATTCCGTATTTTGCAGAACAGAACAGCTGTCCCCTTATAGAACAGTCTTATCCTTGTCCATAATGTGGACAATAATAGGACATGTTCTATTGTTTGCGGAACGGACATACGGAATCGGAATGCACATTAAGTAATTTCCGGGTTTTTTTGCTGACCCATTGAAATGAATGGTTCCGTATATGGTCCGCAAAAAAAACTGAAGGGACACGGAAAGAAAATATGTTTGTGTGCATGAGGCCTTAGACTAGTGCTGGATGCGCCGAAGTTATGGAGAGGCTGTTCTACTGCCAGATATAGCGGTTTTTAAGACCAGCATCTAAAACACCGCTCTTAATAAATGACCCACAAAATGTCTTTATTTCACTTCAGGACATAAACAAGTTAAAAACATTGTGCCGACTGGTTTCGGGCAGAGGAGAGCTTTTAGTCATGGCATAATACATAAAAGATAAAATGAGTTTAAATGCAGAAATGCAAGGCATGCATGGAGAACAACACTTTGGAAAATCTGGCTTGGAACAGTGGACTGTGCCTATAGAGAATATGCAAAAAGGCACAGAAATACATGAAAAACGCAAATGGTTTTCAGTGACATAATGTGAACAGACACCAATAAAAATAGTCATAGACAATAATGACATAATTAATAAAAATAAACCAAATCAGTTTTAAGCCATTTGGATAACGACAGTTTCTTCAATCAAGATTGCAGCAAAGGCTTCTCTGCAAGGAAAACTAATGAGGTGAGTATGTTTAATAACTGTGAGCTTGGCTTTATAGGGAATGATGTACAGATATTTGATCACTTAATTATGTGACAGAGTTGTGTATGCCATGTCAGTCAGCCCCTTCTAGCTGAAAGAGCCTCAGTCATAGTGCCCATTGAAATTATGCAGACAAAAACTGGATGTGTTCCCAATAGCATTCATTCTCAGAAATCATAGTACCTTACAGTAAAACTGCAATATCCACCAGTTTTAGCGTCAAGGATCTGTGCTAATTTATTGAATAAAACATGAATTAGAGGAGCTCTATTCATTGAAATAATTCTGGCTTCATGCAGCCACCTCTAGGGGGAGCTAACATTATACATTTATACAGCCAATATCTATGGGAGCTTTATATATCTGTAAGCAATGAGCTCCCCCTAGTGGCAGCTGAAGGTAACTTCTATAACAACACATCAGCAAACCCCGGAAGCAATTCAATCTGAGCCTCTTCCCTCTTCCTTCGAACCAATAGAAGTCTTGTGTCCTTCCACTAGTTCTTCCACTGTCCAATGTTTGGCCCTACGGTCCTTACCCATGCCAACCTCTCACAATTCAAACCCCTCATAGTCTATTTTGCTACTTTAACCCTTGAGCCCAATAAATGAGCTTGTCTTTAAATAGACATATCACTTTTTCATATCATTTGCTAAACCTTGCTGATACTCGCAGTCATATCAGGTTAATGGTTGTAAGAATGGGTTGAGGATAGGGCATGTAATTGCTGGAGGAGATTACATGGATCTCAACCGAGAAAACTTGGAAGTGAAAGAGTGATTCCTTGTGACAGAACAGGAGCATCGTCTCCTTTGTATCCATAATCCTCTTAGCTGTCTGAGCTGCTCCAGTTTTACTCCATGGAGCATGTATATCTCGCTTGGTTGCTGCCTTAATCTGCTCACACGCCGTATGTTGAGCATAAAGATACTGAAATAAGCTTCTCCTTACAATGAGGTTTAAAAGGAACTTCAGAAACATAACATTCCTGTTCTCAGCAGGACATGGCAACTCATCAGCAGCTATATGGTCACATTGTAATAATACCGCTCCATCCATCCATTCAGCAGAACTGCTCTTTTTTGTGTTTCTAATGGTGTTAAAAGAAATTACAGATTGCCTGTAACGATCTGCAGAGTGCTGAAACAACTCCTTGCTGGATTTAATCCAAAACACATATAAAGGGCTTTCTCACACGACCGTGCCGTTTTTTGCGGTCCGCAAATTGTGAATCTGCAAAAAATGGATGCCGGCCGTGTGCCTTCCGCAAAGGAACAGGAGTCCCATTATAGAAATGCCTATTCTTGTCTGCAAAACGGACAAGAATAGGACAGGACTCATAATTTTTGCGGGGCCACGGGACAGAGCGACAGATGCGGACAACACACAGAGTGCTGTCCGCATCTTTTGCGGACCAATTGAAATTAATGGTTCTGTATACGGACCGTATGCGGAACGCAGAAAATGGCCCGTATATATACGGAATGCAAAATACGTTTGTGTGAACGAGCCCTAAGGGTTAACTCCCTGAATCAATGACCCCTCTCTAGTAACTATAACTTGTAATATTATTACACTCCAGAAATACATCCAGGCCCCTCTTGAATTCCTTTATTGTACTCACCATCACCACCTCCTCAGGCAGAGAGTTCCATAGTCTCACTGCTCTTACCGTAAAGAATCCTCTTCTATGTTTGTGTACAAACCTTCTTTCCTCCAGACGCAGAGGATGTCCCCTCGTCACAGTCACAGTCCTGGGGATAAATAGATGACGGGATAGATCTCTGTACTGACCCCTGATATATTTATACATAGTAATTAGATCTCCCCTCAGTCGTCTTTTTTCTAAAGTGAATAACACTAATTTGTATAATCTTTCAGGGTACTGTAGTTGCCCCATTCCAGTTATTACTTTAGTTGCCCTCCTCTGAAACCTCTGCAGCTCTGCTATGTCTGCCTTGTTCACAGAAGACCAGAACATAGTAACATAGTACATAAAGCTGAAAAAAGACATTTGTCCATCCAGTTCGGCCTCTCATCCTGCAAGTTGATCCAGAGGAAGGCAAAAAACCCCAGTGAGGTAGAAACCAATTTTCCTCACTTTAGGGGAATAAAAATTCCTTCCCGACTCCAATCAGGCAATCAGAATAAATCCCTGGATCAACGACCCCTCTCTAGTAGCTATAGCCTGTAATATTATTACGCTCCAGAAATACATCCAGGCCCCTCTTGAATTCCTTTATTGTACTCACACAGTTACTTACTATTACCATTACTTACCATTTTATCTTTTTGGCAATTAATCTCTCGGTCTCTAGTTTGGCTGCTTTTATTTGTCTTTTACATACTCAATTTTTTTCCTTATAGTTTTCCAATTCTTCCTCGCTACCCTCCTGTTTTAGTGATTTAAATAATTAGTATTTTTGTCATTTAATGCTTCCTTTACATTTCTATTTATCCACATTGTTTTTTTTCTTGTTCCTTACCCTTTTATTCCCATAAGTATGTACCCCTCAAAATTAGAGTTTAGGATCACTATTTCCCAGGTGTCCCCCAATCTGCACATCTGTTGTTCTGTCAGGTCTATTGGTTAATACTAAGTCCAGTGTGCCGTCCCTCTAGTCGGGTACTGAACTAGTTGCGAAAAGTAATTGTCTTTGGTTATTGCCAAGAACCTGTTATAAGTTTTACAGCTTTCAGTTTCCCAGTCTATATCTGAGTAGTTGAAGTCCCCCATAATAACAACCTCATCATGATCTGCCGCCTTGTCTGTCTCCTTTAGTAGTAGATTTTCTGTGGGCTCTGTTATATTAGATGACTTATAATAAACTCCTATTAGTAATTTATTATTGTTTTTGCCTCCATGTATTTCTACCCACAGTGACTCCACATGTTCATGTCCCTCACTTATATCTTCGCGGAGTGTGGGCTTTCGACAGGACTTTGCAAGAAGGTAGACCCCTCCCCCTCTCTGGTTTTGACAATCCTTTCTAAACAGACTGTAACCCTGTACATTAACTGCCCAGTCATAGCTATCATCCAGCCATGTCTCAGTTATTCCCACTACGTCATAGTCCTCCTCACACATCACTAATTCCAGTTCACCAGTTTTATTAGTCAGACTTCTGGCATTAGTGTACATATAATTAGGAGGTTTATGTATATTTTTTACCCTACACCTTTCCTTATGAACTGGTCTAGTCCCTCCTTCCATTCCTCCCACAGTTTCATTACCTCAGCCCTGATCTCTATCTGCACTATCTTCCCATCCTATAATGTAATTACCCTCCCCCAGTCCCTATTTTAAACACTCCTCAAACCTTCAACCTATCTTCTCCCCCAACACAGCTGTCCCTTCCCCAATGAGGTGCAGCCCATCCCTACGGTAGAGCCTGTAGCCAACAGAGAAGTCGGTCGAGTTCTCCAGGTACCCAAACTCCTCCTTCCTACACCAGTTTTTGAGCCACTTGTTAACCTCTCTACTCCCTGCTGCCTTTCATGTGTGGCTCGTGGTACAGGTAATATTTTGGAAAACACTATCTTTGAGGTCCTTTCCATAAGCTTGTGACCTAAATCCCTAAAATAATTTGTAATGACGCTCCACCTACCTCTAACTTTGTCATTGGTTCCAATGTGAACAATGGATACTGGGTCTTCACAAGCCCCTCCCAGTAATCTGTCAACCCAATCCGCGATATGTCGAACTTGAGTGCCAGGAAGACAACAGACAGTCCTTGCCCTAAGCTTGTGACCTAAATCCCTAAAATCATTTTTAAGGACACTCCACCTACCTCTAACTTTGTCATTGGTTCCAATGTGGACCATAACTACTGGATCTTCACCAGCCCCTACCAGTAATCTGTCAACCTGATTTGTCTAACTCAAGCTCCATGAAGACAATTTGATGGTCCCGCTCTTTGGGGCAGATCACCCTATCTGTACCCCTAATAATTGAGTCTCCCACTACCAGCACCTGTCTGGCCTGCCCTGCTCTCCTGGTCCCCTGCTTACTGGAGCTGACATTCGCCTGACTGGCAGAGGAAGTGTCCGGATGCAGCAGTGCTCTCTCTGAACTGACATCCCCCTCATCCGCCAACCTTCCCTCTACCCCGCTTTCTAACTGTTATCCAGCTAATAAAATTATTTTGATAAATATTATTTTAATATATTATAAATAAGTATAATGAACCCCCCAAAAGTACTGTTTTAGATCTGTGACCACATAAAAATTTAATGTGCTGTCTAACCTTTCTTGACTCAAAAATTCTTTTTTTTTCGCTTTATTTTTGTAATCCCCACCTTCCAGGAGACAAATCTTTTTTTTTTTCCATTCACCTAGCCATATGAGGGCTTGTTGTTTGTAGGACAAGTTGTACTGCCCACTAACTAATCTTGCATACTATGTAGTTGGGAACCTGGAAAAAATTGGAGTGGAAAAAATTGGGGTGAAATTGGAAAAAAATGCAGTTCTGTGGGTTTGTTTGAATGTTTTTCCCTATGTTATAAAAATGACATGTTAACTTCATTCTGCAGATGAATATGATTACTACTATGATTAACCCCAGACCAGACGTGACTTAATGCCCAGCGCCGTAAATGTACGGCACGCTGATCGGGCGGGTGCAGGAGATGCGCCTGCCCGATTAGTGGCAGGGGTCTGGCAGTCACTGATAGTCAAACCCTTGCTGTATGCGCCGGCATCAGTGAAAACACAGATGCCGGCTCCTTAACCCCTTAAGGACATAGGACGTACCGGTACGCCCTATTTCCCGAGTCCTTAAGGACCGAGGACGTACCGGTACGTCCTGACTTAAAAATGTAATTCCGGCGCCGCGGGGGTTAATCGGAACGGGATTTCGGCTGAAATCATTCAGCCGGCATCCCGTAACAATGCAGGGGGGGTCATTGGACCCCCCCGTATCGGCGATCGCAGAAAACCGCAGGTCAATTCAGACCTGCGGTTTTCTGCGTTTCCGGTCCATTCGGGTGTCCTGTGACCCGATGAACCGGAAAAAGACTGCGATCGGTGGCGTAATTTTACACCACCAATCGCAGTCCGAGGATTTGAGGAGGCGGTGCTGGCCCTGGTGCTGAACACTGCTGTCCAGGGTGCTGATTGGTGCAGGGGAGAGAGGCGCGAGATTCAAACTTCCTGCGCTCCTCTCTCCCCTCCTCTTCCTGTTCTGCACGAGCACCCGGCAGCATCGTCCAGCACCAGCTCCTGTGTCCCCCTAATCGCCATCCATCACCCTCCTGCACCCATCGCCACCCAGGTAGGTTAGGGTCAGTGAGGGAGAGGCACCGTTAGGCAGGGAAAGAAGGGAAAAGTAAGTTAGGAAAAAAAAAAAAAAAGTACTTTTATTCCAAACTTCCAAACTTCCATCTATCCATCTAACCCTAACCCCAACCCCCCCTGCCACTTGCCCCCCCCCACCAGCTCCCCCCCCACCCCCACCAGCCCCCCCACCCCCCACCAGCCCCCACCAGCCCCCCCCTCACCACCACTTTTTTTTTCTGCGTGCGCTGACTGGCCGGCACTTTTTAGCGTCCGTCCACTGTCCGCATCGCCCGCCCCACCGCTGATCAGTGTTGTACCGCTGATTAGCAAGTTTAACTTTTTTTTTTCCTATCACTTGCCCTTTTTTTCTTGCCTTTTCTAGTACGCGAACACCCGTTGCCCCCACACACACGCACATATAATAAAGTTTGCCACACACGCACACCTACACGCACACACACCCATGGCCCGCCGGGTGTTCTCGGCCGAGGAGGCATACGCCCAGATTGCCTCCGACTCCGAGAGCCCCAGTGAGGATGAGGATGACCCCACATTCCTTTTATCATCCGCATCCTCCTCATCATCATCGGATGACGATGAGCCACCGAGGCGGCGGAGACGCCGCCAGGCGGAGCCAGGGGCCGCACATGCTAGGGATCCTGTGGCCCACCCTAGTACGAGCCGCCCTGGGGTTCGTACTGGTTTCCCGGCCCACCAAATAAGTCCACCGGAGCCCCCTGCTGATGAACTTAGCTGGTGTCCCCCAGTGGACTTTGAGCCTGAGATTCCGGATTTCGCTGGCAATCCTGGAATCCAGATTCCCACAGTGGGGTTTACTGAAATAGACTTTTTTAGTTTTTTTTTCAGTAACCCACTGGTGAATTTGATGGTGGAGCAGACGAATCTGTACGCCCAACAGTTCGTCGCTCAAAACCCAGGCTCAGTTTTGGCTAGACCCGGTGGCTGGACGCCGGTCAGTGCAGCCGAAATGAGGACATTTTGGGGCCTCGTGCTGCATATGGGTCTAGTCCAAAAACCCAGTGTCAGGCAATACTGGAGTGGGGACGTCCTGTACCAGACCCCACTGTACAGTATGGTCATGACACGTCACCGGTTTGAGGCCATCCGGAAATGTCTGCATTATTCCGATAATGCAGCATGTCCACCCCGAGGTGATCCTGCCTATGACCGGCTGTATAAGATACGGCCGGTCATCGATCACTTTGGGGCCACATTTCAGCAGGCCTACGTACCTGGAAGGGAGGTCGCGGTTGATGAGTCTCTCGTTGCGTTCAAGGGGAGACTCAGTTTCCGCCAATACATTCCCACAAAGCGGGCGAGGTATGGCGTGAAGCTATACAAAATTTGTGAGAGTACCTCAGGGTACACTTACAAATTTTGTGTGTACGAGGGGCGAGATTCCCGTATTCAACCCCCAGAATGTCCCCCCACTCTGGGTGTTAGCGGGAAACTCGTGTGGGACCTTATGTACCCACTGCTGGATAGTGGTTACCACTTGTACGTGGATAACTTTTATACCAGCATTCCCTTGTTCAGGTCCCTTGCCGCCAGATCCACGTTCGCTTGTGGGACCGTGCGGAAAAATCAACGCGGCCTCCCTGCCTACCCCCTCCAGGTACCTATCCCCAGGGGTGAGACCCGTGCACTTACCAGTGGAAACCTGTTGCTGGTCAGGTATAAGGACAAGAGGGATGTCCTTATGCTGTCCACAATCCACGGTAACAGCACCACCCCAGTCCCTGTGCGAGGTACCGCGGCAACGGTCCTCAAGCCCGATTGTATCGTCGACTACAATCGGTATATGGGAGGAGTTGATCTCTCTGATCAAGTCCTCACGCCATATAACGCCATGCGCAAAACCCAGGCATGGTACAAAAAAGTTGCGGTCTACTTGGTGCAGGTTGCCATGTACAACTCTTTTGTACTATCCCGAAGCGCTGGCAGCACAGGGACATTCCTCCAATTCTATGAGGCAGTCCTCAAGGACCTGATCTTTTCGGACCGGGAAAGAGCAGGCCGGAGTACCTCGGGAACTGGAGGCGCCCGGATCGTCCCTGGCCAACACTTTCCAGGTGTGGTCCCCCATACTGGAAAGAAGGGACGAACCCAAAAAAAGTGCAGAGTGTGTCACAAGAGGGGGATACGGAAGGACACCACCACTCAATGTGACACGTGCCCCGATCATCCGGGCCTCTGCATTATCGATTGCTTCAGGGAGTATCACACTTCCATGGAGTACTAAATTTTTATAATCCCCAACAGTTTACTAGAGAACATAAAACACTATGGCTCTCAGACTTTGGAGACACGAAAACAATTTTTCTTTCCCCCAAAAATATTAGTTTTAGTGCAGGCATCCTCAAACTGCGGCCCTCCAGATGTTGTAAAACCATAACTCCCAGCATGCCCAGACAACCTACAGCCATCATCAGGGCATGGTGGGAATTGTAGTTTTACAACATCTGGAGGGCCGCAGTTTTAGGATGCCTGCTTAGTGTCTCCAAAGAGAGCCATACATATTGGGCATCGTCGCGTGCGTAAAAGTCGTCGCTATAAAAATAACTTTTTACCAAACGCCTCGGATGAACGGTGTTAAAAATATAAAATAAAAACGGTGCCAAAACACCTATTTTTGGGCAAAATTTAAATTTAAATCCATTTTGCCGGTAATAAAGCAAGGGTTAACAGCCAAACAAAACTAAACATTTATTGCCCCAATTCTGTAGTTTGCAGAAACACCCCATATGTGGTCGTAAATGGCTATATATAGCCGCACGGCAGGGCATAGAACGAAGGGAACTCCATACGGTTTCTGGAAGGCAGATTTTGATGGACAGTTTTTTTTTTTACACCATGTCCCATTAGAAGCCCCCCCTGATGTAGCCTAGACTAGAAACTCCAAAAAAGTGACCCCATCTAAGAAACTACACCCCTCAAGGTATTCAAAAGTTACTTTACAAACTATGTTAACCCTTTAGGTGTTCCACAAAACTAAATAGCGAATGTAGAAACAATTTTAGAATTTAATTTTTTTGTTACATTGCTTCAAAAAAGAGTAATATAGAGCAACCAAAAATCAAATTTACCCCAAAAATAGTCCCAAAACAACAACCACCTTATCCCGTAGTTTCCTAGATGGGGTCACTTTTATGGAGTTTCTACTCTAGGGGGGCATCAGGGGGCTTGAAAGGGTACATGGTGTAAATAAACCAGTCCAGCAAAATCTGCCTTCCAAAAACCATATGACGTTCCTCCCCTTCTTCTATGTCCTGCCGTTTAGCCAAATAGTAGTTTACCACCACATATGGGGTGTTTCTGCAAACTACAGAATCAGGGCAACCCATTTTGAGTGTTGTTTGGCAGTTAACCCTTGTTTTACTCCTGGAAAAAACTGATTATATTGGAAAATTTTCCAAAAAATAGAAATTTCAAAATTGTTTCTCCATCTGCCATTAACTCTTTTGGAACACCTAAAGGGTTAACAAAGTTTGTAAAACCAGTTTTGAATACCTTGAGGGGTGTACTTTCTTAGATGGAGTCACTTTTTTGAAATTTCTATTCTAGGGGTGCAACAGGGGGCTTCAAATGGGACATGGTATAAACAAAACCAGTCCTGCAAAATCTGCCTTCCAAAACCAATATGGTGTTCCCCTCCTTCTATGTGCTCCTGTTCGGCCAAACAGTAGTTGACGACCACATATGGGGTGTTTTTGCAAACTACAGAATCAGGGCAACCCATTTTGAGTGTTGTTTGGCAGTTAACCCTTGTTTTACTCCTGGAAAAAACTGATTATATTGGAAAATTTTCAAAAAAATAGAAATTTCAAAATTGTTTCTCCATCTGCCATTAACTCTTGTGGAACACCTAAAGGGTTAACAAAGTTTGTAAACCCAGTTTTGAATACCTTGAGGGGTGTACTTTCTTAGATGGAGTCACTTTTTTGAAATTTCTATTCTAGGGGTGCAACAGGGGGCTTCAAATGGGACATGGTATAAACAAAACCAGTCCTGCAAAATCTGCCTTCCAAAACCAATATGGTGTTCCCCTCCTTCTATGTGCTCCTGTTCGGCCAAACAGTAGTTGACGACCACATATGGGGTGTTTCTGCAAACTACAGAATCAGGGCAACCCATTTTGAGTGTTGTTTGGCAGTTAACCCTTGTTTTACTCCTGGAAAAAACTGATTATATTGGAAAATTTTCCAAAAAATAGAAATTTCAAAATTGTTTCTCCATCTGCCATTAACTCTTGTGGAACACCTAAAGGGTTAACAAAGTTTGTAAACCCAGTTTTGAATACCTTGAGGGGTGTACTTTCTTATATGGAGTCACTTTTTTTTAATTTCTATTCTAGGGGTGCAACAGGGGGCTTCAAATGGGACATGGTATAAACAAAACCAGTCCTGCAAAATCTGCCTTCCAAAACCCATATGGTGTTCCCCTCCTTCTATGTGCTCCCGTTCGGCCAAACAGTAGTTTACGACCACATATGGGGTGTTTCTGCAAACTACAGAATCAGGGCAACCCATTTTGAGTGTTGTTTGGCAGTTAACCCTTGTTTTACTCCTGGAAAAAATTGATTATATTGGAAAATTTTCCAAAAAATAGAAATTTCAAAATTGTTTCTCCATCTGCCATTAACTCTTGTGGAACACCTAAAGGGTTAACAAAGTTTGTAAACCCAGTTTTGAATACCTTGAGGGGTGTACTTTCTTAGATGGAGTCACTTTTTTGAAATTTCTATTCTAGGGGTGCAACAGGGGGCTTCAAATGGGACATGGTATAAACAAAACCAGTCCTGCAAAATCTGCCTTCCAAAACCCATTTGGTGTTCCCCTCCTTCTATGTGCTACCGTTCGGCCAAACAGTAGTTTACGACCACATATGGGGTGTTTCTGCAAACTACAGAATCAGGGCAACCCATTTTGAGTTTTGTTTGGCAGTTAACCCTTGTTTTACTCCTGGAAAAAATTGATTATATTGGAAAATTTTCCAAAAAATAGAAATTTCAAAATTGTTTCTCCATCTGCCATTAACTCTTGTGGAAGACCTAAAGGGTTAATAAAGTTTGAAAAAACAGTTTTGAATACCTTGAGGGGTGTAGTTTCTAGAATGGGGTCATTTTTTGGAGGTTTCTATTATCTAAGCCTCACAATATGACTTCAAACCTGAACTGGTCCATAAAAAGATTTCAAAATTTGCGTCTAAACTTCTAAGCCTTGTAACATCCCCAAAAAATAAAATATCATTCCCAAAATGCTACAAACATGAAGTAGACATATGGGGAATGTAAAGTCATCACAATTTTTGGGGGTATTACTATGTATTACAGAAGTAGAGAAACTGAAACTTTGAAATTTGCTAATTTTTCAAAATTTTTGGTAAAAAATGTATTTTTTTATGCAAAAAAATTAACTTTTTTGACCCAATTTTAGCAGTGTCATGAAGTACAATATGTGACGAAAAAACAATCTCAGAACGGCCTGGGTAAGTCGAAGCGTTTTAAAGTTATGAGCACTTAAAGTGACACTGGTCAGATTTGCAAAAAATGGCCTGGTCCTTAAGGTGAAAATGAGCCTGGTCCTTAAGGGGTTAACCCTTGATGTGTCACGGTCAGCGCTGACCGCGACACATGTGATGTCCGTGCGGGGATCGGAGCTTCCATCGGGTTCCCGCAATGCTGTGACGGGGACCCGATGGCAGGGAAGCCAGTCTAATGCCCCCTGGATCTCACAGGCAAGCAGGCTGTAAGGCCTCTTTCACACGGGCGTCATGTTTTTGGCCCGGATAAGATGCGGGTGCATTGCGGGAAAATGCACGATTTTTCTGCTTGAGTGCCAAACATTGTAATGCGTTTTGCATGCGCGTGAGAAAAATCGCCATGTTTGGTACCCAAACCCGAACTCCTTCACAGAAGTTCGGGTTTGGGATCGGGGTTGTGTAGATTGTATTATTTTCCCTTATAACATGGTTATGAGGAAAAATAATAGCATTCTAAATACAGAATGCATAGTACAATAGGGCTGGAGGGGTTAAAAAAAAAGAAAAATAATTTAACTCACCTTAATCTACTTGCTTGCGCAGCCCGGCTTCTCTTCTGTCTTCTTCTTTGAGGAATAGGACATTTGATGACGTCACTGCGCTCATCACATGGTCCATCACATGATCTTTTACCATAGTGATGGATCATGTGACGGACCATGTGATGAGCGTAGTGACGTCACCACAGGTCCTTTTCGTGTGCACAGCAAAGATGAAGAAAGAAGAGAAGCCGGACTGCGCGAACAAGTGGATTAAGGTGAATTAAATTATTATTATTATTTTAACCCCTCCAGCCCTATTGTACTGTGCATTCTGTATTAAGAATGCTATTATTTTCATGTTATAAGGAAAAATAATAATGATCGGGTCTCCATCCCGATCGTCTCCTAGCAACCATGCGTGAAAATCACACCGCATCTGCACTTGCTTGCGGATGCTTGCGATTTTCACGCAGCCCCGTTTACTTCTATGGGGCCTGCGTTGCGTGGAAAACGCACAAAGTGGAGCATGCTGCTATTTTCAAGCAATGCACAAATTATGCGTGAAAATTACCGCTCATGTGCACAGCCCCATCGAAATTAATTGGTCCGGATTCAGTGCGGGTGCAATGCGTTCATCTCATGCATTGCACCCGCACGGATATCTCGCCCGTGTGAAAGGGGCCTAAGTGTATTACAGTCTGTAATACACTTACAGCCAATGCATCACAATACAGAAGTATTGTGATGCATCGTAAAGGGGATCAGACACCCAAAAGTTGAAGTCCCAGAGTGGGACAAAAAATAAAGTGTAAAAACAGTAAAAAAAATAAGTTTTACAAAAAAAATTAGTTTCAAGTAAAAAAAAATAGGGAAAGAAAGAAAAGTAGACATATTAGGTATCGTTGCGTTTGTATTGTCTGGCTCTATAAAAATCGCACATGACCTAACCTCTCAGGTGAACACCATCTAAAAAATGTAATAAAAACTGTGCTAAAAATATCATTTTTGGTTACCATACATCACTAAAAGTGCAACACTAAGCGATCAAAAAGGCTTTTGTACCCAAAAATAGTACCAATCAAACCGTCACCTCATCCCGCAAAAAATGAGCTCCTACAACCAAGACAATTGCCCAAAAAATTAAAAAAAACTATGGCTCTCAGACTATGAAGACACTAAAACATGATTTTTTTTTGTTTCAAAAATGCTTTTATTGTGTTAAATGTAAAAAATAAAAAAAAGTTTACATATTAGATATTGCCACATCTGTAACGACCTGCTCTATAAAAATATTACATGACTTAACCACTCAGGTAAACACGGTTAAAAAAAAGTGTCAAAAAGCAATTTTTTGGCCACCTTACATCACAAAAAGTGTAATAGAAAGTGATAAAAAAAGTCATACGAACCACAAAATAGTACCAATCATCTCATCCCGCAAAAATGATACCCTACCTAAGACAATCGCCCAAAAAATAAAATAACTATCACTCTCAGACTATGAAGACACTAAAACACGATTTTGTTTTAAAAATGTTATTAACAACCTATTATATAAAAATATCACATGACCTAACCCCTCAAGCGAATACCGTCCAAAAAATAAAATAAAAACTGCTGAAAAAAACATTTTTGGTCACCTTACATCACTAAACGTTCAACACCAAGCGATCAAAAAGTATTCCACACAAAATTGTACAAATCTAACCGTCACCTTATCCCGCAAAAAATTAGCCACTACTTAAGACAATCGCCTAAAATATAAAAAAAACTATGGCTCTCAGAATTTTTTTGTTTCAAAAATGTTTTTATTGTGTAAAACCAAAAAAATAAAGTATACATATTAGGTATCACCGCATATGTAACAACCTGCTGTATAAAAATATCACACGAACTAACCCCTCAGGTGAACACCGTAAAAAATAAAATAAAAAAGATGTAAAAAATGCCATTTTATGTCAACTTACATCACAAAAAGTGCAATAGCAAGCAATCAAAAAGACATACGCACCCCAAAATTATACCAATAAAACAGTCATCTCATCCCACAAAAAATGTAGACCCTACCTAAGACAATCGCCTAAAAAATAGAAAAACTATGGCTCTCAGACGATGGAGACACTAAACCATGAATTTATTTTGTTTCAAAAATGATATCATTGTGTAAAATTTACATAAATAAAAAAGTATACATATTAGGTATTGCCACGTCTGTAACAACCTGCTCTATAAAAAAAAACACATGACCTAACAATTCATGGGAATAACGTAAATTTTTTTAATTAAAAGTGTCAAAAAAGGCATTTTTTTGGTCACCTTACATCACAAAAAGTGTAATACCAAGTGATCAAAAAGTCAGCAAAATCTGCCTTCCAAAAACCATATGGCGTTCCTTTCCTTCTGAGCCCTGCCATGTGCCTGTACAGCAGTTTACGACCACATATGTTGTGGTCGGGTTCGGGTTGGAGTTCGGTGTTCGGCGATTTAATAGCACTTTTTGAAAGGCTGCAGAGCAGCCAATCAACAAGCGTTTAACTCTTGTGCCCTTAGAAGCCATCACAGCCATGCCTACTAATGGCATTTCTGTGATTGGCCGGTGCAGCATGTGACCCAGCCTCTATATAAGCTGGAGTCACGTAGCGCTGCATGTCATTCTGCTCTTACTAGTGTAGAGATAGGATGATGTTGCTGTGAGGGAGAGAATTAGAATGAATCTATCTGTTATCATAACTTGTTAACTCAGTGATCTACAGCGATTTTGTTTTGTGGGTGCAGTGCAACATTTTTTTACCCTGCCCTGAGCCCAGTGACACAGTAAATACCTTTTAGCTGTCTCTTAGGTGGGCGTCGGAAGCCATTTTGTGCAACTTCAGTGCACCAGCACAGCATATGTGCTAGGGACAATAATTTAACCCTGTTATTTTAGTTCAGTGAGCAACATATACCCAGTTTTTTAGGTGCACCTGCACTGCATTTGTGCCAGGAGAAGGCAAAATAATATAGGGAATCGTTGAGTTCAGGGACCCAGGGGGTTACATATTCTCAGTTTTTTCTGTAAAGTACAATCTAAGTAAATCCATCTGTTAGATTCTGTGGGGACAAATTCTATATTTTTTTTCCTAAAAAGTACATTTGTGCCCTGCACTGCATTTGTGACAGTCCAATACAAGCAATAAATGCCACTGTTATATTCAGGGTTTAAAAAAACACCAATTTTGTGCAAGACGCTACATTTGGGGCCTTTCCTGCATTTGTGACAGTCAAATACAAGCTTTAAATACTGCAATTATATTCTGGGTTTAAAAAAAACACCCATTTTGTGCAAGACACTACATTTGGGGTATTTGCTGCATTTGTCACAGTCAAATACAAGCTTTAAATACTGCTGTTATTTTCTGGGTTTAAAAAAAACACCCATTTTGTGCAAGACCCTACATCTGGGGCCTTTGATGCATTTGTCACAGTCAAATACAAGCTTTAAATACTGTAATTATATTCTAAGTTTAAAAAAAACACCCATTTTGTGCAAGACCCTACATCTGGGGCCTTTGCTGCATTTCTGACAGTCCAATACAAGCGTTAGATACTGCTGTTATATTCTGGTTTAAAAAAAACACCCATTTTGTGCAAGACCCTACATCTGGGCCCTTTGCTGCATCTCTGACAGTCCAATACAAGCGTTAGATACTGCTGTTATATTCTGGTTTTAAAAAAACACCCATTTTGTGCAAGACCCTACATTTAGGACCTTTCCTGCATTTGTGACAGTCAAATACAAGCTTTAAATACTGCAATTATGTTCTGGTTTTAAAAAAAACACCTATTTTAGGAAAAACCCTACATTTGGGCTCTTTGCTGCATTTCTGACAGTCCAATACAAGCGTTAGATACTGCTGTTATATTCTGATAAAAAAAAAAAAAAAACACACCCATTTTGTGAAAGACACTACATTTGGGGCCTTAACTGCATTTGTGACAGTCAAATACAAGCTTTAAATACTGCAGTTATATTCAGGGTTTAAAAGAACACCAATGTTGTGCAAGACACTACATTTGGGGCCTTTCCTGCATTTGTGACAGTCAAATACAAGCTTTAAATACTGCAATTATATTCTGGTTTTTAAAAAAAACACCTATTTTAGGCAAGACCCTACATCTGGGCCATTTGCTGCATTTCTGACAGTCCAATACAAGCGTTAGATACTGCTGTTATATTCTGGTTTTAAAAAAACACCAATTTTGTGCAAGGCACTACATTTGGGGCCTTTCCTGCATTTGTGACAGTCAAATACAAGCGTTAGATACTGTTGTTATATTCTGGTTTAAAAAAAACACCAATTTTGTGCAAGACACTACATTTGGGGACTTTGCTGCATTTGTCACAGTCAAATATAACCAGTCAATACTGCAGTTACATTGTTGGTTGACAAATTTAAAAATGTTTTGACCGTGAGGTAAATGTATAAAATTTGCCTGTCACACTGTTGTGTGACCTCAAGAAATTTTTCTTCTTTATGACACCGACACTGCCTTACTGTCAGTGAACTTAATAGTTGACTATTGGCAGTTACATTGTTGCCTGACATAAATCCTTAGTTTAGTGGGTGAACGCAAAGAAATAGGAGAGCGTCAAATAAGGGACGTGGCCCCGGTCGTGGTGCTGCTGCTGGAGCAGGGTGAGGACGTGGTTGATGTGTGCCAGCTACTGTCACGGATGAAGTTAGCAGATAGCTGGAGCATATAAATAAACGAGCGACTGGCTTGATCCCAAACTAAGGAGCTTGTAGGTGAGCCCTATAAAACCCTTAGAGCTCTCCCTGACTGCTATGCACATGCAAGAGTCTGTATGGTAGACGATTGCATGCCCGCATACCTAATACTGTGTGACACCTGAAAACCCTATAATAGTGAGGGGACACGACCACCGGCTCCCTGCACTTAATACGGACGGAGTCAGAGTCACCTAGAATCAAGCCAACAAGGAAACACAAATAAGGTAAAAGACTTATCTGTACAAACAGCAGAAGCAGCCTCCAGCAGTGAACACCTCATCCAGGAAGTAGTATAAACTGCAAAGTGAGGCAGTATGGGAGGGATTATAAAGGAAGACGATTAGTCAAAATAAGTGACACCTGGCAGAAGGAAAGGAGATGAGAAAGTGAAACCAAAACAAAAAACATCATACAAGAGGTAGAGAAAAACGTCTGGCAGATCTTCTCACAGAACTGGCGGTGACAGTACCCCTCCCACTACGGGTAGACTCCGGACACTCAGAGCCCACCTTCTCATGATGAGACCTATGGAAAGTCTTGATGAGACGAGTGGCCTTAATGTCCGCCACTGGGACCCACATCTTCTCCTCAGGACCATAACCCTCCCAATGAACGAGGTACTGAAGATAACCGCGGATAATGCGAGAATCCACAATCCTAGAGCACTGAAATTCAAGATTACCATCAACAATAATCGGAGGAGATGGCAAAGAGGAGAGTACAGTGGGTTGGACATAAGGTTTTAATAGGGACTTGTGAAAAACTTCTTCTTCTAAGTCTGAGGAAGATCAAGACGGAAGGCAACAGGATTGACAGGAGGGACAAGATCTTGTAAAGCCCAATAAACTTAGGACCCAACTTCCAGGAGGGAACCTTCAGTTTGATATTCTTTGTAGACATCCACACCAGATCACCCACATTCAGGTCTGGACCAGGCACACGTCTCTTATCTGCCACACGCTTATATCTCACTCATCCTCTTCAGCTTGCCCTGAATCTTTTGCCAAATAAATGACAAAGACGAGGAAAATCTCTCCTCATCAGGTAAACCAGAAGACCCCTCTCCAGAGAATGTTCCAAACTGTGGATGTAACCCATATGCACCAAAAAATTGTGACTTATCAGAGGACTCCTGGTGACGGTTATTTAAAGCAAACTCAGCAAGGGACAAAAAAGAATACCAACCCTCCTGATTCTCCGCCACAAAACAATGCAGATATGTCTCCAGATTCTGATTGACGAGTTCGGTCTGACCATTCGACTGCGGGTGAAAAGCAGAAGAGAACGACAACCGAACCCCCAAGTGAGAACAGAAGGCCTTCCACATTCTGGAAACAAATTGCGTGCCCCTATCAGAAACAATGTCTGAAGGAATGCCATGCAATTTAACAATATGATCAACAAACGCTTGCGCCAGCGTCTTAGCATTGGGTAACCCAGGAATGGGAATGAAATGTGCAATTTTGCTAAAACAGTGCACTACCACCAGAATCACAGTCTTCCCAGAGGAACGAGGCAGGTCCGTAATGAAGTCCATGGACAGATGCGTCCAAGGACGGGAAGGAATGGGTAACGGGAGGAGAGAACCCGATGGCCGTGAATGCAGGACCTTGGCACGAGCGCAGGTCTCGCAGGCTGCACAAAACCCTCAACCGTCTTACAAAGAGCCGGCCACCAGAATCTCCGAGCAATGAGATCCACTGTGGCTCTACTCCCCGGGTGCCCAATTAGGACAGTATTTTGGTGCTCCTTAAAAACCTTGTGTCGTAAAGTGAGAGGCACAAACAACCTCCCAGGAGGACAAAGATCAGGAGCCTCTGCCTGGGCTGCCCAAACCTCTGCCTCCAAATCAGGATAAAGAGCAGAGACGACCACCCCTTCAGCCAAAATGGGACCCGGTTCTTCAAAGTTCCCCCCTCCCGGAAAACAACGTGACAGGGCATCCGCCTTCACATATTTAACCCCAGGGCGGAACGTAACAACAAAATTAAACCTAGAAAAGAACAAAGAACATCTGGCCTGTCTCGGGTTCAGACGCTTGGCCGATTCCAAGTAGGCCAGATTCTTATGGTTGGTTAACACTGTAATAGGGTGTCTGGCTCCCTCTAACCAATGGCGCCATTTCTCAAAAGCTAATTTGATGGCCAACAACTCCCTATCTCCCACATCGTAATTTCTCTCTGCAGAGGATAGTTTCTTTGAGAAAAAGGCACACGGTCGCCATTTAGCAGGAGATGGACCCTGAGATAAGACCGTACCCACACCCACCTCAGAAGCATCCATCTCAACAATAAAAGGTAGAGAGACATCAGGTTGTACCAAAATGGGAGCGGAAGCAAAACACTCTTTAATACTAGAAAAGGCTTTAAGCGCATCTACCGCCCATGAGGAAAAATCCACCCCCTTTTTAGTCACATCAGTGAGTGGCTTAACAACATAGGAATAATTCAAAATTAACTTTCTGTAATAATTGGCAAAACCCAAAAACCGCATCAGCGCCTTCTGATTCTCAGGAAGCTCCCATTCAAGCACAGCGCGGATCTTCTCAGGGTCCATCCGAAAACCAGAAGCGGAGAGAATAAAACCAAGAAATTGAATCTCCGGAACCGCAAACACACATTTTTCCAGTTTAGCGTAGAATTTATTCTCCCGCAGAATCAGCAAGACCTGGCGTAGGTGGTCTAGATGAGTCTTGAAATCAGAAGAAAAAATCAAAATGTCATCTAGATACACCAGTACAAATTTCCCCATTAAATGATAAAAAAGGCTGTTCACAAAATGTTGGAAGACGGCTGGAGCATTCATCAAACCAAAGAGCATAACCAAATTCTCGAAATGACACTCAGGGGTATTGAAGGCCGTCTTCCATTCATCTCTTTCCCTGACCCTGACTAGGTTGTATGCCCCTCTTAAATCCAACTTAGAAAAAACTTTAGCCCCAACAATCTAGTCCGGGATCAGAGGAAGCAGATATGGGTCACGAATCGTGATACGGTTCAGCTCCCTGAAATCCAGACAAGGTCTTAAAGAAGCATCTTTTTTCTTAACAAAAAAAAAAAACTGTGGCAACAGGTGACTTCAAGGGTCGGATGTGTCCCTTTCTCAGGCTCTTAGAGATATAAGTACGCATAGCGACTCTTTCAGGTTGGAAGAGATTGTATAGTCGTGATTTTGGCAGCTTGGCGCCTGGGATGAGATTAATAGGGCAGTGGTACTCCCGGTGAGGGGGCAACTCCTGGACACCACTCTCGGAAGATACATCCGAAAATTCTGAAAGAAAAGATGGCACAGTCTTGGTAGAAACCTCTGAAAGAGACGCCGTGAGGCAATTCTCTCTGCAAAACTCACTCCAACCATTTATTTGCCTTGCTTGCCAATCAATGGTGTATATCCTTTTCCAAGGTGCATACCTGGAAACCATGTGTTGTTGCAAATTCATTATCAATGAGATTGACAGCTGTTCCACTATCTACAAAAATCTCACAAACAATGTTCTTGCTGTCTAGCGCCACCCTGGCAGATAGGAGAAAACCTGAGCTACTAGAAAACGGCAAACCTTCAATTTTCACATCAACCTTGCCAATAGTAGCAAATGGAAAGTTTTTAGAGGTTTTTTTTGTTTTGTTTTTATTACCCTCAGAAAACGCCATGAATCTCCTAGAGGGGCAAACCTTAGCCAAATGATTTATACCCCCACAACAGAAACAAACCCCCCTCTGAGAGCTGAATCCTCTACTATCAGAGGCAAGCAAACCCAGCTGCATGGCCTCCTCCTCAGAGGGGATTAAGACAGACTGAGACCCCTGCGCACTGAATAAGACAGCCCCACTGTCCTTGGGAAAGAGTAGTCTCCTCTCTCTCTCTCTCTCTCTAAGACGCCTGTCAATACGAACAGCTAGAGACATTGCAGACTCTAAAAACACTGGTCTCTCATGAAAAGCGAATGCATCTTTCAATCTTTCCGAAAGACCATGGCAAAATTGACTTCGGAGTGCAGCATCATTCCAATCAGTATCAGCTGCCCATCTCCGAAATTCAGAACAATATATCTCTGCGGACTGTTTACCCTGGTATAAAAGACGCAGTTTAGATTCAGCCAGAGCAATACGAGGTCATCATATATCTGCCCCAGGGCTACAAAAAATTCATCCACCGATTGGAGGGGCCGTGCCCCCACTGGCTGCGAAAAGGCCCAAGACTGAGCGTTATCCCTAAGCAGCGGGATGATGATCCCCACCCTCTGCTCCTCATCACCAGAGGAATGGGGAAGTAGGCAAAAATTGAGTTTGCAAGCCTCTCTAAAGCGAACAAATTTCTCACCATCCCCAGAGAACGTATCCGGGAGCGAGATCTTAGGCTCAGAACAAACTCCATGAACGCCAGCAGAACCGGTCACCTGAAACTGAGACACAGTTTTACGGAGATCTGCTACCTCCAGCGAAAGGCCTTGCATGCGGTCAATCAAGGCTGAAACTGGATCCATGCTTAAGACGGTTATGGCGGTTTATAATGTCACGGATGAAGTTAGCAGATAGCTGGAACATATAAATAAACAAGCGACTGGCTTGATCCCAAACTAAGGAGCTTATAGGTGAGCCCTATAAAACCCTAAGAGCTCTCCCTGACTGCTATGCACATGCAAGGGTCTGTATGGTAGACCTAATACTGTGTGACACCTGAAAACCCTATAATAGTGAGGGGGCACGACCACCGGCTACCTACATTAAAACGGACGGAGTCAGGGTCACCTAGAATCAAGCCAGCAAGGAAACACAATAAAGTAAAAGACTTTTCTGTACAAACAGCAGAAGCCGCCTCCATCAGTGAACACCTCATCCAGGAAGTAGTATAAAACGCAAAGTGAGGCAGTATGGGAGGGATTATAAAGGAAGAAGATTAGTCAAAATAAGTGACACCTAGCAGAAGGAAAGGATATGAGAAAGTGAAACCAAAACAAAGAACATCATACAAGAGGTAGAGAAAAACGTCTGCCAGATCTTCTCACAGAACTGGCGCTGACAGCTACATGCACAAGTGAAACACCTTCCTCAGGTGCGAGTAGGCGACAGAACCTTCAGCATTATTTGGTAGGGCCGAATACAGCTCTATGAATGGTGAGGCCAGAACAAGTACAGACAATAGTAGATTGGGTGGCTGACAGTGCCTCCAGTTCCTTCACATTGTCTCCCACCCAGTCTCCTGCTGAAAGATCAGAGTTGGCACCTACAGCCCATGGCCATTTGTCTTTCAACTCACCCCCTTGCAAATCAGGCAAGCAGTCTGAGCCCCAAGTCATGCAGCAGTCTCTTATGATTTTTGATGACTCTGCTGGCAGGGTTTCCGTGGGCCATCCACATAGCCCGACACCAGAAGTGGAAGAGATTGAGTGCACTGCTGCCCAACCACTTATGTTTCAGGATGAGAACATGGGAAGACCACCGCAGCACGTCTCTGATGATGACGAAACACAGGTGCCAATTGCTGCGGCTTTCTGCACTCTGCAGACCGACAAGAAGGGCAGGGGTAAATGGTGGGTGGAAGATGATGTGGAGGATGATGAGGTACTAGACCCCACATGGAATCAAGGTCATGAGAGTGACCTGTCAGGTTCGGAGGAAGAGGATGTGGTCGCACAGAGGCACCAGCACAGCAAAAGAGGGAGCAGGGTGCAAAAGCGCCTGTTACATTCTTGGGTGACATTTTACAATTTTTGCCGTGAATAAACCCCTGCTCTGCATAGGTGACAGGGACCTAAATTTGAAAAAATCCTCTGTTACATTCTCAGGTGATATTATACAATTTTTTGCCGTATACAAACCCCTTCTCAGCATAGCTGACCGGTACCAAATTTTTGTAAAATCGTCTGTTCAATTGGTGGATGACATTTTACCAGTTTTGCCGTAAATAAACCCCTGCTCTGCATAGCTGACAGGGCCTGAAATTTTCAAAAATCATCTGTACCATTAGTGTGTGACATTAACCAATTTTTGCAGATGAAAAAACCCTGCTCTGCATAGGTGACAGGGACTTAAATTTCTAAAATTAATCTTTAATTGACGCGCGCCCCTCCTTTCATTCGATCCTTCCGCTTTAATAACTTGTCCTACATTTTAGCTCGATCACATTGCAGCCATTGACCTCCCTTGAATGTGGTATCCCTTTCTCGCGCTCCCTCTCCGGCGTGGAACCCTGTTTCGCCGCTACCCGTGATCACCATGGTAGGCGCAGAAAAGAACATTGAAAGTTGATAGAGAAGATATTCAATTGGATTGTGGATGTCACGGGGTCATGCGATCAGGCAGAAGTTATCTAGAGTCAACAAAGTGGCAGCAGCTCTCCTTTCTAATGTTTCCAAATCGAAAATACCCCAGTGACATTCCGTGTATTTTTTTTAAATTAATTATTCAAATAACAGGTCATCTTAAGAGTCCTGTATTGTTATTTATCATCACTACTGTAACGGAACGCCTAGCACCCCGACCGGGTACCTCTGTCGATAGATGCTCCTAGTGCTTCCAGAGGACTCCAAGCACTCCACTTGACACCATCAGCGCTGCAGACCACACGAACCGCCGAAGCTTGGTGGAGGTCTCACCGTCTCCTACCCACCCTGGACCTACGACAAGGCTCCAGGTAACAGTGGGTGAACCTCTCCTAAATGCAGAGACAGGAACCAGGAACAAGCTCTTACAAGAGCTTCTACTCAGGGGAGTATTGTGATATAGTAATCCCCAAGAGTGTAGTTATCGCATTCCCCAAACATGAGCCAAAAACTTCATGAAGGTATAAAGCAGCACACTTTATTGAGGGCTACCCGCCCGTATTTATGCAGGTCCCCATCTGGTGGACACTCCCTTAGGGGACCAGAAGGGAGACTGTGACACAGGACAGATACGTAGCAACTCAGGATACACAGACACCACACATCCCCACAATGCATCATGGTTTCCTCCTCTCTGCCCTGGAGACACTCAAGGAGCAATTCAATTATCTCTCAGGACAAAGGATAATCGCCAATACACATGTGGGGACAACAGGACAGGAATCACCACCCAAACACACAATGTCACACCCCCACAGCAAACACAGACATTTAACATATCCCCAGATAGCTCAAGTCTGAGTGCATATCATTAGGTGAATGGCACTCAGAATACACAAATACAATAATATTAGCTATCTGGGTACCCTCACATAACATACAATTTAACCGAACGCATAACATAAAATACCATTCCAAAGACAGATTTAAGCTGTGCGGCCGGTCTGTCTTCTCCTTTAAAGTTAGTATGGGCCATAATCCTGAGGCAAGAGGCTGGTAAACAGGCCTCTCTAAAACCCAGTGGCGAGGTTGGTTTTGCCACAACTACCTCCCCGAGTCGGGAGTGGGTAATTGCCTCGCGCCCCCTCCTTTACTTGGAAGCTTCTGCTTCAATAACTTGTCCCACATTTCCGCTCGATCACATTTAATTTCATCCATTGACCTCCCTTGGATGTGGTATCCCTTTCTCACGCTCCCTCTCCGGCATTGAACCCTGCTTCACTGTTAACCATGATCACCATGGTTGGCGCATAAAAGAACATCGAAAGTTGATAGAGAAGATATCCAATTGGATCGTGGACATCACAGAGACGTGCAATATGGTGGAGCAGTATGTGTGCACATGCCTACACGTACTGACTGATGGTTCTGCCCCCTGCAACTTCTGGGTCTCCAAATTGGGCACATGGCCTGAGCTTGCCCTTTACACCTTGGAGGTGCTGGCCTGCCCTGCAGCCAGTGTATTGTCTGAAGGAGGGGGTTATCAAAGAGAAGTGCAGCCGCCTGTCCACAGTCAATGTGGACAAGCTCACGTTCATTAAAATGAACCAGGCAGAGAACCCACAGGACTTGTGCAGAATAGACATGTATACTGGCCTCAACCAGCCATTGTTGTACTCCAGCGCACTTTCTCTTTGTTTTATTTTTTATATTTCCCAATGTTTTGGGGTCTACCCAAATTTAAATAAAATAAAAAATAAATAAAATTAAATAAAAAACAAAACCAAAAACCAATGTTGGCTTCCTCCTCCTCCTCCACCACCGCTTATACCTACACCGCCACATTCACCGCCTCCTCAACCTCCTACTACATGTGGACCTCCTTCTCCTAGATCAAGATTATTATTTTTACGTTATTTGAAGTAATTTCCCTATCCACATTTGTTTGTAGAGCACTTGTCATGCTCTTAACCACATTTTGCTGCCATTTGTAGCTTTCTAGCCCTTTCCATTGCTTTTTTAGAGCCATTTTAGTGCTTCAAAGTTCGGGTCCCCATTGACTTCAATGGGGTTCGGATGCGGTGTCAAGTTCGGGTCCCAAATTCGAACATTTTTGTGAAGTTTGACAGAACGCGTCGAACCCGAACATTCAGGTGTCCGCTCAACTCGACTTATAACCCTTGCTTTGTTGCTGGTAAAAATGTATCAAAATGAAAAATCTGCCATCTGTAAATTTGTAAAATTTGTAAAATTCATAATCTGTAATATTCTGAAATTTCATCTCAATTTTTCATTTATTCTTGTGGAACACCTAAAGGGTTAACAAAGTTTGTAAAATAAATTTTGAATACCTTTGAGGGGTGTAGTTTCTAAAATAGGGTAACTATTTTGTAGTTTCTACTCTAGGGGTGCATCAAGGGGTCTTCAAATGTGACATGGCAGCTTAAAAATATCCCAGCGAAATCTGCCTTCCAAAAACCATATGGTGTTCCTTTCCTTCTGCGGCCTACCGTGTTCCCGTACAGCAGTTTACAACCACATATGGGGTGCTTTTGTAAACTACAGAATCAGGGCAATATATATTGAGTTTTGTTAGGCTTTTAACCCTTGCTTTGCTAGCGGAAAAAAATTGATTAAAATGGAAAATCTGCCCAAAAAAAAAGTGGAATTGTGAAATTTCATCACCATTTTCCATTAATTCTTGTGGAACACCTAAAGGGTTTACAGAGTTGGTAAAACCTGTTTTAAATACCTTGAGGGGTGTACTTTCGAAAATATGGTCATTTGTGGGTAGTTTCTATTATGTATGTCTCACAAAGTGACTTCAGACCTGTACTAGTCTTTAAAAAATGTTTTTGGGAAATTTTCAGAAAATTTTCAAGATTTGTTTCTTAACTTCTAAGCCTTCTAACGTCCCCCCCAAAAAATCTAATTTACTAAATCATCCAAACAAGAAGTAGACATATGGGGAATGTAAAGTAATAACAATTTTTGGAGTTATTACTATCTATTAAAAAAGGAGAGAAATAGAAATTTCGAAATTTGCTCTTTTTATACATAAAAAATACATTTTTTTACTCAATTTTACCACTGTCATGAAGTACAATATGTGATGAGAAAACAATCTGAGAATGGCTTGGATAAGTAAAAGCATTTTAAAGTTATTATACATAAAGTGACATGTCAGATTTGCAAAAAATTGCGCGGTTCTTAAGGGGTTAACATTTTTTTTTTTTTTCTTTGCATTGCCATATTCTGCCATATATGTGCTGTATGAAAGCTCATCTTTTGGTGGGATAATCAGTACTTTTTTATTGATACCATTTTGGGGTGTGGATAACTTTTTGATCACTTTTATTCAACTTTTTAATAAATTTTTTATAGGGGAATTTTTTTCTGTTGCTCTATTTACTGTACAGAATACAGTACTTTTATAGTTAAATAATTTAGGCATTTTCAGATGCAGTGATGCCAATGATCTTCAAAAACTTTTTTATTGTTTCATTATTTCTGTTTTTAAAATTGAGAAAGGGAGTGATTTTGTTTTTATGAGGAGGTGAGTAGTAGCCTGGACAGAGGGGTGGCTGTGGATGTAGTGTTTCTGGATTTTGCAAAGGCTTTGATACTGTCCCTCATAGACGTTTAATAGGTAAAGTAAGGTCTATAGGCTTAGAAAGTATTGTTTGTAATTGGATTGAAAACTGGCTGAAGGACCATGTCTAGAGAGTTGTGATCAATGGTTCCTATTCAGAATGGTCCCGGGTTATAAGTGGTATACCCCAAGGTTCAGTGCTGGGTCCTCTATTATTTAATTTATTTATTAATGATATCGAAGACAGGATTAATAGCACAATTTATATTTTTGCAGATGACGCTATGTAGTACTGTACAGTCTATAGAAGATGTCCATAAACTAAAAGCTGACTTGAACACTGAGTGAGTCGGCATCAACTTGGCAAATGAGGTTCAATGTGGATAAATGTAGTTATGCATCTTGGTAGTAATTGTCACAGATGAGGTAAAGGAGTAAACACAACAACGACAAAAAGGGGGGAAGGGAAAAGCCACTAGGCCTTAACGCTAGGAATGGAAAATGGTCACCACCTAAAGAAAGCTACTCCTGGACCTGACATCTACCCTTGAAGGTAGAAATGCCCATACACAGGAACCTGGAAGCCCTGGAGACCCCGAGGATCCCTAAAGATATTGTCAGGGCTGAGACAACCCATTCCTTCCAAGATTAAGGATCAAGCGTCTCCCTGAGGCCTAGTAACGACAACCAAGGTTAAAGACAAAATGCAAACAAGCAAGACACTTAGCTTCTGTTGTAGAGCAGGAACTCAGGGAGAACCACACTCTAGCTCTTTCCAAAACCAAATGAAGCAATCTACCGCATAGTCAGAAGTGTGGGGTCAGACTATAAAGGGTAGAAGTGATGACCACTGAGCAACAGCTGAGACAAGGGAAGTGGTCATTAACCCTATCAACACTGAATCAAAATAAATCAAGGAGGCTGTTAGATTCCTCCATGCTCAGCCAGTCTTCTTGATCTCCTGACATCAGTCACCTGAGGGACCGTGACAGTAATAATCTCTGTGCTTCATATGTCCTAGGGGATGTAAAACTGGGAGAGTCACTTATAGATCAGGTTTTGGGTGTCCTTGTAGACCATAGATTGAATAACAGCATACAATGTCAATCAGCTGCTTCAAAGGCCACCAGGATATTGTCATGCATTAAACAAGGCATGGACTCGCAGGGCAAGGATGTAATATTACCACTTTACAAAGCGTTGGTGCGGCCTCATCTGGAATATGCGGTTCAGTTCTGGGCACCAGTCAATAGAAAGGACGCACTGCAGCTGGAAGAAATACAGAGGAGAGCGACTAAACTGATAAGGGGCATGGAGGGTCTTAGTTATGAAGAAAGATTAAAAGAATTTAATTTATTTAGTCTTGAGGAGAGATGTCTAAGGGGGGACATTACTAACCTATACCAATATATACAGTGGGATGCGAAAGTTTGGGCAACCTTGTCAATCGTCATGATTTTCCTGTATAAATCGTTGGTTGTTACGATAAAAAATGTCAGTTAAATATATCATATAGGAGACACACACAGTGATATTTGAGAAGTGAAATGAAGTTTATTGGATTTACAGAAAGTGTGCTATAAAATTGTTTAAACAAAATTAGGCAGGTGCATAAATTTGGGCACTGTTGTCATTTTATTGATTCCAACACCTTTAGAACTAATTATTGGAACTCAAATTGGCTTGGTAAGCTCAGTGACCCCTGACCTACATACACAGGTGAATCCAATTATGAGAAAGAGTATTTAAGGGGGTCAATTGTAAGTTTCCCTCCTCTTTTAATTTTCTCTGAAGAGTAGCAACATGGGGGTCTCAAAACAACTCTCAATCGACCTGAAGACAAAGATTGTTCACCATCATGGTTTAGGGGAAGGATACAGAAAGCTGTCTCAGAGATTTCCGCTGTCTGTTTCCACAGTTAGGAACATATTGAGGAAATGGAAGACCACAGGCTCAGTTCAAGTTAAAGCTCGGAGTGGCAGACCAAGAAAAATCTTGGATAGACAGAAGCGACGAATGGTGAGAACAATCAGAGTCAACCCATAGACCAGCACCAAAGACCTACAACATCATCTTGCTGCAGATGGAGTCACTGTGCATCGTTCAACCATTCGGCACACTTTACACAAAGAGATGCTGTATGCAAGAGTGATGCAGAGGAAACCTTTTCTCCGCCCACAGCACAAAAAGTGCAGCTTTAGGTGGGCTAAAGAACATTTGGACAAGCCAGCTTCATTTTGGAATAAGGTGCTGTGGACTGATGAAACTAAAATTGAGTTATTTGGCCATAACAAGGGGCGTTATGCATGGAGGAAAAAGAACACAGCATTCCAAGAAAAACACCTGCTACCTACAGTAAAATATGACGATTAACAAGGTTGCCCAAACTTTCGCATCCCACTGTAGATGGGCCATACAAAAAATACGGTGAAAAACTGTTCCATGTAAAATGCCCTCAAAAGACAAGGGGACTCTACCTCAAATTGGAGAAGCATAATTTATTGTTAGTCCCCCTAGAGGACTGTAACATTAAATTGTTTGATCTTTTAACCCATGTACTGCAATAAGTTTCCATTGAAGTCTGCAGAAGAATCCCTACATTCCTATAAACTTCGCAATGACAGGCCTTGTATCTTTCAAAAGGTCCCAGTCCGCCACAGCAACTGAACGGTTCCCATGATCACATAATGAGGGATACATTTGGTTACTGGGAGAGCAGCACTCCCAGTAAATGATACCTCGCAATTGACCACAGTACCTGTGAGGCTAAAAGTCCATGATCAGAGTTGTCTCTGATAATGTACTCTGAAACCGTGTTTCTGCTGTGTATGGTGGATGTTGGGAAGGGTTAAACATTACTAGAATGTCAACATGACCCTGTTAGCTGACACATGTCAGCCATAGCATTCACCAGACAGTAGGATGTAATTGGATGCTGCCCTCTCCATTCCAGTCTATGGGAGTTATTGAAAGAGCTGAGCAAGTAGTGATGACCTGGATTGTCAAAAAATAACAAGGTAGTAAATTGGCTCAAGGGAAATTGGCTCAAGGGAAACCTTATATTGGTGGTGGAGCACAAGTTTTAAGCTATTAAACTGGGTATCTTAATAGTGAGCATTAGCTAAAGCTTTGCTATTGGCCCACCTCTTTGCTTACACCATTTCAATCCTGTAAAATGCATCCATAAGAGATCTGAACAGGACTAAATATGGTGAACTTTGGCATTCAGTTAACTGTCTAAATATCTAACAGGTAAATGGCAGTTTATTGAGATCCAGAACATATGTATAGAGTATATACAGCATTACTGCCTGAAGCAGTATGTCATCATGTCTGTCAGTGTAGAAGCACATCTAACATTGTTGTTCCTGACTTCCATGTATGTGCTGTGTTTGTAATTTGACAACATGAAAACATTAACCCCAATAAACAATAGGGCTCCGTAATATTCATGCACTACGTATGTGAAATGCCAATAGCAACACCTATAATAAATATAACGCAGTGCTACATAAGTACAAAAGTATATCATTGTTTATTAATTCAAATAAGTTTAAAATGATGAATAGTAGAAAGCTAAAGCAAACAAATACAGACAAATAAAACACACTGTCTATAGTTACATCATAAACTTCTGGAGTGATGGTGACTTAAACAATACCCTGAGTCTAAAGTATCTCATATAGCATAATAAAGTGCATAGTGCAAGGCATGACAACCATACTAGTACAAAAAGATCAGGAAAGTAACACAATGACACAGTGAGCCAATCATCCAGTATCAAGTAACATAAGAGTAAATACCGACCAGTGTGATCATATACCTCGGCGAGCGTTTCGCATCTCCCTTCTTCAGGGGATAGTGTGCAAGTGAACACCTCACATATTTATACCCGAATACTCAATACAATTAGAAACAGGTGAATAGCAGGAATCAAAAGCATGGCCAGATCGCGTTGAGCGGCGTGCGTTCCATGCTAGAACGCATAAGGTCACCTCCTGTTTCAAATGGGAGTGTCCTGATGCCCTTAGCTAGTCATGTTTAAACATATTAAATAGCCCGGTGATATAACCTAAACCCACTCTGCACATAGCAGAGTCACGCTGGATACATGGAATATGTAAAATATTCAACATATATAAATCGAGCATCCCCGCGATGCATACCACCGTGGAACGCACGCCGTAAATATCAGGAAGAGCAAGAAATATGCGGAAGAGCAAGAAAGGAGGAGCCACCTCCTCACTAAGGCCAAGTGGAGGAAGTCACAGAGTACTCCAATGTGGAACGCATAGCACGTCCGGTGCATCCTTTAGCGTTCCACCCTGGAACGCACCTCATACCAGGCTAATACATAAAACTGACAGGCCTGAGGGGGATAACAGGCACATAAGACTGCATAAAGAAATACATTTTTCAAATTAGCCACAAAATACATAAAAATGAACAGGGCACAGACAGAAAATAGCAATATATATGTGAAAAAAAACTAATATTGAATGGTGAATAGTGATGAGCGGGAGGTGCCATATTCGATTTCGCGATATTTCGCGAATATTCGAATGAATATTCGTGTTTTATTCGTCGAAATCGAATATTCGTAATTATTCCAATTATCGCGAATAATATCCGAATTTTTTTTTCGCGTATTGCGATTATTTATCTTGATAGTATAAGGCAATGTTCCTATGCTAATTGACTATGGCTAGGCTAATATGTGTATTTTACGAAATTTCGTGATTTGCTCTAACTTCGTCTCTTTGAATATTACGAATATTCTAAAAGACGAAGTTAGAGCAATATTACGAAATTTCGTAAAATACACATATAGATTGTAATTTAGCTAATATAGTGCTATAATCCCTTTTTTTTCCTCTAATTTTTTTTTGCCTCTTCTGAATTTAAGTTTTGTAAAATATGTACACTATTAAAAAATATTACTATAGCAGTATATTAGCTTAAATACAATCTATGTGTATTTTACGAAATTTCGTAATATTGCTCTAACTTCGTCTTTTAGAATATTCGTAATATTCTAAAAGACGAAGTTAGAGCAATATTAAGAACATTTGCAAAAGTCAAAATTGCGATGCGAGTAATATAATACGAAATAATCGCATGAAGATTTCAACTTAGCACTGCTATATTCCATATTCTAGCCTAGTATGGAATATAGTAGTGCTAACTTAGCACAGCTATATTCCATATTAGGCTAGAATATGGAATATAGCAGTGCTAAATTGAAATCTTCATGCGATTATTTCGTGTTATATTACTCGCATCGCAATTTGCGAAATTTCGTAAAATACACATATAGATTAGATTGTAATTTAGCTAATATGGAATATAGCAGTAAGTTGAAAACGCCACTGACTGGAGCAGCCAGGAAGCCAGGAATCCAAAGGACAGGTAAGAACAACTTTAGAGAAGTGGGAAAGAAAAAAATATAATAATAAAAAAAAAAAAAAAGAATATTCGAATTCGCGAATATATAGAACGATATTCTAAATATTTGCGAAATCTCAAAATTGCGATATTCGAGAAAAAAATTCGCAATTCGAATATTCGCGCTCAACACTAATGGTGAATAATGATGGCAGTGATAAATGAAAAAAAGAGGGAAATATATATATATATATATATATATATATATATATTTACACACACACACACACACAGTGCTTACCATAATTATTCATACCCCTGGCAAATTTTGACTTAAAGTTACTTTTATTCAACCAGCAAATAATTTTTTGACGGGAAATGATAATAAGACGATGTACAAGAGGCATTATTGTGGAAAAAAAACATTTCTCAGCTTTTATTTAAATTTGAGCAAAAAGCGTCCAGTCCAAAATTATTCATACCCTTCTCAATAATCAATAGAAAAGCCTTTATTGGCTTTTACAGCAATCAAACGCTTCCTATAATTGCAGACCAGCTTTTTGCATGTCTCCACAGATATTTTTTCCCATTCATCTTTAGCAATGAGCTCCAAATCTTTCAGGTTGGAGGGTCTTCTTGCCATCACCCTGATCTTTAGCTCCCTCCACAGATTCTCAATTGGATTCAAGTCTGGACTCTGGCTGGGCCACTCCAAAACATTAATGTTGTTGTCTGCTATCCATTTCTTCACCACTTTTGCTGTCTGTTTTGGGTCATTGTCATGCTAAAATGTCCACTGGTGCCCAAGGCCAAGTTTCTCTGCAGACTGCCTGATGTTGTCATTGAGAATCCTCATGTATTGCTCTTTTTTCATGATGCCATTTACTGTGATTAGGTTCCCTGGTCCATTGGCTGAAAAACACCCCCAAAGCATTAGGTTCCCACCACTATGTTTGACAGTGGGGATGGTGTTCTTTGGGTTAAAGGCTTCTCTTTTTTTACGCCAAATAAAGGAAACATCATTGTGACCAAACAATTCAATTTTAGTTTCATCTGACCATAACACAGAGGACCAGAAGTCTCCTTTTTTGTCCAGATGAGCTTTTGCAAAGGCCAAGGGAGCTTTTGTGTGCCTTATTTGGAGAAGTGGCGTCCTCCTTGGTCTGCATTCGTTGAACCCAGCAGTGTGCAGTGTCCGTTGAATTGTCTGCCTTGAGACATTGCCACCAGCAGAGCCCAGATTCACCAGGATGGCCTTGGTGGTGATCCTTGGATTCTTTTTCACCTCTCTAGCTATCCTCCTGGCTAGCACAGGTGTCACTTTTGGCTTCCGACCACGTCCTCTGAGATTTTCCATAGTGCGGAACATCTTGTATTTTTGAATAATACTTTGCACTGTAGCCACTGGAACTTGAAAGCATTTAGAAATGGCCTTGTAGCTCTTTCCTGACTTGTGAGCAGCCACAATGCGCAGCCGCAGATCCTCACTGAGCTCTTTTGTCTTAGCCTTGACTGTCCACAAACCAACTGCAAAGAGCTGCTGTTTTTCACCTGTTGACTTGATTAAAACAGCTGTTCCCAATTAATCAGGGTAACTAGGATGCTTTAGAACAGCTTGGACTATTTGGAATGGTATAGAACTTTTTGTTTTCCCACAGACTGTGACAGTTTGCGAAGGGTATGAATAATTTTGGACTGGACACTTTTTGCTCAAATGTAAATAAAAGCTGAGAAATATCAAGGCAACTGGACTTACTGTAGATTTCTTGAAAACGTTTCACTCATTTTACTCTACTCTACGTTTTACTCTACAGTAAGTCCAGTTGTCTTGATTTATTCTTTACAGATATACCATGACCTGGATAAATTAGAACCTTCACAAACAAGCTGAGAAATGTTATTTTTTTCCCACAATAATGCCTCTTGTACATGGTCTTATTATTGACACCTATGTCATTTCCCATCAAAAAATTACTTGCTGGTTGAATAAAAGTAACTTTAAGTAAAAATTTGCCAGGGGTGTGAATAATTATGGGCAGCACTGTATATATATATATATATATATATATATATATATATATATATATACACACACAATAGCATAGAGTATGTCTTAAAGGGGTTGTCCCACTTTGCTGTTTCAATCTTACCAGCAGTAGATGTCCTGATAACTTCCTGCTTCTCAGGCAGTTGAGTGAAGGCCACGCCTCCTCATGACTCACCCTCAGAGCTCAGTCCGTGCTCGTTCATGTGGATGAGTCATCCACATGGAGCCTGCAGAGTAATGTAAAGCCCATCCCCCTGCTGGGGAATCACTCAGTGACCACTGACCAATGCTAGTGAACTAATGGAGTAACTTGTGGCTGTCCTGCATTCTAATACACTTACACATAAAACCTGTGTTACAAACCCATTCTGTGCAGCAAAAACAATAAATCACTACAGCCCAAATGCATGTTAGCTAGTAGCCATATGATCTGTGCTAGATATAGATAGATATATTCACTGACTTATTACCCAGCTTTCCCGATGTCTGATATTATAACTGACTTATTACCCAGCTTTCCCGGTGTACAATATTATCACTGACTTATTACCCAGCTTTCCCGGTATCAGATATTATCACTGACTTATTACCCAGCTTTCCCGGTGTACAATATTATCACTGACTTATTACCCAGCTTTCCCGGTATCAGATATTATCACTGACTTATTACCCAGCTTTCCCGGTGTACAATATTATCACTGACTTATTACCCAGCTTTCCCGGTATCAGATATTATCACTGACTTATTACCCAGCTTTCCCGGTGTACAATATTATCACTGACTTATTACCCAGCTTTCCCGGTGTACAATATTATTACAGACTTATTACCCAGCTTTCCCGGTGTACAATATTATCACTGACTTATTACCCAGCTTTCCCGGTATCAGATATTATCACTGACTTATTACCCAGCTTTCCCGGTGTACAATATTATCACTGACTTATTACCCAGCTTTCCCGGTGTACAATATTATTGTACACCGGGAAAGCTGGGTAATAAGTCAGTGATAATATCTGATACCGGGAAAGCTGGGTAATAAGTCAGTGATATTACCCAGCTTTCCCGGTATCAGATATTATCACTGACTTATTACCCAGCTTTCCCAGTGTACAATAATATTGTACACCGGGAAAGCTGGGTAATAAGTCAGTGATAATATTGTACACCGGGAAAGCTGGGTAATAAGTCTGTAATAATATTGTACACCGGGAAAGCTGGGTAATAAGTCAGAAGTCAGTGATAATATCTGATACCGGGAAAGCTGGGTAATAAGTCAGTGATAATATCTGATACCGGGAAAGCTGGGTAATAAGTCAGTGATAATATCTGATACCGGGAAAGCTGGGTAATAAGTCAGTGATAATATCTGATACCGGGAAAGCTGGGTAATAAGTCTTATAGACTTATTACCCAGCTTTCCCGGTGTCTGATATTATCACTGACCTATTACCCAGCTTATATGGAACTCGGCCACATATCAGTGTATTACCCTATCTCTTCACCATTCTTTATATGACATATATTGATAATCCCCACCTCACCAATCACTGAGAATGTACCAGCGCATACCTAGCTCTGCTACATATCCATTTTATGTCAGTCCTACACCTGTACTATCTCTCCACCATTCTTTATATGACATATATTGATAATCCCCACCTCACCAATCACTGAGAATGTACCAGCGCATACCTAGCTCTGCTACATATCCCTGTTATCTCAGTCCTACACCTGTAATATCTCTCCACCATTCTTTATATGCCATATATTGATAATCCCCACCTCACCGATCACTGAGAATGTACCAGCGCATACCTAGCTCTGCTACATATCCCCGTTATCTCAGTCCTACACCTGTAATATCTCTCCACCATTCTTTATATGCCATATATTGATAATCCCCACCTCACCAATCACTGAGAATGTACCAGCACATACCTAGCTCTGCTACATATCCCTGTTATCTCAGTCCTACACCTGTAATATCTCTCCACCATTCTTTATATGACATATATTGATAATCCCCACCTCACCAATCACTGAGAATGTACCAGCGCATACCTAGCCCTGCTACATATCCATTTTATGTCAGTCCTACACCTGTACTATCTCTCCACCATTCTTTATATGACATATATTGATAATCCCCACCTCACCGATCACTGAGAATGTACCTGCGCATACCTAGCTCTGCTACATATCCCTGTTATCTCAGTCCTACACCTGTAATATCTCTCCACCATTCTTTATATGCCATATATTGATAATACCCACCTCACCGATCACTGAGAATGTACCAGCGCAGACCTAGCTCTGCTACATATCCCTGTTATCCCTGCTGTCCATAGATATAATATAGTTGCCCCCAGTCTGCATAAAATTCATATAGTTGCCCCCAGTGTCCATTCATATAATATAGTTGCCCCCAGTGTCCATTCATATAATATAGTTGCCCCCAGTGTCCATAGATATAATATAGTTGCCCCCAGTCTGCATAAAATTCATATAGTTGCCCCCAGTGTCCATAGATATAATATAGTTGCCCCCAGTGTCCATACATATAATATAGTTGCCCCCAGTGTCCATTCATATAATATAGTTGCCCCCAGTGTCCATAGATATAATATAGTTGCCCCCAGTCTGCATAAAATTCATATAGTTGCCCCCAGTGTCCATAGATATAATATAGTTGCCCCCAGTCTGCATAAAATTCATATAGTTGCCCCCAATGTCCATTCATATAATATAGTTGCCCCCAGTGTCCATAGATATAATATAGTTGCCCCCAGTCTGCATAAAATTCATATAGTTGCCCCCAGTGTCCATACATATAATATAGTTGCCCCCAGTCTGCATAAAATTCATACAGTTGCCCCCAGTGTCCATAGATATAATATAGTGGCCCCCAGTCTGCATAAAATTCATATAGTTGCCCCCAGTGTCCATACATATAATATAGTTGCCCCCAATGTCCAAATATATAATATAGTTGCCCCCAGTTTGCATAAATATAATATAGTTGCCCCCAGTGTCCATAGATAGAATACATTTGCCCCCCCAGTGTACATAAAAATGCCCCCATGGAATTTCCTATGAAACCCCTTTATTGCAGAATATTCAATTATCGTTGGTCGATTAGTGGTTCAGCAGATATTATACTTACAGTATCCTGTTCCTCCGACGTCCGTCCGCTCACTCCGCTGACTCGCCCGAACTGTTGTGACGCCCGCGCATGCGCAGCTTTATCCAAGACGCGGCGGATATACTGCGCATGCGCGGTCGTGCGCGTTCATGTAGTGGAGAGGGCGGACGATAAATTTACTCCACTGTAGTGCGCAGGCGCGGCAAAAGGATGCGGCCGGCGAAAAGCGGCCGTATCCAGGGGAGATCCTAGTAAACAAAGGATAGTAATATAAGCTGTTTTAGGGTGAAGGAAAGTTTTTTTTTAAACACATATATAGGAAGAAATGTTCACTGGGGGACAATAAATTAGGATAAACCGATTTAATGAAGTGGGACAACCCCTTTAAAACCGTATTAGTATTTTTTCTTTATTCTGTACATGTCCACTAAAATGTGTGGCCTAAATGTATAAGGTATTCAAGTTTAAAGCAGTCCCTTATGTGGACATATCCCTTCTTTAGCTCATAGTTCTTGATTCCTAATATAAGTAAAGAAAAAAAACAACATTAACAAAAGATGAGATTAAAGGTAATGATGTGATGCAAAACAAAAAAAACATAACAAATGATGACACATAATAGGACCAACATAGTTAAAATCATATATAATATACTACCTATTACTATCAATATGCTTAATAATAAAACTACGCACACTAAAAACAATCACTATGGAATAAAGAGTGATAATATCACAATATACAATGAACATATCTCCACAACATACATATCGTTTAGATTATAAGAAGGGTGAGAAACCTAAGTTCTCATTAAGACCGTAGGGAGCAACTGTATCCAATTTAAAAATCCAATTTGCTTCCCTCTGTCCCAACAACCTTTTCCAATTGCCCCCTCTTTTCCCTATCAAAATCCTATCTATCCCCCTTACCTTTAAAAGGAATCCATTACTCTCATGATGGGATTTAAAGTGACGAGGAATAGTCTTCAATTTCGTAATGTCCTTTTCTTCTTTCGCTGCTTCAATTCCTAGAACGTGTTCCCTTATCCACCTCTTCAACTCCCTGGAAGTTAAGCCAACATACAGTATAACAACTTACAAGGGCAACTGGCCACATAAATAACCCCAAATGTATTACACAAAATCGTATTTGGGCTAGTATCCTCATGGTGACTATGTACCAGGATATCACCTAAATTCCTCTCTCTCCTATAGGTGATGAATGGACTGGGGGGGGGGGGGGGGGTAGCTCTTCAATGTTCTGTCCATTAGTAATATGTTCCAATGTTTCTGTAAAATCCTTGTCACTTCCTCATGAGATGAATTGAAGGAGGTGATGAATTCCACCTTATTACCTTCCGTTCTTTTTCTCAATGGGTGATGTTGTAACAATGCGTCCCTTTTAGAGTCCTTGGCCCGCATATAACTCTTTCTCAGGGATGCGTTGTTATACCCTCTGGCCCAAAAGCGATCACTCAACTCACTTGCATGCACCTCAAAAGTATCCTCACAGGAGCACAGTCTTTGCAGTCTGAGGAATTGACCTATTGGAATCCCCTCAATAAGTTTCTTTGAGTGCGAAGAGCTTGCGTGGTGGAAACTGTTTACCGCTGTTGATTTCCAAAAAATGTCAGTGTAAATGGAACCCCTTTCATCAACCTGTAATAGGATATCCAAGAAATCCATGTTATTCCTACCTACTTTGTAGGTCAATTTGATATTCAGATTGTTATCATTCAATGATTCTTTGAAGTAACCAAACTCTTCTGTCGTCCCCTGCCATATCATCAGGACGTCGTCCATGTATCGGTTCCACATATGTACCTCACATGGCTCAGTGAGAAAGATCCTCCTCTCCCACAGCCCCAGGGACAGATTGGCATTAGCCGGCGCACACGCCGCTCCCATAGCTGTTCCCTGGAGCTGTAGGTAGAAGGAGTTCTTAAAGCAGAAAAATTATGGCTCAGCGCAAAATCTAGCAAGTTGAGTATAAAGGTCCCATACTCACTATCAATATTTGACGTTTTGATGAAATAGGAGGCAGCCCGTATCCAATCTTACTGTCGTACTGAAGTATATAACGATTCCACGTCGCAGGTCACAATGACCATATCATCCTCTAGTTGCAACCCTTCAAACTTTCGCAGGGCATCTCCTGTGTTGTTCAAATACGAGGGGAGACTCTCAACGAACGGTCTCAACACATAATCAATGAGTTTACAAATCGGCTCACAGAAATTATTTGTACCTGAAACAATAGGACGTCCAGGTGGATTCTTTTTGTTTTTATGGACTTTTGGCAGCATATAGAAGGTCGCTGTGGTCGGATTTTAAACCCATAGACATTTCAATTCTTTCTGAGAGATGACACCTTCATCACAGGGTTCTTGTAAGATTTTCAACAGTTCACCCTGAAAATTCACCAGTGGATTGTATGTTAACTTCTTATAGCACTTCTGTCCCCTCAATTGCCGGAAAGCTTCCTTTTTGTATAGTAATGTAGGCCAGATAACAACATTTCCACCTTTAACGGCGGGTTTGATGACTCCTGGTAACTGGCTTAATTCCCTCAGGGCCTTCCGTTGTTTCCTATTCAAATTGTCTTTTGTAATTCCTCCAGAGATCTTACTCATATTCTCTGTTACTAATTTAACAAAAATATAGATATTAGGATATGGTGTCATCGGGGCAAATTTCTTTGACCTAGGTATCAGTGTGTGTGGTATTCGGCTTACCTCAATACTTTGTTCCTGCTCTTCCAAAAGATCACAGAGTGTTCTTATTGCTGTGTGTTCATCGTCTGTGTAAGTCACCAAATCCCCTTTCATCCTTGTGAAAAAAATAAAATAAAATTCAGTGCAAACAGGTTTAGGTCTTTGACCTCTGTAAAAAAATCAAACTTATGTTCAGGAACAAAACTCAGACCCAGACTAAGGACATCCAATTGTGTTTGCGTCAATTTCACATCTAACTGATTAATTACCTGTAGCTGCTGATTTTGAGCCTCCCCAGTGCAAACATTTATTTTATTTGTAGATCGATATGGGGTATCCTCTTTTTCATTTTCTACCCAATCAGGTGGAGTATGGTTGTACATTGCCTTCTTGGCTCTCTTCTTCAGTGTCAGTAGATACATACGAGGAGTTTGATGCACTACTACTACCATGTGGTTTCCTGAGACCTCTCTTCCATCCGTATACCCGATTTTGCTCAAAATCATTTAAATACCTCTGAAATTTCTTAACTTTACGTTCTTTGATCTGTCTTTCCCATACACTGCATGAATCCTCAATATCTCTTCTGAAGCTCTCAACTTCATTGGTCTCTAGTGTCTGGTTCAGTTGTGCCTCCATTGATGGTATTTCTTTGTCTAACTCATCAAGTGTACTTTCATTTGCCATTATGAGAAGCTTCATAAAGTTGACTGAGCAGCTGTTACACATTTCTTCCCACTTGGCGTTAAATTGGTCATTTTCCAGACCGAATGAGGGGAATATTTGAATTCTCAACTCCCGGGGGATTCTTTTTTTTTTTAAATGTAGTGTTACATGGATGTTTTGTTCCACCATGTGCGTAGACGTTTATGCAACAGACATTTCTAAGTACCTTTTAATTTCTTTAAGTTTCTTTGTTCTATATTCTGTACATGATTGTTGCCACCGCCAAAAGCTTCTTGAGCCTGGGTTTTCCATGCTGCTTCACGGGCCCGGAAATCCATCTTTCTGGATAGACAAACTTTTGCAACAAACAAACAACGTCTTTGCAGGCATACTAAGCCCAAAAAACAATAGGCCTCCCTAATATTCATGCACTACGCATGCGAAATTGATCCCTTTTAAAGGAATCAAGAAGAATGAGCTAGAGAAGGGAGATGTCCACATAAGGGACTGCTTTAAACTTGAATACCTTATACATCTGGGCCACACATTTTAGTGGACATGTACAGAATAAAGAAAAAATACTAATATGGTTTTAAGACATTCTTTATGCTATTGTGTATATATATGTATATATATATATATATATATATATATATATATTTATTTATTTTTTTATTACATAGGGTGTTCATCAATTGACATTATCAAGGGGATATTTTTGATATACATACTAGATTGCAATATATATATACATATATATATATATATATATATATATATATATATATATATCCTCTTTTTATATTTCACTAATTTATGAACAATGATGCATTATTGGTTATAAAATCATGTTTTCACTTATGGCACTTGCACATTTGCACTTTTTTACTTGATTTATTTATTTATCACTGCCATCATTATTCACTATTCAATATTAGTTTTTTTCCCCACATATATATTGCTATTTTTTGTCTGTGCCCTGTTCATTTTTATGTATTCTGTGGCTAATTTGGAAAAATAGATTTCTTTATGCAGTCTTATTATGTGCCTGTTATTCCCCTCAGGCCTGTCAGTTTTCTGTATTAGCCTGGTATGTGGTGCGTTCCAGGGTGGAACGCTAATGGATGCACAGGACTTGCTATGCGTTCCACGTTGGAGCGCTCTGTGACTTCCTCCACTTGGCCTTAGCGATGAAGTGGCTCCTCCTTTCTTGCTCTTCCGTAATGCGCCTGTGCTGTGGAGCGTGCGCCTGATATTTCCGCCGTGCATTTCACAGTGGTACGCATCGCGGGAATGCTTGATTTTTATATGTTGAATATTTTGCATACTCCATGTATCCAGCGTGACTCTGCTATGTGCAGAGTGGGCTTAGGTTATATCACCGGGCTATTTATTATGTTTAAGCAGGACTAGCTAATGGTATCAGGACACTCCCATTCAAAACAGGAGGTGACGCTATGCGTTCCAGCGTGGAACGCACGACGCTCAACACGATCTGGCCATGCCTTTGATTCCTAAGGTAGTTATTCATCTGTTTCTAATCATATTGAGTATTTGGGTATAAATATGTGAGGTGTTCACTTGCACACTATGCCCTGAAGAAGGGAGATGCGAAACGCTCGTCGGGGTATATGATCACACTGGTAGGTATTTACTGTTATGTTACTTGATACTGGATGATTGGCTCACTGTGTCATTGTGTTACTTTCCTGATCTTTATGTACTAGTATGGTTGTCATGCCTTGCACTATGCACTTTATTATGCTATATGAGATACTTTAGACTCAGGGTATTGTTTATGTTACCATCATTCCAAAAGTTTATGATGCAACTATAGACAGTGTATTTATTTTGTCTGTATCTGTTTGCTACCGCTATCTACTATTTGTGGTCATGGCTACAGCCAAGAGGTATCCGAAGAACCCTAGGGAGAAAACAACGGGAACAACCTAACCCAGCTAGGCGTGTCTTAGCTGACCTGACTAAATGGCTTGTTGTGTGCCCTAAGCCATGATCGTGGGTAGGCCTATAAGTGGGCAAAAACCAAGCCAAGTAGGGTAGAAAAGGAATTTGAATGGCATGTACAAACTAATCCCCAAGCCAACTGCAAGGCGTCTGGGATCTAGAGCGAAAATTCGGGGTACGTGAGGCAAGACCAGTAGGAAACCTACAACCCATCTTGTGGATGACAAGGCCAGAGATATGATGCTCAATATTGTGGATACTGCCCCAAAGCGGAATGGAGGACCGGGAATACATTGTGAAATGGATCATAAAAACCAACTGAAACTTGTAAAGTTTGGTTCTAGTGCGAGTACAGGTAATGCCCTAGCGTCAGGAGATCGTGGGACCGAAACCTAACTGCCTAGACTATGCAGGAATGAGGGCCAAAAAGAACCATGTAGATAGGAAGAGAATCCTTGAATAGTTCCCCAGACAACAGCTATCCGCGTGTTGTTCTACTGTGCGCCCCTGAGAATTGTTTTTGAGACGTGAAGACCGACCAACTATCTGAATCTTCTACGTGAGGAAATGCTGGACCTTGTCCAAAATCCGATTCAACGTGGTTGTAGGGAGTCGGAGGTTAGTGCGGCAAGAAGCTATGAAGCCATAATATACATGATTCTGTCTATGCCCTCCCATGAGTGAGGGAATGCAATGCAATGAAGCTACTGGCGAAAATGGATTCCTGGTCGTGGTAAAAAGGCAAAGACTTTGCGCGGGGACCTGGTTGACAAGATATGATCGACTACGATCAGAGACTGAAATGCTAGAGCGAATTGCCATGGGGCCGAAGCAGTCGTCGGGCCCCCGAAGCCACGGGGCCGAAGCAGTTGTCGGGCCCCCGAAGCCATAGGGCCGAAGCAGTCGTCGGGCCCCCAAAGCCAAGGGGCCGAAGCAGTCGTCGGGCCCCCGAAGCCATGGGGCCGAAGCAGTCGTCAGGCCCCCGAAGCCATGGTGCCAAAGCAGTCGTCGGACCCCCGAAGATATGGGGCCGAAGCAGTCATCGGGCCCCCGAAGCCATGGGGCCGAAGCAGTCGTCAGGCCCTCGAAGATATGGGGCCAAAGCAGTCGTCGGACCCCCGAAGATATGGGGCCGAAGCAGTCATCGGGCCCCCGAAGCCATGGGGCTGAAGCAGTCGTCAGGCCCTCGAAGCCATGGGGCCGAAGCAGTCGTCGGGCCCCCGAAGCCATGGGGCCGAAGCAGTTGTCGGGCCTCCGGAGCCATGGGGCCGAAGCAGTCGTCGGGCCTCCGGAGCCATGGGGCCGAAGCAGTCGTCGGGCCTCCGAAGCCATGGATCAACATGGAGCGATCAACATGGATTATTAGGAAATTAGGGAAGCAGGTATGTATGCGATACATAGGGGCCAAATCAGCCTAGATGCACAGATAGACAACCAACCAGGCAATCAGCCCAGCAGGACTGAAAACAGTCGTCGGGCCCCCGAAGCCATGGGGCCGAAGCAGTCGTCGGGTCCCCGAAGCCATGGGGCCGAAGCAGTCGTCAGGCCCCCACAGCCATGGGGCCGAACCAGTTGTCGGGCCCCCGAAGCCATGGGGCCGAGTTTTTTTTATTTTAAGAATTATAACTATGAAAAGTGACGTGAATAAGGTGCAGGTGAAATTAAACCATGAGCCTGACCGATGTGGCAGGCGATACCCAAGATAAACTACGTGGCCTGAATAACATGCAAGGCGAAATATTGTTAGGAACGAGACCTGACCGACGTGGAAGGTGACCCCAATAGTTCAACTGCATGACCTGAAAAGATGAAGGGAAACGTGACAGAAAATGGAGATAATAACGGACATTAACTAAAATGAATAACATAAGCTGGCAAGCAGGTAAAGATATGAGTCATTCAAAAGCATAGCTGCACAGGTGGACAGACAACCATTGGTCAGACCCCTGAAGCCATGGGGCTGAAGCAACCACCAGGGGCCCATGGGGCCGGGCAACCGCCGGGATGCGAACCTTAGAATTAAGTACGGCTGGGGAAAACTGATAACCTAGAAAGACAAAGACATGGACTTTCATAACCATGACCCCCTCCAACAGAAACCTGGGACACTAACCAGCCTACAACCATGTTGTATCCTTAACAAACAAAACGTGGAAAAACGGTCATGGGGCCCCCGGAGCCATGAGGCCGGATCAGTCATAGTGCCGCCGAAGCCAGAGGGATGACTTTGCGGTGACGATAAATAATTAAAACGTAAGCCGGACCTGATGGCATATGAAGCGACTTGAATGATTGGATTGGCTAGAAGGTGGCCTAAGGAACATGACTGCCAACAGGCGGTAAAAATATAGACATTAGTAATCCGAAGCGCGTGCGTACATAAAACACTAACCTCCGCGAACCATAAACGTAAACATGAAATGCCTGGGGCATTGCAAGTTCGCTACAAATGAACAGCTTGTGAAAACATAGCAGGTAACTTACTCCTATCGGCCCACTGACCTCCGCTGAGGAGCTGTTTGGTGAACTGGGGCAGGAGACCAATATGAGTGAATACAAACCAGAAGTAAAAGAAGACCAGTCTGAGTGATTATGAACCAGGATTAAACAGAAACTAGGCCTATGGAATGTAACAGACCACCGAGTAAGGGAACGTAAGCCTGAAAAGAACGCAGTTATGTTTGTCAGGAGAGAGGTACCAGAGCGGTGGGTGCAGACTGCCCCGGTGAGATTGAGCAAAACCATGACGTAGCAATGAACAGGAGAATGCAGCTGTGAGTGGGAGCAGAGTACAACACATGATGTAACAACAAATAGATGAATGCAGCTTTGGATGTGAGTGGTACCTAAAAACATGGTATAGGCGCAGCTCTGAGTATGGGTAGCGCATGAAAAGCATGGTATAAAGCAGACGTATAAATGCAACCTGAAAGTGAGCAGAGTATTGACGTGATGCGAAAGCAGACACGTGGACGCAGCTCTAGTAGTGAAAGGAGTATAGGACAAGATGTGAAAAGCAGACATGCGGACGCAGCTTTGGATGTGAACGGAATATTAACTTGATGTGACCGCAGACATGGAAAGCGGCTTTGGTGAGTGGGGTATACAACCTGGTGTAGCAGTAGACGTGTGAACACAACTTTAGGTATAAGCAGAGCATGAAAATTGGTATAAACGCAGCTCTGGTTGTGAGTGGAGCAAGGTGGGAACACCAGGGTGGTGCGTCCAGAGCATGAAAACGGAGTAATAGTAGCAGCTATGGCTGAGAGCCGAGTATACAACATGTAATAACAGGCATGTAATACGGATCCGGCTGTCGGCTGGGTAGGGAATGAGATGTAACAGCCAACAGGTGAGCGCAGCTTGAATGTGAGACCAATCTGAGTGAATACGAACCAAGAGTAGAAAAGTGCAGTACAGTAAGGACGTGCGGATGCAGCATAAGACATGAAATAAAAGCCGAAAGTGTAAAAGCCGCTTAGGATAACAGCAGAGCATGAAAGTATGAGATTGTGGAGAAGCTCTGCCTGTATATTTATGTTTAAATTGTATTGAAGCTGTCATTTGGCTTTCCGGGCACTAGAGGCCGCTGTTTTGCAGCACAGTCAGCATGCTTCTGGGTGAACCAGGGAGTGTTGATCTGACATGGTGGAAGGATTGTGCTGTGAGGAGCTGAATCTGATTCCATCCTGGCTTGCGGATGTAAGGCAGTGAATGGGCACTCAAAGGAAGGAGAGTATCTGCTGTCCCCTGTCAGGATCCAGCACTTTGAAAGAGAGGTTGTCCCAGGAAGACCAGTTCCAGTGTATGGACAGAAAACCTTAGCATCAAGCAAGGCCGCACGGTTGCTGAGAGCTTGGTGGCCATCCCGGGTAAGCGGCATCCTAGGGCCCAGAACTGATGCAGGTCAGTACACCTGATTACCAATTGTACTTTAATGTTTGGCGCCTAAAGTAACAGAGACTAGCCTAGGCCTTGTATTAGCTAGTTAGGGTTATGCTTTGTTAGGCCTTACTGTATTGGACTGCTGCGCAGTAATTGACTTGCAGGCTCTGCTGCGTCTGCCACCGGTTAGGTGTGTCCTCTATAGCGGCACAGTACGACTTGTAGGCTCTGCTGTGTACGCCAGCAGGCTAGGCCTGTCCCTCGGACAGGGACGGTGACTGTGGGCCTGGGGTATTACTTATACTGTTTGTACTTGTGTTAATACTGTTTCCAAAGTAAAGTTTATATTCTTGCATATAAAGCTGGTGTCAGTGTTGCTTCCATGTCTGTGACTTTGCTGTATCCTGGGGAGCCCACCCCGGTACACGGCTTACGAAAGTGAAATACATGAAGTTTAAAGATGGTGGTAGCGGGGGGAGGGGGGGAGACACATGGCAAGGAACGGCTACAGCAAGAGGCCTAAACAATAAACTCTGCGTCCGATCTCCAAACATGACATCACATGCAGCCCGGGTAACGCTTACTTCAGCCGGATTGCTGTAAAGAAACTTTTCATACGAGACGAACGAAGCAAAGTGAAACTTGTAAGATTTATAGGAACCAACTCCTATTACCAACAAACAAAATTGAAAAACAAATGGAAGTATTTAGGCCCAACAAGCAAACCTGAGGGAGCAGATTCTGAGGCGAAGCCTCCCGTTCGCTAGCAAAGTCGGATCCGACCGGCCTGGAGAGACGGCCCCGGCCCAACCTACTTACGTAGTATGGCGCGTGCATGCTACGGTAGCAGAGAGCAAAATACCAAGCTCCATGCTGCAAAGAAAGAATCCTACCACCAGAGAAGCTAGTCTGCTAATGGCACCTGAAAACACACACCTGTGAGTGAGGGTGTGGCTCGTATATAAAGAGCCTCCGCCCCTCCCACAAATGGAGGCTGACTAATAGCCTTACCAACTTATAATTTTAAACTTATTTGAATTAATTAACGATTATATACTTTTGTACTTATAGCACTGCGTTATATTTATTATAGGTGTTTCTATTGGCATTCCACATAGTGCATGAATATTAGGGAGCCCTATTGTTTATTGAGGTTAGTATACCTGCAAAGATGTTGTCTGTTTGTTGCAGAAGTTTGTCTATCCAGAAAGATGGATTTCTGGGCCCGTAAAGCAGCATGGAAAACCCAGGCTGAAGAAGCTTTTGGCGGTGGCAACAATCATTTACAGAATATTGAACAAACAAATCTTTTCAGGACACATGACGTACCAGTACGTGATGTGTATTTCCGATCACCGCCGCCTGGCGGGCGGTGATCGGAACAAGATGCCTGCTCAAATCAGTAAACAGGCACCTTGGCTAAATGCGCGGGGGGGGGGGGGTTCAATTCAGACCTGCAGTTTGCGGCTTTTACCTGCGGTTTGCGGCAGCGGTGGGCGGTGCCATCGTGTCCCCATGCGGCTGTAGGGGGGACCCGATGGCATGAGCAGCGAGATGCCTGAGAAGGCAGCGAGCTGCCTTCCGGTGATGAGCCTGTGAGATCCAGCCCCCTGGATCTCACAGGCCGGAAGCTGTATGAGTAATACACACTGTATTACTCATCCAGCCAATGCATTCCAATACAGAAGTATTGAAATGCATTGTAAAGGGATTAGACCCCCAAAAGTTCAAGTCCCAAAGTCCCAAAAACTAAAGTGAAAAAAAGTTGAAAAAATAAAGTTTTCCCCCCAAAAATTTAAAGTTTGAAGTAAAAATAAACAAAAACGTGAATTTCCCCAAATAAAGTGTAAAAAAATTGGTAAAAACTAGGGGAAAAAAAAAGTATACATATTAGGTAGTGCCACGTCCGTATCGACCGGCTCTATAAACATATCACATGAACTAACCCTTCAGATGAACACCGTAAAAAATAAAAACTGTGCTAAATAAACCATTTTTTGTCACCTTACATCACAAAAAGTACAACAGCAAGCGATCAAAAAGGCGTTTACCTACCAAAATAGCACCAATCTAACCGTAACCTAATCCCGCAAAAAATGAGCCCCTACCTGAGACAATCGCCCATAAAATAAAAAAACTATGTCTCAGAATATGGAGACACTAAAACATCATTTTTTTTGTTTTAAAAAAGCTGTTATTGTGTAAAACTTACATAAATAAATAAAAAAGTATACATATTAGGTATCGCCATGTCCGTATCAACCGGCTTTATAAAAATATCACATGAACTAACCCCTCAGATGAACACCGTAAAAAATAAAAAATAAAAACTGTGCTAAATAAAAAAAAATTGTCACCTTACATCACAAAAAGTGCAATAGCAAGCGATCAAAAAGTCACACGCACCCCAATAAAACCGTCATCTCATCCCGCAAAAATTGTACCCTACACAAGGTAATCGCCCAAAAACAGAAAAAATTATGGCTCTCAGACTATGGAAACACTAAAACATGATTTTTTTGTTTAAAAAAAGAAATAATTGTGTAAAACTTACATAAATAAAAAAAAGTATACATATTAAGTATCGCCGCATCCGTGACAATCTGGTCTATAAAAATATCACATGATCTAACCTGTCAGATGAATGTTGTAAATAACAAAAAATAAAAACGATGCCAAAACAGCTTGTTACCTTGCCTTACAAAAAGTGTAATATAGAGCAACCAAAATTCATATGTACCCTAAACTAGTACCAACAATACTGCCACCCTATCCCCTAGTTTCTAAAATGGGGTCACTTTTTTGGAGTTTCTACTCTAGGGGTGTATCAGGGGGGCTTCAAATGGGACATGGTGTCAAAAAATTAGTCCAGCAAAATCTGCCTTCCAAAAACCGTATGGCATTCCTTTCCTTCTGCGTGCTGCCGTGTGCCTGTACAGCAGTTTACAACCACATATGAGATGTTTCTGTAAACTATTGAGTTTTGTTTGGCTGTTAACCCTTGCTTTGTAACTGGAAAAAAATTATTAAAATGGAAAATCTGCCAAAAAAGTGAAATTTTGAAATTGTATCTCTATTTTCCATTAATACTTGTGGAACACATAAAGGGTTAACGACGTTTGTAAAATCAGTTTTGAATACCTTGAGAGGTGTAGTTTCTTAGATGGGGTCATTTTTATGGAGTTTCTACTCTAGGGGTGCATCAGGGGGGCTTCAAATAGGACATAGTGTCAAAAAAAACAGTCCAGCAAAACCTGCCTTCCAAAAACCATATTGCATTCCTTTCCTTCTGCACCCTGTCCTGTGCCCGTACAGCGGTTTACGACCACATATGGGGTGTTTCTGTAAACCACAGAATCAGGGCCATAAATATTGAGTTTGGTTTGGCTGTTAACCCTTGCTTTCTAACTGGAAAAAAAATATTAAAATGGATAATCTGCCAAAAAAGTGACATTTTGAAATTGTATCTCTATATTCCATTAATTCTTGTGGAACACCTAAAGGGTTAACAAAGTTTCTAAAATCAGTTTTGAATACCTTGAGGGGTGTAGTTTCTAGAATGGGGTAATTTTTGAGTGATTTCTATCATGTAAGCCTCGCAAAGTGACTTCAGACCTGAACTGGTCCCTAAAAATTGGGTTTTTGAAAATGTCTGAAAAATGTCAAGATTTACTTCTAAACTTCTAAGCCTTGAAACATCCCCAAAAAATAAAATATCATTCCCAAAATGATCCAAACATGAAGTAGACAGTTATGCCTCAGATCCTATATACCTTAAGATGCACACCTATTCCATTATCCAACAGATATCTTTCAGATATGCGAACTTTATTCAGTAACTTTCTATGGTCCAATAAAAAGCCACGCTTAGCTTATTCTTTATTAATTAGGAAAAATAACAATGGGGGCCTGTCTCTCCCTGATCTAAAGTCTTACCTTAACGCTATACAATTGGAAAGATGGATAGAACTGGCCAAACCATGCAACGAGGCCCTCCACATTGATTTGGAAAAAGCCCTACTAGGTGAGAATGCTGGCCACCGTTTTTGGGTTCATGTACAAACCAAAAAGAGAAAAACTCCCCTTAGTGCACTAACACGATGTCTGTTTCAATACTGTAATAAAACGGGGGCTCTGTCGCTTTCTACTTCCAAACTATCACCTGTCGCCCCACTGTCGGTTCTCCCCTACTTCCTGAACCCAGCCAAAAATGACTTCCACAAAGCGTGGTCATTCTTAACAAAACTCAGGATCTCTGATCTAACCACCACTTCAGATCTCCCGGAGTTCCTGAAATTGGCCCAGAGTCATATTCCTAGTCACCTCAGATCTGTCCTGTTGGATTTCGATCTTGAAATTTGTTGCAAAAAATACAGGAGTTTATATGCGAACTCTCAGGCTGATCCTACATGGCTTGAGAATTATACCCTTTTACCTAACCCCCCCGCCCGAAAATTCTCTCAAAACTATACTCTGAACTGCTAATAGGTTCCTCGTGTGAGAAGCCGGTATACTTGAGGGCATGGGAGGGAGAACTGCAGACTTCCTTGTCAAAAGAAGAGGCTAGTACGATTCTAAAACACTCACATGGATTTTCAAAATGCATACGTTTTCAAGAAAACTCTTTCAAAATAATTTCTAGGTGGTATAAAACTCCGGACTTTCTATATAGAGCCCACCTCTCCCCTACAGAGTGCTGGCGATGCCAGGAGGAGAGGGGCACCATTTCCCATATTTGGTGGTCCTGTAAGAGTATTTCAAAATTTTGGACTGAAGTAGAACATACTATTAATAGAGTCTGCAGCTCTCACATCTCATTATCTCCTACATTAGTTCTTCTATGGCTATCAAGGAATAGCTTCAAACCCTCAGGAAACAATTTGGCCACGTATATGATCTCTGCAGCCAAATACATTATCCCGACTAAGTGGAAAAGTCCAGAGCCCCCTTCTGTTGCAGAATGGCTAGATAAAATACACCAAATCTGCCTTATGGAGGAGATGGTGGGTTGGGAGACAGGGAATAGGAAGGCCTTCCTAAAAATATGGCAGCCGTGGTTGAGCTTTTATACGACACGAATTTGACTTGGTTTTCTCCTTTTCCCCCACACTCTGCCCCTCTCCCTTCCTTCCTACCCTCTCCTTTAGTTCAATTATCAATGCAATAACCTGGCATACAGGGCTTCACTAAGAATATCTCAGATATGAGCCCACGCACCCGTCAATAGTTCCCTTACTAACCTTATATATTAGTACATTAACTTGCTGATCCTTGAACTTGGACTTGTATTAATCCAATATAAATATGCATCCAAGATATAAGTTTCTAACTTACACCCTACCGTCTTTTGTGTTTTGTGTTTTGTTTTGTTTTTCTTTGGGATAGTTTTCTTCCCTATTTGATGGTCAGTTCAGATGAAACTTGAAGTCAGAGTCTGATAACCTGAAGGTTTAACCAATTGCTTTAAGTTGACATGGCTATATATATCCTTTGTACCATAACTGGTCTGTTTTAAAGGAGTCTGTACATTTGTCAGCTCGAATGTCTTCTGTACACTTCACTGGTATTATAAGTACTGTACCTGTATGTTATTTTCCTTTCTTTATTGAAAAATTCTGAAATAAAGAATATACAAACATGAAGTAGACATATGGGAAATGTAAAGTAATAACTATTTTTGGAGGTATTACTATGTATTATAGAAGTAGAGAAATTGAAACTTGGAAATTTGCAATTTTTTACATTTTTTTGGTAAATTTGGTATTTTTTATAAACAAAGATTCATTTTTTTACTTCATTTTTCCAGTGTCATGAAGTACAATATGTGACGAAAAAACTATCTCGGAATGGCCTGGATAAGACAAAGCATTTTAAAGTTATCACCACTTAAAGGGAACCTGTCATGTGGATATTTGATTATAATCTACCTAATTATATACAATCATTAACTACTAAAAAGTACCTTAGATGTATTCACTTACTCGTGTGACAGATGGTTACCTCATAATATACACACAAAGATGCCGCATGCCGCATGCTAATGAGCTGATTCGAGTCCAGCGTGAGGTCATTGAGTCCAGCGTATATTTAATTCAGAGCTATAGCCACTCCCCTGCCCACCTGCTGCTGATTCATATGGAAACAAACTGTCATTCAGCAGCAGGTGGGCGGGGAGAGTCAGGAGCTCATGAATATTCATGACTCATCATTATCAGCTGGAGCTTTTCAATACAAGATGTTGGCAGATTGACTGGGTGAATTAAAGAAAGTGACCCAGCATTTTGCTAAAAGAATCCGTCACTTATTTATGTTGCCCTTAGTTAGGACACCATAAAACTGGTGACAGGTTCCCTTTAAAGTGACACTCGTCAGATTTGAAAAAATGGCCAAGTCCTTAAGGTGAAATAAGGCTGTGTCCCTAAGAGGTTAAAGGAATTAAAAGGTACTTTGAAATCTCTACTGTATAAATGTCTACGCACATGGTGGAACAAAACGTCTATGGAACACTACATTTTAAAAACCTACTCCCCGGGGGTTGAGGATTCAAATCCTCCCATCATTCGGTCTGGAAAATGACCAATTTAACTCCAAGTGGGAAGAAATGTGTAACAGCTGCTCAGTCAACTTTGTGAAACTTCTCATAATGGCAAATGAAAGTACACTTGATAAGTTAGACAAAGAAATAACATCAATGGAGGCACAAGTGAACCAGACACTAGAGACCAATGAAGTGAATAGCTGCATAAGAGATATTGAGGATTCCTGCAGTGTATTGGAAAGACAGATCAAAGAACGTGAAGTTAAGAAACTTCAGAGGGGTTAAAATGATTTTGAGCAAAATCGGGTCTCAGGGAACCATGTGGTAGGAGTGCATCGACCTTCTCGTATGTATCTATTGACACTGAAGGAGGGAGCCAAGAAGGCAATGTAAGGCCATACTCCACCTGATTGGCAGAAAAAGATGATACTCCATATCGATCTACAAATAAAATAAATGTTCGTACAGTGGAGGCTCAAAATCAGCAACTACAGGTAATTAATCTGTCAGATGTGAAATTGACACAAACACAATTGGATGTCCTTGGTCTGGGTCTGAGTTTTGTTCCTGAACATAAGTTAGATTTTTTTTACAGCAGTCAAAGACCTAAACCTGTTTGCAGGGAATTTGATTTTTAAAAAGTTTTTTCACAAGGATGAAGGGGCTTTGGTGACTTACACAGACGATGAACACACAGCAATAAGAACACTCTGTGATCTTTTGGAAGAGCATAAATAAATTATTGAGGTAAGCCGAATACCACACACATTGATACCTACAGGGGCGTAGCTAGAACTGACTGGGCCCCACAGCAAATTTTTAACAGGCCCCCCCCTCACCTACTTAAAATAAAACCTTTGAAGAAAACTGTGTCTTTCTATCGCAATTTCCTGACAACTAAAAGTTTTTTTTAATATTTCTGCTCGATGAACTGTAGTTTTTATTGGTCCAATTTTTGATCAGCAATATTACATTTTTTCGGGGGACACCGTAACCAAAAAAATGTTGAATCGTGTTTTGATTGTTTTCAGTCACGGCGTACCCCGTGCATGAAAATTATTTATATTTTTTAATACTGAAGACACTTTTGGACATGGCAATGCTTTTTTATATTTATTTATCTTTATTTAAAACATTGGGAAAGTGGGGTGATTGGAATTTTCATCCCAACCTCTACCCACTCTTTCCTCTGCCAGCCTCCAGTACTATAGCATGCAATACATGGCAGCCTGCCCTCTCTGCCTCCACTGCTCCACCATGTACTAGTGCTTATTATGGCACACACACTCACGCACCCGATGCCAGCCCAGGACCATCCTGGCATCACATGTATGTATATTTAACTTAGGAGTGTCATAATGAGCACTAGTAGATGTGTAGATCGCTAGTAGAGCACTAGTAGATATGAACAGCGAGCCGAGAGGGGGGGGCTGCCATTTACCACATACGATAATACAGGAGGCTGGCAGAGAGAGGATTGGGTAGAGGTTGTTAGCTGGCTACCTGGCCGCTGCATGCTGAAGCCTCAGCATGCAGCTGCCAGGTGGCAATCCCAGCCTCTGCCAGCATCCTGTACTATAACAGATGCATGCCTTTTATTATATAGGAGGCTGGTGGGACTGGGATGGCAGCCTGTGGCTGCACACTCAGGACTTTGCCTGCTGCTGTACCTGGCCTTTCCTCCTCTCCTCTCCCAGTCTGTGAAGTTCAGGAGGAAATGGTGAACCACTTGGACTCTGCTCTCCTCCTTCCTCATGCCCAGAGAGGCCCCAGAACCACTGTCCACTAGTGCAGCAGTAGACAAGACAAAGGGGGGCCAGGCACATACCTGAAAAAACAAGTGCTGTGCCTCCCTCCACCCTCTGCAGTGCTGCGGCTCCTCTCGCCTGCTTCTCCTGCTTGCTGCACCCCTTGAGGAGGATTTCACTTGGTTGGCGGGATGCAACTGCGCTATCTGATGAGATTAATTTACATAGCGTGCTGCCATCTTGTTCTCTGGCTGGCAGTGCGCTATGCAGGCAGGCAGAAGAGGTAGCTCAACTCATCATCATGTATGGGGGCGGGCAGATGCTGGGCCGTGCGGGCACCCTATTAATGAATGCGATGCAGGGTGGATGGGCATGGTGAGCCAACCCCTATGTGAAAATTTAAAAGTATGTACACACAGTAAGTGTGTGTGTGTGTGTGAGACATTGCTTCCAGGTTCCTTGTCATCCTGGGCCCCGAAGCTAAATTATATATATGTAGTGGAGCTATGTTCATTGTATACTGTGATATTATCACTCGATATTCCATAGCTATTGTTTTAGTGTGCATGGTTTTATTATTAAGTTTATTGATAATAATAGGTAGCAGATTATTTAAGATTTTAACTATGTTGGTCCTATTATGTGTCATTATTTGTTATGTTTTTTCATTTTGCTCACATCATTAACTTTAATTTAATCTTTTGTTAATGTTGTTTTTTTTCTTCACTACTATTAGAAATCAAGAAGTATTAGCTAGAAAAGGGAGATGTCGACATAAGGGACTGATCTTTAAACTTGAATAGCTTATACATCTGGGCCACACATTTTAATGGACATGTACAGAATAAAGAAAAAATACTAATATGGCTTTAATACATTCTCTATGCTATTGTGTGTGTATATATTTATTTATTTGTTTCCTTACATAGAGTGTTCATCAATTGCCATTATCAAGGGAATATTTTTAATATACATACTAGATTGCACTATATATATATATATTTCCCTCTTTTTATATTTCGCAAATTTATGAGCAATGATGGATTATTGGCATAAAATCATGTTTTCACTTATGGCACTTGCATGTCCCTTTTATTCACTGTTTGACACTTGCACATTTGCACTTTTTCTCTTTATTTTTGTATTCATCACTGCCATCATTATTCACCATTCAATATTAGTTTTATTCGCATATATATTGCTATTTTTTGTCTGTGCCCTGACAATTTTTATGTATTCTGTGGCTAATTTGGAAAAATGTATTTCTTTATGCAGTCTTATTATGTGCCTGTTATCCCCCTCAGGCCTGTCAGTTTTCTGTATCAGCCTGGTGTGAGGTGCGTTCCAGGGTGGAACGCTAATGGTTTCACCGGACGCGTTATGCGTTCCACGTTGGAGCACTCTGTGACTTCCTCCACTTGGCCTTAGTGAGGAGGTGGCTCCTCCTTTCTTGCTCTTCCTGATAATTCCGGCGTGCGTTCCACAGTGGTACGCATCGCGGGGATGCTTGATTTTTTATATGTTGAATATTTTACATACTCCATGTATCCAGCGTGACTGATATGGGCAGAGTGGGTTTAGGTTATATCACCGGGCTATTTAATATGTTTAAGCAGGACTAGCTACAGACGTGGACAAAATTGTTGGTACCCTTTGGTCAATGAAAGAAAAAGTCACAATGGTCACAGAAATAACTTTAATCTGACAAAAGTAATAATAAATTAAAATTCTATAAATGTTAACCAATGAAAGTCAGACATTGTTTTTCAACCATGCTTCAACAGAATTATGTAAAAAAATAAACTCATGAAACAGGCATGGACAAAAATGATGGTACCCCTAACTTAATATTTTGTTGCGCAACCTTTTGAGGCAATCACTGCAATCAAACGCTTCCTGTAACTGTCAATGAGACATCTGCACCTCTCAGCAGGTATTTTGGCCCACTCCTCATGAGCAAACTGCTCCAGTTGTGTCCGGTTTGAAGGGTGCCTTTTCCAGACTGCATGTTTCAGCTCCTTCCAAAGATGCTCAATAGGATTGAGGTCAGGGCTCATAGAAGGCCACTTTAGAATAGTCCAATTTTTTCCTCTTAGCCATTCTTGGGTGTTTTTAGCGGTGTGTTTTGGGTCATTGTCCTGTTGCAAGACCCATGACCTGCGACTGAGACCAAGCTTTCTGACACTGGCTAGTACATTTCTCTCTAGAATTCCTTGATAGTCTTGAGATTTCATTGTACCCTGCACAGATTCAAGACACCCTGTGCCAGACGCAGCAAAGCAGCCCCAGAACATAACAGAGCCTCCTCCATGTTTCACAGTAGGGACAGTGTTCTTTTCTTGATATGCTTCATTTTTTCGTCTGTGAACATACAGCTGATGTGCCTTGGCAAAAACTTCGATTTTTGTCTCATCTGTCCACAGGACATTCTCCCAGAAGCTTTGTGGCTTGTCAACATGTAGTTTGGCATATTCCAGTCTTGCTTTTTTATGATTCGTTTTCAACAATGGTGTCCTCCTTGGTCGTCTCCCATGTAGTCCACTTTGGCTCAAACAACGACGGATGGTGCGATCTGACACTGATGTTCCTTGAGCATGAAGTTCACCTTGAATCTCTTTAGAAGTCTTTCTAGGCTCTTTTGTTACCATTCGGATTATCCGTCTCTTAGATTTGTCATCAATTTTCCTCCTGCGGCCACGTCCAGGGAGGTTGGCTACAGTCCCATGGATCTTAAACTTATGAATAATATGTGCAACTGTACTCACAGGAACATCTAGTTGCTTGGAGATGGTCTTATAGCCTTTACCTTTAACATGCTTGTCTATAATTTTCTTTCTGATCTCTTGAGACAGCTCTTTCCTTTGCTTCCTCTGGTCCATGTCGAGTGTGGTACACACCATATCACCAAACAACACAGTGATTACCTGGAGCCATATATATAGGCCCAATGGCTGATTACAAGGTTGTAGACACCTGTGATGCTAATTAGTGGACACACCTTGAATTAACATGTCCCTTTGGTCACATTATGTTCTGTGTTTTCTAGGGGTACCATCATTTTTATCCATGCCTGTTTCATGAGTTTATTTTTTTACATAATTCTGTTGAAGCATGGTTGAAAAACAATGTCTGACTTTCATTGGTTAACATTTATAGAATTTTAATTTATTATTACTTTTGTCAGATTAAAGTTATTTCTGTGACCATTGTGACTTTTTCTTTCATTGACCAAAGGGTACCAACAATTTTGTCCACGTCTGTAATGGTATCAGGACACTCCAATTTGAAACAGGAGGTGACCTTATGCGTTCCAGCGTGGAACGCACGCCGCTCAACACGATCTGGCCATGCTTTGATTCCTGTTATTCACCTGTTTCTAATTGTATTGAGTATTCGGGTATAAATATGTGAGGTGTTCACTTGCACACTATCCCCTGAAGAAGCGAGATTTGAAACGCACGTCGGGGTATATGATCACACTGGTCCGTATTTAGGCTACTTTCACACTGCTGTTTGGTGCAGATCCATCATGGATCTGCACAGACGGATCCGCACCAATAATAACACTGCATGCATCCATTCAGAACAGATCTGTTTGTATTATGTTTAACATTGCCAAAACAGATCCGTCTTAAACACCACTGAAAGTCAATGGCGGACGGATCAGTTTTCCATATTGTGTCAGAGAAAATGGATCCGTCCCCCTTGACTTACATTGTGTCAGGACGGATCTGTTTGGCTCAGTTTCGTCAGACGGACACCAAAACGCTGCAAGCATCGTTTTGGTGTCCGCCTCCAAAGCTGAACGGAGGCAAACTGATGCATTCTGAGCAGATCCTTATCCATTCAGAATGCATTAGGGCAAAACTGATCCGTTTTGGACCACGTGTAAGAGCCCTGAACGGATCTCACAAACGTAAACCAAAACGGCAGTGTGAAAGTAGCCTTACTCTTATGTTACTTGATACTGGATGATTGGCTCACTGTGTCATTGTGTTACTTTGCTGATCTTTATGTACTAGTATGGTTGTCATGCTTTGCACTATGCACTTTATTATGCTATATGAGATACTTAAGACTCAGGGTATTGTTTATGTCACCATCATTCCAGGAGTTTATGATGTAACTATAGACAGTGTGCATTATTTGTCAGTATCTGTTTGCTACCGCTATCTACTCTTCATCATTTTAAACTTATTTGAATTAATAAATGATTATATACTTTTGTACTTACAGTCAGGTCCATAAATATTGGGACATCAACACAATTGTAACATTTTTGGCTCTATACACCATCAGAATGGATTTAAAATGAAACGAACAAGATGTGCTTTAACTGCAGACTGTCAGCTTTAATTTGAGAGTATTTACATCCAAATCAGGTGAACAGTGTAGGAATTACAACAGTTTGCATATGTGCCTCCCACTTGTTAAGGCACCAAAAGTAATGGGACAATTGGCTTCTCAGCTGTTCCATGGCCAGGTGTGTGTTATTCCCTCATTATCCCAATTACAATGAGCAGATAAAAGGTCCAGAGTTCATTTCAAGTGTGCTATTTGCATTTGGAATTTGTTACTGTCAACTCTCAAGATGAGATCCAAAGAGCTGTCAATATCAGTGAAGCAAGCCATCATTAGGCTAAAAAAACAAAACAAACCCATCAGAGAGATAGCAAAATCATTAGGCGTGGCCAAAACAACTGGTTGGAACATTCTTAAAAAGAAGGAACGCGCAGGTGAGCTCAGCAACACCAAAAGACCCGGAAGACCAGGGAAAACAACTGTGGTGGATGACCGAAGAATTCTTTCCCTGGTGAAGAAAACACCCTTCACAACAGTTGGCCAGATCAATAACACTCTCCAGGAGGTAGGTGTATGTGTGTCAAAGTCAACAATCAAGAGAAGACTTCACCAGAGTGAATACAGAGGGTTCACCACAAGATGTAAACCATTGGTGAGCCTCAAAAACAGGAAGGCCAGATTAAAGTTTGCTAAACGACATCTAAAAAATCCTTCACAGTGCTGGAACAACATCCTATGGACAGATGAGACCAAGATCAACTTGTACCAGAGTGATGGGAAGAGAAGAGTATGGAGAAGAAAAGGAACTGCTCCTGATCCTAAGCATACCACCTCATCAGTGAAGTATGGTGGTGGTAGCGCCAAGGCGTGGGCATGTATGGCTGCCAATGGAACTGGTTCTCTTGTATTTATTGACGATGTGACTGCTGACAAAAGCAGCAGGATGAATTCTGAAGTGTTTCGGTCAATATTATCTGCTGATATTCAGCCAAATGCTTCAGAACTCATTGGACGGCGCTTCACAGTGCAGATGGACAATGACCCAAAGCATACTGCAATAGCAACCAAAGAGTTTTTTAAGGGAAGGAAGTGGAATGTTATGCAATGGCCAAGTCAATCACCTGACCTGAATCCGATTGAGCATGCATTTCACTTGCTGAAGACAAAACTGAAGGGAAAATGGCCCAAGAACAAGCAGGAGCTGAAGACAGTTGCAGTAGAGGCCTGGCAGAGCATCACCAGGGATGAGACCCAGCGTCTGGTGATGTCTATGCGTTCCAGACTTCAGGCTGTAATTGACTGCAAAGGATTTGCAACAAAGTATTAAAAAGTGAAAGTTTGATTTATTATTATAATTATTATTCTGTCCCATTACTTTTGGTTCCTTAACAAGTGGGAGGCACATATGCAAACTGTTGTAATTCCTACACCGTTCACCTGATTTGGATGTAAATGCCCTCAAATTAAAGCTGACAGTCTGCAGTTATAGCACATATTTTTCTTTTCATTTTAAATCTATTGTGGTGGTGTATAGAGCCCAAAATGTTAGAATTGTGTCGATGTCCCAATATTTATAGACCTGACTGTAGACAAATGTAAAGATTGCTGCAGCTCTCACCTCACACTAAGCAGAGCACGGATGTACAGACCTGGACTCAGTCTGGAGCAAAATGAAGAAAGAAAACGAATTCCAGCTCTTCACAATAAAAGGCTTCTTTATTCCACTTCTTTAAAAACAGACATCAAAAGCAGAGTAGTATGCTGTGACGCGTTTCGGGCTGTTATATCTTAGCCCTTCATCAAGACAACTAAACAAACTTCGTTTTCTTTCTTCATTATAGACCTGACTGTATGTAGCACTGCGTTAACATGAAAACATTACCTACAGACAGGAAGCCATTTTACATATCACCTGGAAACAGGCAGCCAAATAAACACATATACAATGAAGTAGTTTTAATAGCCACAATGGTTGCCACCATTAGTCCTATGTAGTTATCCCAAGGAAAGGTCATGTGTGCTGACAAAGCACATATATTGTGTAACAATGTTACTTGAATGTCAGTGGAGTGTCATGCGACTGACGACATGTTTAAGTTAGGCAATGGATGCATTACACAGGACTGACTGATTGATAGGCTATACCATTCTGCTATGCAGATAGGGTCAACAACCTGATATAAGAAAGTAAGTAAGCAAGATTTTAAATATAAGTATATACTGTATCAAAGTTGTATAACTTCCTGTCATACAAATAAATTAATTTAAACTTAAAAACTGGAATACCCCTTTAAATTTGGTGAATTTTTAAACTCAATAGTTTTGTCTAGAAATGCTACTCCACTTTTTAATCCCACTACCCTACTGGAGTCAGTGTGCAACATTTTTTCTTGTCCGCTATCTGGGTATTTAATTAACATTAACAGGACTATTGTATATAGTGATGGACGAACATCTGCTGGCACTGTTCGCGAGCACGAACAAATATTCGCGAACCGCAAGTACGCGGCAGGTCCCATTCATTTTAATGGCAGGCGAACCTGAAAAACCTTCAGCTCATATTTGTAGCCAATAAATAATTACTAGAAGTGCACCAATAGTCCCACAACATGGACAGTGACATACCAGATGTATTATTCGAATTTGCGATCTCCATTTATTATTTTTTTCAATGCAAAATATCGGAAATATGATTTTCGCTTACTCAGCATGCGCACACCAGCTATAATTATTTTTTCCAATACCGTTTGTCACTGTGTGTAGCAGAGGGAAAGCAGCAAAACCGCAAACAAATGCTGCTGTACCCAAATGCACTATATAGAAAGTATATTATTGGTATATAACACCCCGATTCTATCAGTTTTTTTTGGGGGGGGGGGGCGACTGGTATATCACACCAGTTATAATTATTTTTTCTAATTGCATTTGTCACTCTGTGTAGCTGCAGAACCGCTCACCAATGCTGCACAATACAAATCCACTATAATATGCTTTCTATGTTAGAAAGTATATTATAAGTGTATTACACCCCTCTGTACTGCACACCTATCAATAGCGCACCTATACTAGTCCTTAAAAGGACCTGTGTGGACATATTTGATAGCGTTTTTGTCCCTAACAGCCTATCCCTGCTCCACACAGCAACCTTTCCCTACACTGATAAAAGACTGAATGTAAAATGGCGGCCAGATCAGGTCTATTTATAAGGTAGGCGGTATGTCCATGTGCTGAAACGTCTCAATTGGCTGCCCTGTACCACCTGATGGATGTGTCATGGGTCAAAGTTCTTCACAATGTAAAAGAATATGGTGGGCGCGAATATCGCCATCTGTTCGCATGTTCGGCGAACGAGCAAAGTTTGCCGCGAACCGACCACCGAGCGAACCGCAAGGCCATGACCAATTGTATACATTGGAGTCTATTGTGACAGTATTTACTGAAACAACATTCATATTGAGAACATTTATGTGCCCTTTATGATTTCTTGGAAGTTGTTTTATATTGGGCTACTTGGATCTACCATTGGTCGATATTGTTTTATTTTTATATTGATCCTTTTTATATATTTTTTTATAATAAATATTGCCAGATTTAATATACCTTGGGTACTAACCTATTTTTGTTACTCTCAATTACAACTTTTTTAAAAAAATCTGGAGTGAAACTAATTAACATAGCTAAACCTAGCCACTTTCCCAAACTGAAGTGTGTGGTGTAAAAATGCAAAACTTTGAAGCAAATCAGCCCAAAAAGTCGTAAAAACCCTATTTTGTGACTTTTTGATGCCAGAATTCTGAAGTAATACTGTAAATTAGCCCATCTTTGAAGCGCTTTTAATTCACTAAGTCCTCTAGCTTCTATGTAAAATTAAACTCACTTTTTTCTGCCCTAACGAGAATCAGTTTAGTGTCATTATTTTCACAGTCATCACCACTCTGTCTTCTGTTTACTGTCAATATCTCTGCATAATCTCACATCACAAGGAAGGCAAACATTATGGAGCCGGCAGTCAAGTACCACCTTGTAGGCCATCACATTCTATAACTTTTAGATGTAGTATGAAGACAATTAAATTTTAATATTGAATATAATAAATACACATCTCATATCTCCCCCACCCCCAACCCCCAAAGTCCTGTGCACTAGGCAAAGTTTCAAACACACCCTATCCGGGCAGGATCGATAAGGAAATGTTAGCACCACATTGATCGCTGATACATACGTACATACACATTGAGTTACAAATCAAAAGCAGCCCATTGACAAGGTTGACTTCTATAATTGATGCCTATTTTGTGCTGCTTGAATTAAGAAAAATTGCGGAGTCCGCACACCTTGATATAGTGGTGGGTGCTCGTAGAGGACGTCAGTCGCAGAATATATAATGATAATCTACGGCACACCGATCTCTTTTGTTTTGCAAAATGTATTATAGGTGCAAAAAGTTATTCACAGGTTTCGTCAATATATGACTAGTTGCGCCATGATTATAATAGAAGAAAAACAAATCACATATATTTGTGGGCCATGATAATTCCCGACGTTTCGGTCCTGTCAAAGACCTTTATCAAGGGATCTGTAAAGGAGTATAAATATAGAAGTTTTATTGGTGTCTCAATGTGGCGAACATAGTATATTATTGACCCATGATAGAAAAAAGGGAAAAGAAGGAATAAGAGGGTACATAAATGTACAGATCTCAGAATCATGAGAATGGTAGTGAGTGTAGAGAGTTGGTAAAGTATAGGGGATATAAGAGGTGTGAGACTGGTTAAGTAGATACCGTCTCTAATAGAGAGTATGATGATCAAGACAAGGCTATAATATAAAACATTTCTCATCAATAGGGTATCAGATAAGGTCAGAAATCAAGGTAGTAGAAAGGTTAGGTTTAGTGTAGTAAGCATAAGGGAGAGTATCTGTAAGAAAAGAAAGATATCTGTAGATAAATAAGGCAGCAGACTGAATGTATAGTGGTATATAGACTCACCTAGGCCGGTTAGCAAACTGCATAGTATGGGCGCCGTGTATGTGTGCGCTGGTTGGCGTTTTAAGCCGAAGGGCCGGAAGTCGTGTCTGCGCTGTGACCCGGGTCCGGGTTCGGCGGGTCACATGATCGCCAGTGACGTCATGTGAGCCGCGTGACTCCGGGACACGGTGGGCGCATGCGCACTACGTATTAGAACGCAGAGTGGCTATGTGCTAAGGATGCCTATCCTATGAAGGCTCAAGAATTAAAATAATAGGAATACTGGGTTGGGAATAAGTCTGCTGGTTGATAAGAAGAATAAAGGAGGATTGTATGAGAGATATTGTGAATGTTGAGGATGAAGAGTATATAAAGTTCTATATAGGTTATTAGGTTAGAGAAAGTAGAGAAAATAGAGAAAATTAGTAGAGAAGATTGTAATAAGTAGAAAAGGGTCACATGCATCTATAGGTGAAAAAATATTCTTTAAAGAAAGCATAATGAGACAATAACTTCGATGCTCGTCATACTGGAATATGAGGAATGAGGGAACAAAAAAGGGGAAAAAATAAAAACCAAAGACAAGAATCATAAAGGCAAAGGCGAAAACAGTCACATTATACAGTTCTTAAATTATTGGGTATCTAAGCATATAGGTATCTATGTATACTGAAATATTATACTATGTTCTAATCTATGATGAGAGGAAGGGTGGGAAAGAGGAGGGAGGATGAGGGAGGGAAAAGAGGTAGGGAAGGGGGGGCGGGGGGGGAAGGGGGGAAACGGGTGGGAGGAATTATGGAAAAAGGGAAGGGGGAGGGGGGAGGGGGGGTGGTTGTTTTCTCACCAACTTGTGTATTGACTATGAATATAATCCGACTAGGGAGCCTGAAATAAAGGAAAGGTACATGCACATTAATATCAATGAAATGGCATTATGACTAGGGATGAGCGAACTCGAACTGTATAGTTCGGGTTCGTACCGATTTTTGGGGTGTCCGTGACACGGACCCAAACCCGGACATTTTCGTAAAAGTCCGGGTTCGGGTTCGGTGTTCGTCGCTTTCTTGGCGCTTTTGTGACGCTTTCTTGGCGCTTTTTGAAAGGCTGCAAAGCAGCCAATCAACAAGCGTCATACTACTTGCCCCAAGAGGCCGTCACAGCCATGCCTACTATTGGCATGGCTGTGATTGGCCAGAGCACCATGTGACCCAGCCTCTATTTAAGCTGGAGTCACATAGCGCCGCCCGTCACTCTGCTCTGATCAGTATAGGGAGAGGTTGCGGCTGCGACAGTAGGGCGAGATTAGGCAGATTAACTCCTCCAAAGGACTTGATTAATCGATCGATCTGCAGCTGTGCATCATTGAGCTGCTGAAATTCAATTGCTCACTGTTTTTAGGCTGCCCAGACCGTTTGTCAGTCACTTTTTTCTGGGGTGATCGGCGGCCATTTTGTGTCTTGTGGTGCGCCAGCACAAGCTGCGACCAAGTGCATTTAACCCTCAATGGTGTGGTTGTTTTTTGGCTAAAGCCTACATCAGGGTGAAGCTGTCACACCAAGTGCATTTAACCAGCAATAGTCTGTTTATTTTTTGGCCATATACTACATCAGGGGCAAGCTGCGCCCGTCACCAAGTGCATTTAACCCTCAGTAGTGTGGTTGGTCAAGCTGTCACACCAAGTGCATTTAACCAGCAATAGTCTGTTCATTTTTTGGCCATATACTACATCAGGGGCAAGCTGCGCCTGTCACCAAGTGCATTTAACCCTCAATGGTGTGGTTGTTTTTTGGCTAAAGCCTACATCAGGGTGAAGCTGTCACACCAAGTGCATTTAACCAGCAATAGTCTGTTTATTTTTTGGCCATATACTACATCAGGGGCAAGCTGCGCCCGTCACCAAGTGCATTTAACCCTCAGTAGTGTGGTTGGTCAAGCTGTCACACCAAGTGCATTTAACCAGCAATAGTCTGTTCATTTTTTGGCCATATACTACATCAGGGGCAAGCTGCGCCTGTCACCAAGTGCATTTAACCCTCAGTAGTGTGGTTGGTCAAGCTGTCACACCAAGTGCATTTAACCAGCAATAGTGTGGTTATTTTTTGGCCATATCCCAGTCTAATTCTGTTAGTAAATCCATACCGGTCACCCAGCGCCTAAATACTAGACCTCAAATTTATATCCCGCTAAATCTGTCGTTACCGCAGTACTGTTCTGGCTGGGCAAGTTATTTAGTGTCCGTCAAAGCACATTTTTTGTTCTGGGTTGAAATACAATTCCCAATTTAGCAATTTCATAATTTAGTGGTTTCTGCTGTATCAGAGCTATTTGAAATCTATCCCTAAAAGGGTATATAATATTCAAGGTGCACATAGGGTCATTCAGAATAACTTCACACACACGCTACTGTGCATTTCCAAGTCTAATTCTGTCAGTAAATCCATACCGGTCACCCAGCGCCTAAATACTAGGCCTCAAATTTATTTCCCGCTAAATCTGTCGTTACCGCTGTACTGTTCTGGCTGGGCAAGTTATTTAGTGTCCGTCAAAGCACATTTTTTGTTCTGGGTTGAAAAACAATTCCCAATTTAGCAATTTCCTAATTTAGTGGTTTCTGCTGTATCAGAGCTATTTGAAATCTATCCCTAAAAGGGTATATAATATTCAAGGTGCACATAGGGTCATTCAGAATAACTTCACACACATGCTACTAGGCATTTCCAAGTCTAATTCTGTCAGTAAATCCATACCGGTCACCCAGCGCCTAAATACTAGGCCTCAAATTTATATTCAGCTGAATTTGAATACAATACATTGGGCCAAATAATATTTTTGTTGTTGTGGTGAACGATAACAATGAGGAAAACATCTAGTAAGGGACGCGGACGTGGACATGGTCGTGGTGGTGTTAGTGGACCCTCTGGTGCTGGGAGAGGACGTTGCCGTTCTGCCACATCCACACGTCCTAGTGTACCAACTACCTCAGGTCCCAGTAGCCGCCAGAATTTACAGCGATATATGGTGGGGCCCAATGCCGTTCTAAGGATGGTAAGGCCTGAGCAGGTACAGGCATTAGTCAATTGGGTGGCCGACAGTGGATCCAGCACGTTCACATTATCTCCCACCCAGTCTTCTGCAGAAAGCGCACAGATGGCGCCTGAAAACCAACCCCATCAGTCTGTCATATCACCCCCATGCATACCAGGGAAACTGTCTGAGCCTCAAGTTATGCAGCAGTCTCTTATGCTGTTTGAAGACTCCGCTGGCAGGGTTTCCCAAGGGCATCCACCTAGCCCTTCCCCAGCGGTGAAAGACATAGAATGCACTGACGCACAACCACTTATGTTTCCTGATGATGAGGACATGGGAATACCACCTCAGCATGTCTCTGATGATGACGAAACACAGGTGCCAACTGCTGCGTCTTTCTGCAGTGTGCAGACTGAACAGGAGGTCAGGGATCAAGACTGGGTGGAAGACGATGCAGGGGACGATGAGGTCCTAGACCCCACATGGAATGAAGGTCGTGCCACTGACTTTCACAGTTCGGAGGAAGAGGCAGTGGTGAGACCGAGCCAACAGCGTAGCAAAAGAGGGAGCAGTGGGCAAAAGCAGAACACCCGCCGCCAAGAGACTCCGCCTGCTACTGACCGCCGCCATCTGGGACCGAGCACCCCAAAGGCAGCTTCAAGGAGTTCCCTGGCATGGCACTTCTTCAAACAATGTGCTGACGACAAGACCCGAGTGGTTTGCACTCTGTGCCATCAGAGCCTGAAGCGAGGCATTAACGTTCTGAACCTGAGCACAACCTGCATGACCAGGCACCTGCATGCAAAGCATGAACTGCAGTGGAGTAAACACCTTAAAACCAAGGAAGTCACTCAGGCTCCCCCTGCTACCTCTTCTGCTGCTGCCGCCTCGGCCTCTTCTGCTGCTGCCGCCTCGGCCTCTTCCTCCGCCTCTGGAGGAACGTTGGCACCTGCTGCCCAGCAAACAGGGGATGTACCACCAACACCACCACCACCTCCGTCACCAAGCATCTCAACCATGTCACACGGCAGCGTTCAGCTCTCCATCTCACAAACATTTGAGAGAAAGCGTAAATTCCCACCTAGCCACCCTCGATCCCTGGCCCTGAATGCCAGCATTTCTAAACTACTGGCCTATGAAATGCTGTCATTTAGGCTGGTGGACACAGACAGCTTCAAACAGCTCATGTCGCTTGCTGTCCCACAGTATGTTGTTCCCAGCCGCCACTACTTCTCCAAGAGAGCCGTGCATTCCCTGCACAACCAAGTATCCGATAAAATCAAGTGTGCACTGCGCAACGCCATCTGTGGCAAGGTCCACCTAACCACAGATACGTGGACCAGTAAGCACGGCCAGGGACGCTATATCTCCCTAACTGCACACTGGGTAAATGTAGTGGCAGCTGGGCCCCAGGCGGAGAGCTGTTTGGCGCACGTCCTTCCGCCGCCAAGGATCGCAGAGCAACATTCTTTGCCTCCTGTTGCCACCTCCTCCTACTCGACTTCCTCCTCCTCTTCTTCCACCTGCTCATCTAGTCAGCCACACACCTTCACCACCAACTTCAGCACAGCCCGGGGTAAACGTCAGCAGGCCATTCTGAAACTCATATGTTTGGGGGACAGGCCCTACACCGCACAGGAATTGTGGCAGGGTATAGAACAACAGACCGACGAGTGGTTGCTGCCGGTGAGCCTCAAGCCCGGCCTGGTGGTGTGTGATAATGGGCGAAATTTCGTTGCAGCTCTGGGACTAGCCAGTTTGACGCACATCCCTTGCTTGGCGCATGTGCTGAATTTGGTGGTGCAGAAGTTCATTCACAACTACCCCGACATGTCAGAGCTGCTGCATAAAGTGCGGGCCGTCTGTTCGCGCTTCCGGCGTTCACATCCTGCTGCTGCTCGCCTGTCTGCGCTACAGCGTAACTTCGGCCTTCCCGCTCACCGCCTCATATGCGACGTGCCCACCAGGTGGAACTCCACCTTACACATGCTGGACAGACTGTGCGAGCAGCAGCAGGCCATAGTGGAGTTTCAGCTGCAGCACGCACGGGTCAGTCGCACTACAGAACAGCACCACTTCACCACCAATGACTGGGCCTCCATGCGAGACCTGTGTGCCCTGTTGCGCTGTTTCGAGTACTCCACCAACATGGCCAGTGGCGATGACGCCGTTATCAGCGTTACAATACCACTTCTATGTCTCCTTGAGAAAACACTTAGGGCGATGATGGAAGAGGAGGTGGCCCAGGAGGAGGAGGAGGAAGAGGAAAAGGGGTCATTTTTAGCACTTTCAGGCCAGTCTCTTCGAAGTGACTCAGAGGGAGGTTTTTGGCAACAGCAGAGGCCAGGTACAAATGTGGCCAGCCAGGGCCCACTACTGGAGGACGAGGATGAGGAGGAGGTGGAGGAAGATGAGGATGAAGCATGGTCACAGCGGGGTGGCACCCAACGCAGCTCGGGTCCATCACTGGTGCGTGGCTGGGGGGAAAGGCAGGACGATGACGATACGCCTCCCACAGAGGACAGCTTGTCCTTACCCCTGGGCAGCCTGGCACACATGAGCGACTACATGCTGCAGTGCCTGCGCAACGACAGCAGAGTTGCCCACATTTTAACGTGTGCGGACTACTGGGTTGCCACCCTGCTGGATCCACGCTACAAAGACAATGTGCCCACCTTACTTCCTGCACTGGAGCGTGATAGGAAGATGCGCGAGTACAAGCGCACGTTGGTAGACACGCTACTGAGAGAATTCCCAAATGTCACAGGGGAACAAGTGGAAGCCCAAGGCCAAGGCAGAGGAGGAGCAAGAGGTCGCCAAGGCAGCTGTGTCACGGCCAGCTCCTCTGAGGGCAGAGTTAGCATGGCAGAGATGTGGAAAAGTTTTGTCAACACGCCACAGCTAACTGCACCACCACCTGATACGCAACGTGTTAGCAGGAGGCAACAGTAAACTAACATGGTGGAACAGTACGTGTGCACACCCCTCCACGTACTGACTGATGGTTCGGCCCCATTAAACTTCTGGGTCTCTAAATTGTCCACGTGGCCAGAGCTAGCCTTTTATGCCTTGGAGGTGCTGGCCTGCCCGGCGGCCAGCGTTTTGTCTGAACGTGTATTCAGCACGGCAGGGGGTGTCATTACAGACAAACGCAGCCGCCTGTCTACAGCCAATGTGGACAAGCTGACGTTCATAAAAATGAACCAGGCATGGATCCCACAGGACCTGTCCGTCCCTTGTCCAGATTAGACATTAACTACCTCCCCTTAACCATATATTATTGTACTCCAGGGCACTTCCTCATTCAATCCTATTTTTATTTTCATTTTACCATTATATTGCGAGGCTACCCAAATTTGAATGAACCTCTCCTCTGTCTGGGTGCCGGGGCCTAAATATATGCCAATGGACTGTTCCAATGTTGGGTGACGTGAAGCCTGATTCTCTGCTATGATATGAAGACTGATTCTCTGCTGACATGAAGCCAGATTGTCTGTTACGGGACCTCTCTCCTCTGCCTGGGTGCTTGGCCTAAATTTATGACAATGGACTGTTGCATTGGTGGCTGACGTGAAGCCTGATTCTCTGCTATGACATGCAGATTGATTCTCTGCTGACATGAAGCCAGATTGTCTGTTACGGGACCTCTCTTCTCTGCCTGGGTGCTGGGCCTAAATTTATGACAATGGACTGTTGCAGTGGTGGCTGACGTGAAGCCTGATTCTCTGCTATGACATGCAGACTGATTCTCTGCTGACATGAAGCCAGATTGTCTGTTACGGGACCTCTCTCCTCTGCCTGGGTGCTGGGCCTAAATTTATGAAAATGGACTCTTACAGTGGTGGGTGACGTGAAGCCTGATTCTCTACTATGACATGCAGACTGATTCTCTGCTGACATGAAGCCAGATTCTCTGTTAAGGGACCTCTCTCCTCTGCCTGGGTGCTGGGCCTAAATATATGCCAATGGACTGTTGCACTGGTGGCTGACGTGAAGCCTGATTGTCTGTTACGGGACCTCTCTCCTCTGCCTGGGTGCTGGGCCTAAATATCTGACAATGGACTGTTGCATTGGTGGCTGACGTGAAGCCTGATTCTCTGCTATGATATGAAGACTGATTCTCTGCTGACATGAAGCCAGATTGTCTGTTACGGGACCTCTCTCCTCTGCCTGGGTGTTTGGCCTAAATTTATGACAATGGACTGTTGCATTGGTGGCTGACGTGAAGCCTGATTCTCTGCTATGACATGCAGACTGATTCTCTGCTGACATGAAGCCAGATTGTCTGTTACGGGACCTCTCTCCTCTGCCTGGGTGCTGGGCCTAAATATCTGACAATGGACTGTTGCATTGGTGGCTGACGTGAAGCCTAATTCTCTGCTATGATATGAAGACTGATTCTCTGCTGACATGAAGCCAGATTGTCTGTTACGGGACCTCTCTCCTCTGCCTGGGTGCTGGGCCTAAATTTATGACAATGGGCTGTTGCAGTAGTGGCTGACGTGAAGCCTGATTCTCTGCTATGACATGAAGACTGATTCTCTGCTGACATGAAGCCAGATTCTCTGTTACGGGACCTCTCTCCTCTGCCTGGGTGCTGGGCCTAAATTTATGAAAATGGACTCTTACAGTGGTGGGTGACGTGAAGCCTGATTCTCTGCTATGACATGAAGACTGATTCTCTGCTGACATGAAGCCAGATTCTCTGTTACGGGACCTCTCTCCTCTGCCTGGGTGCTGGGCCTAAATTTATGACAATGGACTGTTGCAGTAGTGGCTGACGTGAAGCCTGATTCTCTGCTATGACATGAAGACTGATTCTCTGCTGACATGAAGCCAGATTGTCTGTTACGGGACCTCTCTCCTCTGCCTGGGTGCTGGGCCTAAATTTATGACAATGGACTGTTGCAGTGGTGGCTGACGTGAAGCCTGATTCTCTGCTATGACATGAAGACTGATTCTATGATGACATGAAGCCAGATTGTCTGTTACGGGACCTCTCTCCTCTGCCTGGGTGCTGGGCCTAAATTTATGAAAATGGACTTTTACAGTGGTGGGTGACGTGAAGCCTGATTCTCTGCTATGACATGCAGACTGATTCTCTGCTGACATGAAGCCAGATTCTCTGTTAAGGGACCTCTCTCCTCTGCCTGGGTGCTGGGCCTAAATAAATGCCAACGGACTGTTGCACTGGTGGCTGACGTGAAGCCTGATTGTCTGTTACGGGACCTCTCTCCTCTGCCTGGGTGCTGGGCCTAAATATCTGACAATGGACTGTTGCATTGGTGGCTGACGTGAAGCCTGATTCTCTGCTATGATATGAAGACTGATTCTCTGCTGACATGAAGCCAGATTGTCTGTTACGGGACCTCTCTCCTCTGCCTGGGTGCTTGGCCTAAATTTATGACAATGGACTGTTGCAGTGGTGGCTGACGTGAAGCCTGATTCTCTGCTATGACATGCAGACTGATTCTCTGCTGACATGAAGCCAGATTGTCTGTTACGGGACCTCTCTCCTCTGCCTGGGTGCTGGGCCTAAATATCTGACAATGGACTGTTGCCAGAGGCGTACATAGGAATCACTGGGCCCCATAGCAAAAATCTGAATTGGGCCCCTTAACCCCGCCCACTACCCACCATGGCCCCTCCCACTTCCTGACTTTGCTCCTCCCATGCCACACCCCCATTAAATAAATTTATACATGACCTACAGAAACTGTTAGGGGTTTCCTGGGGGTGACCTGTCACATGGGATATCTGCTGCAGCCTGCAGGTCTCCTTATTTGGGGTGCCATGTTAGGCTACTTTCACACTTGCGTTCGGGTCTCCGCTTGTGAGTTCTGTTTGAAGGCTCTCACAAGCGGCACCGAACGGATCCGTCCAGCCCTAATGCATTCTGAGTGGATGCGGATCCGCTCAGAATGCATCAGTATGGCTCCGTCTGTCCTCCGCTCAGCAGGCGGACACTTGAACGCTGCTTGCAGCCTGGCCGTGCGGAGGCAAACGGATCTGTCCAGACTTACAATGTAAGTCAATGGGGACGGATCCGTTTGAAGTTGACACAGTGTGGCTCAATTTTCAAACGGATCCGTCCCCCATTGACTTTCAATGTAAAGTCAAAACGGATCCGTTTGCACTATCATGAACAAAAAAAAAAATGTTTTTTTTTTTTTTGTTCATGTTAATGCAAACGGATCCGTTCTGAACGGATCTAAGCGTTTGCATTATAGGTGCGGATCCGTCTGTGCAGACACCAGACGGATCCGCTCTGAACGCAAGTGTGAAAGTAGCCTTAAAGGGAATCTGTCACTAGCAATTTACCCCCAATTTTTTTTTCATGAATCCATGTTTAACAGAGTACCTGTTTTCCATCTGTCTTGTTCTTTTGATTGTGAGTCTTGTCATGTCTTCAAAAAATCGATTCTTATGATATGTAAATGAAGCTGTAAGGAGCCCAGAGGGGCGTTATTCTTTCTCCACGGTGCCCAGGAACGCCCCTCTGAAGTGCCGTGCCCGGCTAAGTTTGAAAACTAATAACGCCTCCAAGTTCATCTAAATCGCCTCCCAGAGGCACGGCTAAGTGCTCAACACCCCCCTCCTCAGTGCCGCGCTCTGCGGCAAACACCCCGATCCTCCTCTCGCCGGCATCCCAAATCCCGCGCAGGCGCAGTGCCGTCAGTCATCTTATCATAGCGCAGGCAATCGCCGGCACTGCGCCTGCGCGGGATTTGGGATGCCAGCGAGAGGAGGATCGGATTTGGGAGGCGATTTAGATGAACTTGGAGGCGTTATTAGTTTTCAAATTTAGCCGGGCACGGCACTTCAGAGGGGCGTTCCTGGGCACAGTGGAGAAAGAATAACGCCCCTCTGGGCTCCTTACAGCGTCATTTACATATCATAAGAATCGATTTTTTGAAGAAATGACAAGACTCACAATCCAAAGAACAAGACAGATGGAAAAAAGGTACTCATGGATCCATGTTTAATAAAGTACCTTTTTTCCATCTGTGTTCTTCTTTTCCATGTCAGTCTTGTCCTTTCTTCTAAAAATCGATTCTTGCTGTAAGCCGGACTGGAGCCCAGAGGGGCGTTTTTCTTTCTCCACGGTGCCCCTCTGATTAGTGCCGTGCCCGCCTAAATATGAAAACTCTAACGCCTCCATCATTTAGCTGAATCGCCTCCCAGAGGCGCGGCTAAGTCCTAGACACCCGCCCCCCTCCTCAGCGCTGCGCTCTGAAACACCCGATCCTCCTCTCGTCGGCGTCCCAAATCCCGCGCAGGCGCAGTGCCGGCGATTGCCTGCGCCTGCGCTCTGATAATACGGCTGAGGGCAACAGCTTCAACATCGTCACTGGGCTCGGCGCATGCCCAGTGACGATGTTGAAGCTGTTGCCCTCAGCCGTATTATCAGAGCGCAGGCGCAGGCAATCGCCGGCACTGCGCCTGCGCGGGATTTGGGACGCCGACGAGAGGAGGATCGGGTGTTTCAGAGCGCAGCGCTGAGGAGGGGGGCGGGTGTCTAGGACTTAGCCGCGCCTCTGGGAGGCGATTCAGCTAAACATGGGGGGGGGCCCTGGGGAGAAAAGCAGCCGCATAGTCGGCTGCTGGTCATCAGTGGGCGGGGCCTTATCTGCGCTACGGGCCCCCCAGTGCCGCGGGCCCCATAGCAGCGGCGTGGTCTGCCTCTATGGGCGGTACGCCACTGACTGTTGCATTGGTGGCTGACGTGAAGCCTGATTCTCTGCTATGATATGAAGACTGATTCTCTGCTGACATGAAGCCAGATTGTCTGTTACGGGACCTCTCTCCTCTGCCTGGGTGCTGGGCCTAAATTTATGACAATGGACTGTTGCAGTAGTGGCTGACGTGAAGCCTGATTCTCTGCTATGACATGAAGACTGATTCTCTGCTGACATGAAGCCAGATTCTCTGTTACGGGACCTCTCTCCTTTGCCTGGGTGCTGGGCCTAAATGTATGAAAATGGACTCTTACAGTGGTGGGTGACGTGAAGCCTGATTCTCTGCTATGATATGAAGACTAATTCTCTGCTGACATGAAGCCAGATTGTCTGTTACGGGACCTCTCTCCTCTGCCTGGGTGCTTGGCCTAAATTTATGCCAATGGACTGTTACAGTGGTGGGTGACGTGAAGCCTGATTCTCTGCTATGACATGAAGACTGATTCTCTGCTGACATGAAGCCAGATTGTCTGTTACGGGACCTCTCTCCTCTGCCTGGGTGCTGGGCCTAAATTTATGACAATGGACTGTTGCAGTGGTGGCTGACGTGAAGCCTGATTGTCTGTTACGGGTCCTCTCTCCTCTGCCTGGGTGCTGGGCCTAAATATCTGACAATGGACTGTTCGATTGGTGGCTGACGTGAAGCCTGATTCTCTGCTATGATATGAAGACTGATTCTCTGCTGACATGAAGCCAGATTGTCTGTTACGGGACCTCTCTCCTCTGCCTGGGTGCTTGGCCTAAGTTTATGAAAATGGACTGTTACAGTGGTGGGTGACGTGAAGCCTGATTCTCTGCTATGACATGAAGACTGATTCTCTGCTGACATGAAGCCAGATTGTCTGTTACGGGACCTCTCTCCTCTGCCTGGGTGCTGGGCCTAAATTTATGACAATGGACTGTTGCAGTGGTGGCTGACGTGAAGCCTGATTCTCTGCTATGACATGCAGACTGATTCTCTGCTGACATGAAGCCAGATTGTCTGTTACGGGATCTCTCTCCTCTGCCTGGGTGCTGGGCCTAAATATCTGACAATGGACTGTTGCATTGGTGGCTGATGTGAAGCCTGATTCTCTGCTATGATATGAAGACTGATTCTCTGCTGACATGAAGCCAGATTGTCTGTTACGGGACCTCTCTCCTCTGCCTGGGTGCTGGGCCTAAATTTATGACAATGGACTGTTGCAGTAGTGGCTGACGTGAAGCCTGATTCTCTTCTATGACATGAAGACTGATTCTCTGCTGAAATGAAGCCAGATTCTCTGTTACGGGACCTCTCTCCACTGCCTGGGTGCTGGGCCTAAATTTATGAAAATGGACTCTTACAGTGGTGGGTGACGTGAAGCCTGATTCTCTGCTATGATATGAAGACTGATTCTCTGCTGACATGAAGCCAGATTGTCTGTTACGGGACCTCTCTTCTCTGCCTGGGTGCTTGGCCTAAATTTATGAAAATGGACTGTTACAGTGGTGGGTGACGTGAAGCCTGATTCTCTGCTATGACATGAAGACTGATTCTCTGCTGACATGAAGCCAGATTATCTGTTACGGGACCTCTCTCCTCTGCCTGGGTGCTGGGCCTAAATTTATGACAATGGACTGTTGCAGTGGTGGCTGACGTGAAGCCTGATTCTCTGCTATGACATGCAGACTGATTCTCTGCTGACATGAAGACAGATTCTCTGTTACGGGACCTCTCTCCTCTGCCTGGGTGCCGGGGCCTAAATATGTGAGAATGGACTGTTCCAGTGGTGGGTGACGTGAAGCCAGATTCTCTGCTATGGGACCTCTCTCCAATTGATTTTGGTTAATTTTTATTTATTTAATTTTTATTTTAATTCATTTCCCTATCCACATTTGTTTGCAGGGGATTTACCTACATGTTGCTGCCTTTTGCAGCCCTCTAGCCCTTTCCTGCGCTGTTTTACAGCCTTTTTAGTACCGAAAAGTTCGGGTCCCCATTGACTTCAATGCGGTTCGGGTCCGGGACGGAGTTCGGATCGGGTTCGGATCCCGAACCCGAACATTTCTGGGAAGTTCGGCCGAACTTCTCGAACCCGAACATCCAGGTGTTCGTTCAACTCTAATTATGACATCATATCAGTCCACAGTGTTCGAAAATTAGAATAAATGTTGGAAGATTAAAGATCACAGTAAAAGTCACATTCCCGATTAAGGCCTCTCGGGGATAAAGTGTCCTGCCGATGTATCCAAAAACTTTCTCTTTGTTTCAATGTTTTGATCCTGTTACCACCTCTCCGTGGAGTATTTATTTGTTCCAAGACCTGGTAGCGTAAGGATGAGATCTGGTGGTTGTGTTCCTTAAAGTGTGCTGGGATTGGTAACAGCAATTGTTCAGTCCTAATGGTGGATTTGTGTTTGGAAATACGGTTCCTTATTTGTTGCGTGGTTTCACCCCCCCCCTCCCCCCTCCCCCTTCCCTTTTCCCATAATTCCTCCCACCCGTTTCCCCCCTTCCCCCCCCCCGCCCCCCCTTCCCTCCCTCTTTTCCCTCCCTCATCCTCCCTCCTCTTTCCCACCCTTCCTCTCATCATAGATTAGAACATAGTATAATATTTCAGTATACATAGATACCTATATGCTTAGATACCCAATAATTTAAGAACTGTATAATGTGATTGTTTTCGCCTTTGCCTTTATGATTCTTGTCTTTGGTTTTTATTTTTTCCCCTTTTTTGTTCCCTCATTCCTCATATTCCAGTATGACGAGCATCGAAGTTATTGTCTCATTATGCTTTCTTTAAAGAATATTTTTTCACCTATAGATGCATGTGACCCTTTTCTACTTATTACAATCTTCTGTACTAATTTTCTCTATTTTCTCTACTTTCTCTAACCTAATAACCTATATAGAACTTTATATACTCTTCATCCTCAACATTCACAATATCTCTCATACAATCCTCCTTTATTCTTCTTATCAACCAGCAGACTTATTCCCAACCCAGTATTCTTATTATTTTAATTCTTTAGGCTTCATAGGATAGGCATCCTTAGCACATAGCCACTCTGCGTTCTAATACGTAGTGCGCATGCGCCCACCGTGTCCCGGAGTCACGCGGCTCACATGACGTCACTGGCGATCATGTGACCCGCCGAACCCGGACCCGGGTCACAGCGCAGACACGACTTCCGGCCCTTCGGCTTAAAACGCCAACCAGCGCACACATACACGGCGTTCATACTATGCAGTTTGCTAACCGGCCTAGGTGAGTCTATATACCACTATACATTCAGTCTGCTGCCTTATTTATCTACAGATATCTTTCTTTTCTTACAGATACTCTCCCTTATGCTTACTACACTAAACCTAACCTTTCTACTACCTTGATTTCTGACCTTATCTGATACCCTATTGATGAGAAATGTTTTATATTATAGCCTTGTCTTGATCATCATACTCTCTATTAGAGACAGTATCTACTTAACCAGTCTCACACCTCTTATATCCCCTATACTTTACCAACTCTCTACACTCACTACCATTCTCATGATTCTGAGATCTGTACATTTATGTACCCTCTTATTCCTTCTTTTCCCTTTTTTCTATCATGGGTCAATAATATACTATGTTCGCCACATTGAGACACCAATAAAACTTCTATATTTATACTCCTTTACAGATCCCTTGATAAAGGTCTTTGACAGGACCGAAACGTCGGGAATTATCATGGCCCACAAATATATGTGATTTGTTTTTCTTCTATTATAATCATGGCGCAACTAGTCATATATTGACGAAACCTGTGAATAACTTTTTGCACCTATAATACATTTTGCAAAACAAAAGAGATCGGTGTGCCGTAGATTATCATTATATATTTTGTGCTGCTGGCATCTTTACAATACAAAGTATAGATACGAAGTAAGAAATATAAAAGGATATTTTATTCTGTTTCCCCAACAGTTTTAGGGTTTTTTAATAAAGTAGAGAAATACATACAGTACAATAATAGCTATTACGCTATTTCATCTTAATAATGCTAGACATATAAACGTCTTAACTTGATTGATGTGATAAGATTTTAGATCTTATGCAGGATTAAATCCAACATAAATTTTACACTAGAAAAATCCAAGAGCAACCCTCAGATTCTTCCAGAGATGTGCTGCAGATCCAAAGGAGGATTACTGTAGGTCTATTTGCAGGTTTTCCATGTGGAATATACAAGAAGAATGTGCACATTTGTTCTTTCTGTGGCACAAACAAAAAGTCAGTGCAAATCTTTTCCACAATATGTGAATATGGTTTAAGATATGAAATTCACTTGCAATGGATCTTTAATTAATAAATGCTCATCAAATCCTGATCTGGTAAAAGTCCCCTTAAAGCAGTTCGATGCTGGGTCCCCCAAAGAAACTAATGGGTGTAAAGTAAGTATTTTAAAACATACAGTATTTCTGTACAACTGAACACAATAATAGGCAGACAAAGGCCCGTGTGAATGGAGCCTAAAGTAATAATCTGCAGATTACAATGGAAAATAATATCTGGAGACTGATGAGTAAACATTTAGTTCCTACATCATTAAAGTGGTTATGCCATGATTGATGTAAAAAATGAAAATCATATAGTCATGACATTCTCTTTCTAACAAAGCCCTGTACCTCACATGGATCCATAGATCTCCTCATTCATTGCTCCAATTGTTCTGCGACACTCTCTTTAGACCGGCAGCTCAGAGGGAGTGTCCTTGCTGCTGCAGCTCTTTCCCTGCCACATCTTGTAACAATAGAAAAAGCTGGTGGCAGTTGAAGGATGGAACTGAGCATGTGTGTCCACCTCAGAAAAGTGGACAGAGAAATAAGGAAAAGAATAAACAGCAGGTGGCACTATTAACATACTTTTTATTGAATAAGTCAGTGGCTATGCAAATTTTTTTATTACAAGCATTTACAAGTATTCAGATCAAGGTGCTGGTTTGACAAATGTAAAATATGTTTTATGGTACATTTAACTGTATCATCAGCATACTATAGACTATAGGGGAGATTTATCAAAACTGCTGCAGAGGAAAAGTTGGGCAGTAGCCCATAGAAGCCATTCAGCTTCCAAGTCTTATTTTTCTGCTTCTGCCTGTTTCCAGCAATCCTTCCCCTTTTCTCCCCTCTCCATAGACTTTCATATAATATGATCCTTTAGTGAGCCAGCAGCCTGTTTTCACTGAAGACAGATCTGAGCAGTGAACTAAGAGGAGGAGGGGGATCAGAAGAAATCATCTTTACCTGATAGAATATATTACAAAGTTTTTTTTATATCCACCTATATGTTTTTCAAAAGACACTATAACAAGGCAACTGCTGATTATTTACAGATCTGTCAAAGGTAATTTGAAACTTCAAAAGAACCCATTATCAGACTGGAAATGTTTCAAATTGCTCTCATCCATCTGGATGTTATTCAGGAGTACTTTAAAATTATGCTCTAATGTTTAGGTTAGATCACTTTAAAAGGACCCTCAACTTAATGAACTGATATTGTCCATATGAAATCACAGCCCTTCTCAATTAGCCAGACTGGAGAGTCCCTGCTCACACTGACTCGCGCTCTGGCAGAAAAAAAACCTGGCCTGTCCATTCAAGCGGACACTTTATCTTAAAGATGGCGGTCGCTCAAGAGCTGAGCAGACACCATAGCTGGTGGGCACCTGCTGTTTAACAAAGCAGGCACCCACTGATAATGTCACTTAACCATTTAGATGCCATGGTCAATTGCAACCACAATCTTTGAGTGGTCATTTGTAGGGAGAGTGCTTCCTATGATGCTCAAAGGCCTCACTGTGAAGAGATCATAGGAGCCGTCTGGTTCAGTTGCAGGCAATACTATAAGGAATCACATGTTCAAACCCCCTGAGGGGAGGGGGGCTAAAAATAGAGTTAAAAGAAAGGTAAAATGAATGAAAGAAAAAACATTATTGGTATCATTGTATCCAAAAATGCCAGAACTATTAAAATACAAATGTATTTATTACATACGGTGAACTTTCGTTATGGGGAGAAAAAAAAAGTCAAATCCCCTCCCAAAAGAATTTAATAAAAAGTGGTAAAAAGTTAAACATACTCCAAACTGTATCAATAAACTACGCCTGTATCAATAATCTCGCCCTGTAGAAAGAGCCCTCACACAGCTCTATATACAGAAATACAAAAATGTGTTGGGTATCAGAATATGGAGATGCAAAAACATTTTTTTCAAAGATTTCTTTTTTAAGTATCAAAATAAAAAAAATAGTGGAGGGGTCATTTATTGAGAACGGTATTTTTGACGCTGGTCTTAATACCCCTTTGCGCAACGGTGGCTTCGCGTATGGCTTGCTGGCTTACCTTGCTGGCTGACATTTAGACCATTTTCTTAGAAAATTATAAAAGACATGGGCCTGCCAGGCCGCCCCCTCCCTGCCCAACCACACCCCCATTTTTAGACCTGGTGTGAGCGGGGAAATGTCGCAGATTGCGGAGCAATTTACCTTTGCACCGCAATCTACTCCAGATAAATGACAAAAATTGGCATATATCTGCTAGTAAAAGTTAGTTGACCTGCAGAATAAAGGTAAGATGCAATTTTTACTATACGATGAATGCTGTAAAAACAAAACCTGTAAAACTATTGTGCAATTCCATTTTATTCCTCTTTCTCACCATTAATATACACTACTCACAGAAAGTGAGGGATATTTGGCTTGTGGGTGAAATTTCAGGATTAATCTAAAATGCACTCTAACCTTTACAGGTGAATTTAATGTGACCTTCTTTAAACTTTTGAATGCACACGTCCAACTGTTTAGTATTCCAGTACTTTTTGCACAACTTGCTGTTCTCTAACAAGGAGCTTAATGGTAAAATTCACAACAGGTGTTTGATCCATGAATCGCCCAATTTCCTGGTTCAATTAGAATCGTATTTAGACAGTCCCTCACATCATGCTGCTCACATTTTGACATCATGAGACCAAGATGACGCCTAACAATTGATCAACAGTACTTCGCCATTGCAAGGCCTCAAGCAGCATGTTCTCAGACAGAAGTGCCCACTGAGTGTCATCAGCAGGTTGCAATAGAGAAACAGAGAGACTGGAAAAGTAACAGAAAGGCATAGAAGTGGACGTCATTTGGCCACATCTCACACTGATGACTGCTTCATTGTGAACAATGCCCTGCGGAATTCCACACAACTTTAGGCACATTTAAGGGAGGTGAGAGGCACCCAAGTGTCATGTGAGACCATTCAAAACCATTTACTTTAGCGTGGTCTGCGAGCTAGACAACCTGCAAGGGTACCTGACCACACCACCAGACACAGGCATCATCCTCTTGCATGGGCTAGAGAGCATCTACGCTGGACAAGGGACCAGTGGGCCTCAGTGCTGTTCACTGATGAAAGTCGATTCACGCTGGGCTGAAATGATGGCCGCCAACGATGCTGGAGACGTCAAGGAGAGCGTTATGCATCAGCCACTGTTGTCACTAAATAAACCTTTGGTGGTGGTGGTGTTACAGTTTGGGCAGGTGTGTCTAGCCAATACAGAACTGCCCAAAACTTTGTGAATGGTATAGTGACATTAATCCAGTCATTGTGCCTCTGCATGAACAACACAGGTATTATTTCATTTTCAAGGACTACAATGCGCCAGCTCATCAAGGTCGCATCTTTAGGGAATGACTGCTGGAGACTGGAGTACCTCAAATGGAGTGGCAGGTAACTGGAAAAAAAAAAATTTCGGATCACTGCAGGCCATTTAGACCTCATTAAAGGAACATCAGGAGCAATTCGGTAAATTCACGATAATCTTTATTCACAGGGTTGTCAACGAGTTTCTGGGATGGAGCGCCCCCTTCATCAGGACAGTAATAGTAAGACATGCACAAGGAAGCTTTAAAAAGGCACATTTTTGGTGGGCTGATGAGGAGTGTGGAAGGGGGGAGGGGAGGTACACAAGTGTGTTTTACATAATTAACTGAGTCTGCAGTTAGTATTGTAGGGTAGTTTGCTGATGGTGGACAATAATAAAGGTACAATAAGGATACAAATGCTGATCAAATAAAATAAATATACAGGAAGTGATAAAGGTACAGTGCAGATAAAATAAAATTAAATAAACTAAAATTCGACAATACAATAGAAAGTAAATCAGATATGTACATGAATAAAGTACACACATCAATACTCATGGATTGGCTAGTGGTATTGCATATCCACAGACTCTTGTGCCTCCTTACTTGGATAAATGAATCCATCAATATGGATTACTTATATATTCCACTGAATCCATATTAAACCGTGTGTTGGATTGTATTAATTGGGTAGTCGGTAAGGAATTAGGCAATATACATATATATATACTGTGGGGTTTCGCTCTGGTAGACTGGATTAGCGGACGCAGTATAGAGGCAACAACAAGTTCTTTGGATCAAACAGTTCAATGTTTTATTCACACTTTAGGCAAGTGACAAAACAAGCAGTCATAATCAAACAAAAAGTCACCTTGCAGTGTTGGTGGTAATTCACACCATGCAGCAATTCTGCCTCAAAGAGTCCTTGACCATAGCAGCATCAACCTGTTTTCACACCAAACAAGTAGCAAGCCTTCATTCTGACACAAGGCTCCCAGATCCCAACACAGAGACATGGCTTCTGAACCCAGCTGCCTATTTAAGGACAGCCAGGTGCTGTCAAAACCCGGACCGGCACTTAAAATCCGGTCCGGTATTTGACCTCACCTGGCTGTAAATCAGCCCAGCAGCACAGGCTGGGAGGAAAATACCTGTTTCCCCAGACAAAACCTCTCACTTTGTCACATACCCTCCCCTTTGTTCAAACCTGAGGGGGTGAACACACGCCAGACAGTGTACCCAGGACAGGGCATCCGTGTTTCCCGGTAACCGACCTACCCTGTGTTCCACGAAAACTTTAAGTTTTGTCAGGACAGAAACCATCGAGTGACCTGGGCATATCTGTCCTTGCCCTGGCTCATCCACTTGAGAGGGGAGTGGTCAGTCACCAGGTGGAATTTTCTCCCCAATAAATAATAGCAGAGAGACTCAAGTGCCCACTTGATAGCCAGGCACTCTCTCTCCACTATACTATACTGGGTCTTACGGCTGAGGAAGACAACGGGATGCTCCTCCCCGTTGACTTCCTGAGACAGTACAGCACCGAGGCCTACTTCTGAGGCAAAGGTCTGTACTATAAACTCCCTTTTGAAGTCGGGCGTCACCAAAAGCGGGGACCCACACAGGGCCGACTTCAAAGCGGAGAAAGCCTCCTCCGCCCGATCATCCCAGCGAACCATCATTGACTTGTGTCTCTTCAACAGTCCTGTCAAGGGTGCGGCTAGAGTAGCAAAGTGGGAAACAAACCTCATGTAATAACCCACCATTCCCAGGAGTGACTTTATTTGCCTAGTGGTGACAGGTCGGTCCCAATTCCATATCGCCTCTATTTTGTTCACTTGGGGTTTAATTACTCGGTGCCCAATGGCATACCCCAAGTACTTAGTCTCTTCTAACCCTATCGCACATTTTTTTGGGTTAGCGGTTAGGCCAGCGTTCCGAAGGGAGTCCACTACAGCCTGAACTTTGGGTAGGTGACTTTCCCAGTCGGTACTGTGGATGGCAATATCGTCCAGGTAAGCCGAAGCGTACCGACGATGTGGACGAAGCACGATGTCCATTAGTTGCTGAAAAGGGGCGTGGGCGCGATGCAGGCCAAAGGGTAAGACCTTATATTGATACAGCCGCTCAGGTGTGATGAAGGCAGTTTTCTCTTTGGCTGCCTCCGTTAAGAGCACCTCCAGTACCCCTTCGTGAGGTCCAAAACTGAAAAATACTGGGCTTGTCCTAACCTCTCGATGAAACATCCTTTCTGGCTTGGGTATCAATACTATAGGACTGGCCCACTCACTTTTTGACTCCTCAATGACGTCTAGCTGCAACATTAGCTGCACCTCCTCCGATATGGCCTGTCGCTGAGCCTCGGGTACCCGGTATGGTTTTAATCAGACTTTTGTCTGAGGCTTAGTGACAATGTCATGCTGGAATTTGGAAGTGCGTCCAGGGAGGTCCCAGAACACCTTTGTGTTCCAACTAACGAACTTCCTGGCCTCCTGAGTCTGTTTAGAGGAGAGGTCAGCAATTTTTGCATCAGACAGAGGGGCCGGTACCTCTTTTCCTAGAAAACCCAGCAGCAGGCTGTCTTCTGCACAGGTTTCCCTATCTTTCCACGGTTTCAGTAAATTCACATGGTAAACCTGTGTTGGCTTTCGCCCCACTGGCTAGTGTACCTTGTAGTTTACGTTTCCAATTTTCTCTAGTACCTCATAGGGCCCCTGCCATCTATCCAGGAACTTACTGTCCACAGTCGGCACCAAGAACCAAAACTCGATCACCCGGGTAAAAGATCCGGACCCGAGCCTGCCGATTATATACCCGACTCTGGGCTCGCTGAGCTGCCTCCATATGCTCCCTAACAAGAGGCAACACTGTCTCTATCCAATCTTGCATCTGGGTAACGTACTCAATGATACTTTTATGTGGAGTGGGTTGTTGTTCCCCCGCCTCTTTGGCCATGTCCAAGAGACCGCAAGGGTGTCTGCCATATAGCAGTTTGAAGGGGGAGAACCCGGTAGAAGTCTGGGGTGCCTCTCGAACTGCAAACATGAGAAAGAGCAGAAGGAGGTCCCAGTCTTTCCCATCTTTAGCCACCACCCTTTTCAACATATTTTTTAATGTTTGGTTAAACCTTTCTACCAGACCGTCTGTTTGCGGATAGTAAACGGATGTCCGTAGCTGTTTTATGTGCAGCAACTTACAGAGTTCCCTCATCACCTTGGACATAAAAGGGGTCCCTTGGTCAGTCAGAACCTCTTTAGGTAGTTCTACTCGGGAAAACATCTCCATTAATTCCTTAGGAATGAGTTTCGCCGAGGTATGTCGCAGTGGCACCGCCTCCGGGTACCGAGTGGCGTAGTTTAGAATGACTAGGATGTGTTGATGCCCTCTGGCGGACTTCGGTACTGGGTCTATGAGATCCATAGCTATTCGGTCAAACGGTACTTCGATAATCAGGAGAGGTACTAGGGGACTACAGAAATGTGGCTGGGGGCTAGTTATCTGGCAGGTCGGGCAAGACTTACAAAACTCTTCCACTTCTCTGAATATGCTGGGCCAGTAAAACCGCTATAGAATACGATCCCGAGTTTTCTGCAGCCCCAGGTGACCCCTGAGAATGTGTTGGTGGGCTAGATCTAACACAAGCTTGCGATAAGCCTTGGGGACCACCAATTATTCAATATTTTCACCCCGTAGTTGGCTTACCCGATACAACAAATCCTGAACCATAAAAAACGGGGAAACACTGACTCTGCCCAAGGTTGTTGTGGTACACCATCTACTATTAACACACCTTGCCAGGCGCGGGATAGGGTTGGGTCCCGACGTTGGGCGGTACCAAAATTATCCCCGGAGACATTGAGGTCTGCCAATTCAGGACCCGGCAGGCAAGTCCTCTACATCTCCCACCATCACACTTAGTGGGGTTGTCTCCCCCTTTTCCACTGAAGTGGCGGTCACCCCTATCGCTGGCCCTTTGGTCTCAGGTACCCAGGGTTCTGGTCTCCCCCCTGAGCCGGGCCACTCTGCTAGAGATACCCCTGTCTTATGGGCATCAGTCACTCTCATAGCAGGCTACAGTGCCGGGAATCCCGGGAAGCCATTCCCTATTATGAGTTCATAATGTAGATTTCTGGCGACAGCCACCTCTTGGGTCCATCTACCGGCCACCGTAGTTAAAGACACCAGCATGGTGGGGTAGTCTTTTAAGTCTCCGTAGATGCACATCACCCTGACTTTCCGGCCAGTATACTCAGGGGACCGCACAAAAGTACCCCTTACTAGGGTCACCAGACTCCCTGAGTCCAGCAGAGCCTCCGTCAGAGTGTCTCTCACTTCCACCTGGCACAAATAATGTAGAGACTCTGAGGTACCTGTTGCACACAGCCTCCTGGCATATAGCGACAGACAGTAGCCATATTTAGTGTCCATGGACTCAACCCGATGGGGACAGTCAGCCCTTACATGGACAGGCACCTGACACCGCCAGCAGACTATCGGAGCCAGGTCTGCCGTGGGTACATCTCAGGCGGGTTTTATTAGCTCAAATCTCCGGGCCTGAGGTGGAGATTTCTGGGGTTTGCTGACCCCCCTCCCGACAGAGCCCTCCTTTAGATTCCTAGCGTTCCACCAGGTTCACCATCTCAAGGGCATTGCCAGGAGACACCTGACCGATTCAGTGCTGGAGAGGGTATGGAAAAGCCCTCCAGAACATATTAGCTAACAGATAGTCCAGCATAGCAGTGGCACTAAGCACGTCAGGCTGTAGCCATTTTTGCAAGAGGTGAAGTAAGTTATAATACTTGCAGGCTCAGCCGGGTTGAACCCCACTGATGCACCCGCTGGGCCCGGACCAACACATTCACCCCCAGTCTTGCCAGAATCTCACCCTTGACTTTCTAGTAGTCATCCGGCAAGTCGAAATACACCCGCTGGGAATCAGATGCCAGGAACGGAGCGACGACCTCAGCCCACTGGTCATGGGGTAGCTTTTCCCTGATGGCCACTTTCTCATACATTGCCAGGTAGGTTTCGATGTCATTTGCGGGGGTCATCTTAGGAATCGCGGCATGGACTGCTTTCCGGGCATCGTGGATGCTCGGGGTTGCTCTTGCTGTCTGCAAAGCCATTACGTGTTTTAGCAGCAACTGGTTAGTCTCCTGCTGCCTTATTAGCCTTGTGTTGCTGCAGGTTTGTCTCTCGCTGCTGCAGATTAGCCTCCATGAGGGCCTTTACAACAGCCTCCATTTTGTCGTGGGGCACTGCTTGTAATACAGCTGATTTAATGTACAACATACAACCGTGCCCGTAAAAAATGCAGAAACCAAACAAAATACAAATCGTCGCTCACGCCTGCCTTGCTGCTCATGCACGCATCCTCCACCAATTGTGGGGTCTTGCTCTGGTAGACAGGATTAGCGGACACAGTATAGAGGCAACAACAAGTTTTTGGGATCAAACAGTTCAGTGCTTTATTCACACTTTAGGCAAGTGACAAAACAAGCAGTCATAATCAAACAAAAAGTCACCTTGCGGTGTTGGTGGTAATTCACACCATGCGGCAATTCTGCCTCAAAGAGTCCTTGACTATAGCAGCACCAACCTGTTTTCACATCAAACAGGTAGCAAGCCTTCATCCAGACACAAGGCTCCCAGATCCCAACACGGAGACACTGTTTCTGATCCCAGCTGCCAGGTGCTGCCAAATCCCAGACTGGCACAAAAAATTCAGTCCGGTATTTTATCTCACCCCGCTGTAAATCAGCCCAGCAGCACATGCTTCCCTTATTAGTTTCATAGTATTTATATTTTTTATACTTTATTAAAAGTTTCTATCCACTCTATATTGTTGGTTCCATAGTTTCTATATTATAATCTCATTCATTTTGTTAAGACCATGCGGGGTGAGTGTGTTTAGCTGGTAGATCCAATAGATATCCCGCTTCTGAAGAAGATCAAATCTGTTGTATGGGTTGGGAGATATAAAATCTATCGTGGTTATCTTGATAGTATGTCTTTCTTTTTCCGGAGTATTGGCACAATGCCTTGATAGGCTGTGTTTTGCGTAAAGTTTTTCTATGCTGTGTCGATGTTGATTCAGACGGCAATGTAGTTCCTGGGTTGTACGCCCTACATATTGGAGGCTGCATTTCCATTCAATCATATAGATTACGTATTCAGGTGATGTCTGATGTCAAAGGAGGTTTTGTTGGTATTTGAGGAAAAGGTTGTCTTGTTGTGTGTGATAGTGAAGCAGCAGAGACAGCGGGGAGTGTTGCATTTGTAACTCCCTAATTTTTGGGTGCCTTTAGGAGCGTGTCCCTTCTGGTAGTGCTTAGGTTTGTGCTTAGGTTTGCTTGATGCCAATAAATTTCTGATGGTGGGGTGAGTCTGTATGTAATTTTAGGTTTATTCGGGACTCGGGAGATATTTTTTAAAGGGCTTCTGTCACCCCACTAAACAATATATATTTTTTTGTCTACTTATAATCCCTATCCTGCGATATTGCTATACCTTATGTTATTAATCATTTTAATTCAGTAGATTTAGCAAAAAACGTACTTTTATAATATGCTAATTACCTTTCTACCAGCAAGTAGAAAACCGCCCCCTCCTCTTGTTGATTGACAGGGCCAGCCGCGATCTCCTCCTCCGGCCCTGTCAGCATTTCAAAAATCGTGCACCTGTGTTGATTCGGCGCAGGCGCTCTGAGAGAAGGAGGCTCGCCTCCTCAGCACTCCCTCAGTGCGCCTGCGCCGATGACGTCTTCTCTTTCGAGGGACGAGGGAGTGCTGAGGAGGCGAGCCTCCTCATCTCAGAGCGCCTGCTCCGAATCAACACAGGCGCGCGATTTTTGAAATTCTGACAGGGCCGGCCGGAGGAGGAGATCGCGGCGGACCTGGCAGTAGACGCCCTACTTGCTGGTAGAAAGGTAATTAGCATATCATAAAAGTGCTTTTTTTGCAAAATCTACTGAACGAAAATTATTAATAACATAAGGTATAGCTATATCGCAGGATAGGGATTATAAGTACACAAAAAAAATAATCAGTTTAGTGGGATGACAGAAGCCCTTTAAGGTGTGCTTCTTGTAGTAAAATGTGCCAATGTTTTTGTAGAACTTACTTGTAGAATGACGAAGTTTGATGTGTTGAATTGTGTGATAAATTAGATATCTTTCGGGGCTTTTTGTTCTTTTTTGCTCAGGTTTAGGCATTCTGTTTGTGTTAATTGCAAGCTCTTTTTAAACGCGTTTTGTATGATATTGTTGGGGTATTGTTTTTCGTTAAATATATTTTTTTTTTATATCTTTGATTGTGTAACAAAATCCTCATAATTAGTACCGTTTATACTGGCTGTATGGTATATTTTTAAACCATTTTTTGTGGTAGACAACTATTAGTGTCGACGGTTTTAAAGAAGGTTTTTGTCATTCGGGTGTTTTCTTGATTAGTGATAACGATGTCTAAAAATTCTATAATTTCCTTGCAAAATTTTGGGGTAAAAGTGATACTCCAATCTGTGTGGTTTAGGCTATTGTAGAACTGTAGCGCCGACTCCTCATCCCCATCCCAGATAATAAACAGATCATCTATATATCTTCTGAAGTGGATGATGTTGTCCTTAAAGGTTTGGTGGCCCCAAATGTGTATCTCCTCAAATTCGCCCATAAAGAGGCTTGCAAAGGATGACGCTACTCGCGTCCCTTATAGTGGTCATGCATTGGTGGTAAATGTTATTATTATATATGAAGTAGTTGTTTTTCAGGATAAATAGGAGACCTTCACATAGGAAGTCTATCTGTTGTGGTTTGAGGAATTTATCTTTTTGGAGGGTGTTCCTTATGCAACTGATATCTAATTCGTTACGTATATTAGAGTATAGAGCAGTTACATTGAGTGTGAGGAGGCGATAACTGGGTGAACATTCTATTGTTTGTAATTCACGGATGAGTTGGCTGGAATCATGTAAATAACTGTGTTATTGTTTTACATATGGTTGTAGGAACAGGTCAAGGTGTTGTGATAAATTGCTTGTGGTGCATTTAGTGTTGGAGACTATGGAGCGTCCGGGCAGATGTATGGTATTTTTGTGTATTTTCAGTAAGTGGTAAAAGTATGGGGTACATGCAGTTCTTGATGTTAGGAAGTTTTTCTCTTTTTTGTTTATGTATTGGTTTGTAAAGGCTTGTTTGATTAGTGCGTTAAATTTTTTTGTTAGCTCTGGGAAGGGGTCTTCCATCGTTTTCTCATAGTAGCGGGAATCGCCTAGGATGTTTTTCGGCTTCTTGTTGGTAGTCTTAGACGTTCTGTATTACAATTCCACCCCCTTTGTCAGCTGGGCGTATGATTATGTTACTATTATTTTTTAAGTTATTGAGGGCTGCTCTCTCTATTTTACATAAGTTTTGTTTATAATCTAATGTATTTATATTGTTTGTTTTTACTTTTAATTTTTGTAAGATTAATTCAAAGAATGTGGGTGGGGATAATGTGTCCCTGACTTTGTACAGGGAAGAAATTGGATTTGGGTCTGACATCCAAGTGCCTATGCACTCACCTAAAGAATTATTAGGAACACCATACTAATACGGTGTTGGACCCCCTTTTGCCTTCAGAACTGCCTTAATTCTACGTGGCATTCATTCAACAAGGTGCTGATAGCATTCTTTAGAAATGTTGGCCCATATTGATAGGATAGCATCTTGCAGTTGATGGAGATTTGAGGGATGCACATCTAGGGCACAAAGCTCCCGTTCCACCACATCCCAAAGATGCTCTATTGGGTTGAGATCTGGTGACTGTGGGGGCCATTTTAGTACAGTGAACTCATTGTCATGTGCAAGAAACCAATTTGAAATGATTCGAGCTTTGTGACATGGTGCATTATCCTGCTGGAAGTAGCCATCAGAGGATGGGTACATGGTGGTCATGAAGGGATGGACATTGTCAGAAACAATGCTCAGGTAGCCCGTGGCATTTAATTGATGGCCAATTGGCACTAAGGGGCCTAAAGTGTGCCCAGAAAACATCCCCCACACCATTACACCACCACCACCACCCATCACAGTGGTAACAAGGCATAATGGATACATGTTCTCATTCTGTTTACGTCAAATTCAGACTCTACCATTTGAATGTCTCAACAGAAATCAAGACTCATCAGACCAGGCAACATTTTTCCAGTCTTCAACAGTCCAATTTTGGGGAGCTCGTGCAAATTGTAGCCTCTTTTTCCTATTTGTAGTGGAGATGAGTGGTACCCGGTGGGGTCTTCTGCTGTTGTAGCCCACCTTTCTTTCCCATTCTGACATTCAGTTTGGAGTTCAGGAGATTGTCTTGACCAGGACCACAACCCTACATGCATTGAAGCAACTGCCATGTGATTGGTTGACTATATAATCGCATTAATGAGAAATAGAACAGGTGTTCCTAATAATTCTTTAGGTGAGTGTATGTGGGGCTTTTGGGGCTGTCTAGATTGTTTTCTATGGTCTTGTCTGGAATATTTTTGAACTGTTCTATCTCAAAGTGTCTTCTAAGGGTAAGATTTCTCCTGAATTTCTGTACGTCAATAATCCATATTCCATATTCTTTTGCATTGCTCCAAACTTTGACCCATGGCACATCCATTAGGTGGGACAGGACAGCTAATTGAGACGTTTTAGCACATGGGCACCCCCCCACCCTATCACAGAACCCGATCTGACAGCTATATTACATTTTGTGTTCTGTCAGTGTAGGGAGAGGTTGCTTTGTGGAGCAGGGACAGGCTGTTAGGGCCACCACACGCTAGCTAATAGGGCCACAAAAGTCTTTTAAAGGACTGGTATAGGTGTGCTATCGATAGGTGTGATATACTGAGGGGTGTTATATACTTATAATATACTATCTAACATAGAAAGTATATTATAGTGCATTGGTATTGTGCAGCAGTTGTGTGCGGTTCTGCTGCGATGCCGCAGCTATATAGAGGGACAAGCGCTATTGGAACAACTATTTGCAATGGGTGTGATATACCTGTTGCCCCCCCAAAAAAAATGATTGAGGGGTGTGATGTACCTAAAATATACTTTCTAACATATAAAGTATATAGTGCATTTGTGTTGTGCAGCAGTTGTGTGCTGTTCTGCTGCAATTCCGTAGCTATATAGAGGGACAAGCACTATTGGAACAACTATTTGCAATGGGTGTGATATACCTGTTGCCCCCCAAAAAACTGATTGAGGGGTGTGATATACCTTCTTCCACAAAATACTGATTGAGGGCTGCGATATACCTTTTGCCCCAAATTAACAGGGTGGTGTGATATAACCTGCTTATAAAATAATTGAGGGGTGTGATATACCTGCTTCCACAAAATACTGTTTAAGAGGTTCGATATACCTGCTTCCACCAAATATTAATTGAGGGGTGCGATACACCTGCTTCCACAAAATACTGATTAAGGGGTTTGATATACCTGATTCGATCAAATATTGATTGAGGTCTGCGATATACCTGCTTCCAAAAAAATACTTATAAGGGGATTGATATACCTGCTTCCACAAAATATGGATTGAGGCCTGCGATATACCTGCTTCCACAAAACACTGATTAAGGGGATTGATATACCTGTTTCCACAAAATATTGATTGACGCCTGCGAGATACCTTCTTCCACAAAATACTAATTGAGGCCTGCGATATACCTGCTTCCACAAAATACTTATTAAGGGGTTGATATACCTGCTTCCACAAAATATTGATTGTTGCCTGCAATATACCTGCTTCCAGAAAATATTGATTAAGGGGTTTGATATACCTGTTTCCACAAAATATTGATTGAGGCCTGCGATATACCTGCTTCCATAAAATATTGATTAAGAGGACTAATATACCTGCTTCCACAAAGTACTGATTGATGCCTGCGATATATCTGCTTTCACAAAATACTGATTAAGGGGATTGATATACCTGCTTCCACAAAATATGGATTGAGGCCTGCGATATACCTGCTTCCACAAAACACTGATTAAGGGGATTGATATACCTGTTTCCACAAAATATTGATTGACGCCTGCGAGATACCTTTCTTCCACAAAATACTAATTGAGGCCTGCGATATACCTGCTTCCACAAAATACTTATTAAGGGGTTGATATACCTGCTTCCACAAAATATTGATTGTTGCCTGCAATATACCTGCTTCCAGAAAATATTGATTAAGGGGTTTGATATACCTGTTTCCACAAAATATTGATTGAGGCCTGCGATATACCTGCTTCCATAAAATATTGATTAAGAGGACTAATATACCTGCTTCCACAAAGTACTGATTGATGCCTGCGATATATCTGCTTTCACAAAATACTGATTAAGGGGATTGATAAACCTGGCTGCTTCCACCAAATATTGATTGAAGCCTGTGAGATACCTGCTTCCACAAAATACTGATTAAGGGGTTTGATATACATGCTTCCGCAAAATATTAATTGAGGCCTGCGATATACCTGCTTCCACCAAATTCTGATTAATATACCTGCTTCCACAAAATACTGATTGAGTGCTACAATATACCTGCTTCCACAAAATACTGATTGAGGCCTATGAGATACCTGCTTCCACAAAATTCTGATTAAGGGGTTTGATATACCTGCTTCCACAAAATATTGATCGAGGCCTGCGATATACCTGCTTCCACAAAATACTGATTAAGGGGATTGATACACCTGCTTCCACAAAATATTGATTGAGGCCTGCGAAATACCTGCTTCCACAAAATACTGATTAAGTGGTTTTATATACCTGCTTCTACAAAATGTTGATTGAATCCTGCGATATACCTGCTTCCACAAAATACTGATTAATGGGATTATTATACCTGCTTCCACAAAATACTGATTGAGGGCTGCGGTATACCTGTTTCCACAAAGTACTGATTAAGGGGATTGATATACCTGCTTCCACAAAATACTAATTGAGGGCTGTGATATACCTTCTTCCACAAAATACTGATTAAGAGGATTGATATACCTGCTTCCACCAAATATTAATTTAAGACTACGAGATACCTGCTTCCACAAAATACTGATTAAGGGAATTGATATACCTGCTTCCACAAAATATTGATTAAGGCCTGCGATATACCTGCTTCCACAAGATACTGATTAAGGGGTTTGATATACCTGTTTCCAGAAAATATTGATTGAGGCCTGCGATATACCTGTTTTCAGAAATGCAGCTTTTTTTCTAGGGACTTAGGCACATGGTCATTTTGAAAATGACAGGCAGAGGAAGAGGCAGGCCTTACGCAGGGATGGTAGGGGTCAGGCTGGTGCACCAGGCCGGTGCCTAAGTGGGAAGTTAGAGAAGACGCGTGTGATTACTTCAAAGGACACACCAGAGTTGGTTGAGTGGCTCATTCAGCCTTTTGTTTCTGCACCCTCCTCATCCTCTGTATCTGCACCCTCCTCACTCTCTGCTGTGTGCACCCCCCAAAGACACCACCACCACCACCATAGCCCCTCCACTCGTGTCAGAGGTATTATTTTCCCATACATTCCCAGACCTTACCAATGTGCAGCCATTCTTGACATCGGATGAGGAAGAGGAGGTAGCAACGGTCGCCACCAAGCGGTCTGACAACAGTACCCAGATCAGCCCAAGGAGGGAGGTCCCCACTGTTGCTGCCTACTCTGAGATCTCAAATGTCAGTGGTGGTGAAGGTAAGGATGATTATGTGTCGATGGACGTCACGTGGGTGCCCACAAGAGAGGAAGAGGAGGGGAGTTCAGAGGGAGAGACGGAGCAGCAGATAGGGAGGAGACGGATGAGAAGCAGGCAGAGCTCGCAGGGCACAGGAGGCAAAAATCAGACTGCAAATGTATCTGGAGCGAGCCATTTACCATGCACGGTCACTTCTGGTGCTCCCAGGACACCAGCACATGGCTTCGCAGTGTGAGCTTTTTTAATGTGTCAGCTGCTGATAATAGTGCTGTCATCTGCAGCCTGTTCTGTCAACGCATAAGTCGCGGGAAGCCCAACACTAACCTAGGGACGACCGCCTTACAAAGGCACCTGGCCTTCCATCACCAAGCCCGGTGGGAGCAACGCCATCAGAACCCACAAAGCCACACTCCACATCCTGCCTTTTCTCCTTCTCTTCTCTCCTCCCATTTGTCTTCCACTGTGCCATCGTCGCGTTCATCTGGCAGAAGGCAGGCTTCCGTGGCCCAAATGTTTGAGCGTAAAAAGTTGATGACGCCGGATAACCCTCTTGCCCAACGGCTGACAGCTGGCTTGTCGGAACTTCTAGCCCACCAACTACTGCCATATAAACTGGTGGACTCGAAGGCCTTTAGAAAATTTGTGGCCATTAGCACACCGCAATGGAAGGTCCCCGGAAGGAAATATTTTTCCAAGAGGAGCATCCCAGAGCTATATGGCCAAGTTCAGCAGCAAGTGAATATATCTCTGGCACACAGTGTCGGTGCCAAGATACATCTAACGACAGACACATGGTCTAGCAAACACGGGCAGGGAAGGTACCTAACTTTTACTGCCCACTGGGTGAACCTTCTGTCGGCCGTCAAGCATGTAACCAGTGATTCCCATGTGGATTTGGTGTTACCGCCACGGATTGCATGCAGGCCTGCCTCTTCTTCTCCTCCTCCTACTCCATCCTCCGTCTCCTCCTCTGCTGACTACTCCTTTTCCAGTGCTACCGCCTCTTCCGCTGCGCCCCCAAGCTCCCCAGAACCTATTTGACGTGCCAGGTGAGACGTTGCCATGCTGTAATGCGGCTGTTGTGCCTGGAAGCCAAGAGTCACACCGGTCCTGCACAGCTTTTAGCTCTGCAGTCACAGGCCGATCAGTGGCTAACCCTGCTCAATTTGACAGTTGGTAAAGTGGTGTGCAACAATGGTGCCAATGGCACACATCCTGAACTTAGTCGTGCAGCGATTCGTTGCCAAATACCCCGGGGTCCAGGACATCTTGCAGCAGGCCAGGAAAATCTCTTGCTAATTTAGGAAGATCTTACATGGTCATGGCTCGCCTTGCTGATGTTCAGCAGCGACACCACCTGCCGATCATACGTGTGATTTGTGACTGCCCAATGCGCTGGAACTCCACCTTGTATATGCTTGATAGGCTGCTCTAGCGACTACCTGTACGAACTCTGTGGCAGGACAGGTTCTGGGGAGCTTGGTTTATTTTCCCTGCGTCAGTGGCTGCTCATGTGTGACGCATGCAGGCTTCTGCGGCCATTTGATGAGATCACCAAACTTGTCAGTCATAGCCAGGGCGCCATCAGTGACATTGTACCTTACGCTTATTTCTGGAGAGTGCATTGAATTGTGTCATTGATCAAGCCGTCGAGGAACAGGAGCAGGAAGATGAGGAAGTCGCAATGCTGAATTCCCGGGGGGGGGGGGGTACTCCATCTGAGACAAGTCAGCAGCAGGAGTCTGAAGAGGAGTCAGAGGAAGATGGTGGCTGGGGGGATAAGGAGGAGGAGCAAGAAGAGCAGGCTTTGAAGGGGGCTTTAACATTTTCGGGTATCCCTGGTATTGTCTGTGCCTGGGAGGAGGAGACTAAGGATGTCATTCTCCTGGGCGATAAGCAGGAGTCAAGGACGCTCCACTGCTTCCAATTTAGTGCAAATGGGGGCCTTCATGCTCCAGTGTTTGAAGAGGGACCCCCGTATAAAAAGCATAAAGGGCAAGGACCAGTACTGGGTGGCAACGTACTTAGACCCCCAGTACAAACACAAAATGGAGGACATGTTACCAGCATCACAGAGGGCTGGCATAATTCAGCATTTCCAGGTCTTGCTTCGAGAAATGCTGCATTCTTCTGTTGCGGGTGCTGGCCAGAGGAATTTCCGACCATAGCGAAACAGGTGCGAGTACCAATCCTACCGTGCCTGTAAGAAAAGGGTGGTTTGAAGATGTGTTGGTCACTTCGGATATGAGTTCATTCTTGCAGCCAACCCATCGACAGCTGCCCTCCGGATCCAGCCTCAGGAACGCCTAGACCGACAGTTGTCCAACTACATCGGATTAATGGCTGATGTGGACACTCTGAGAAGCGAGGAACCTCTGGACTACTGGGTGTGCATGCTTGACCTGTGGCCAGAGCTGACACAATTTGCCATGGAAATCTTTTGGTGCCTGTACTGGCCTACAGTAAAAATTTTATCCAGTGACCACCTAATGTACCTCCAGCCACATCATCATAAGTACTTTTCTGTCAGGTGAATGCCTTATTTTTGGGGCCTGTACTCCAGTGGCCTACAGTAAAAATGTTATCCGGTGACCGCCTAATATACCTCCAGCCACATCATTACAAGTTCTTTTCTCTCAGGTGAATGCCTAATTTTTGGGGCCTGTACTCCCGTGGCCTAAAATAAAAAATTTCTAGGCTCCAGCAGGGCACATTTTTTAGAGTTTTCTATCATAGCTTGCTGCTAATTCAAGTGCTGCTTGTATAAGTGCATTGGAGATATTCAGGAGATACTTAGGAGGTAATCTGGAGGTGGATACAATCTAAACAAGTAAGATTTGTTTGTTTAAAATCTTTCCCCTCTTTACAATGGCAGCCCTGGTTCTGTGCAGGAATTGTTATGCTTTTATTTCAGGTTCCACTCTTCAGAGGTTTGGATACTGTCTGATCTGTAGACAGCTCTCCATAATGTAGCAGGAAATTACCTTTTTGAAATATGAGATTTTTAAATTAACCACTAAACAAACTCAGGCTGAGAACATTGCAATGCCACTGCCACAGAGGCCCCCTAGAAATGGAAGATGGGTTACTGTAGGTTCTGGTAGACTGAGAGTTGTGGATAGAAGGCATGTCCCACAGTCTGTGGCTCTCCATAATTCATTTGTAGCACTTTCAGAGTGCAAGAGCAACATGGAGGATGGCTCAAGCACAGTGGGTGAGAAACAATCATCTCCCATGCCTAAAGTATGTAAGACTGCAACCAAAGACAAAAAGGAGAAGGTGAGGATTGATAGTAAGCAGCTGTTGGTGGGCGATTCCATCATAAGAGGTGTGAAGTTTGAGGAGAATGGTGTTGTAAAATGTCTCCCTGGTGCTACCGCTAGCAGGGATAGACGACGGATCCTAAATATTGTTAGGCAAGCAAAGCAGGAAAGGGAAGTGGATGTTATTCTCCATCTTGGGACAAACGATCTGGCATGCAATGAGGTTTCAAAGGTGAAGGAAGCTTTTCACACACTTGGAAAGGATATACGGAGGTTGCATCAACTGTTTCATTGTCTGCAGTTTTGCCTGTGCAGAACCTTCAGCATGACAGGAAGATGTGCATTAAGGAATTCAATGTATGGCTTGGTGAATGGTGTCTGAACCAAGGGTTTGGCTTTGTGTCTCATGTTAGCTCTTGTTGGAATGGAAAAGAACTGTACAAGAAAGATGGTTTGCATCTTTCTCTCAAGGGAACGAATGTCCTCGGGGAACAGTTCCAAGTATTTGCTAAGAAGCATTTAAACTAGGAAATGGGGGCAAAAGAGTGATAATCCAGCAGTCCGACTGCCTCCCGGAACAATGCCAGAAGAGGCCAGTAGCACAAAGGTTAAAAAATGACAAGCTCAGAGTCTTGTCTACAAATGCTCGCAGTCTAGGGAATAAGATCAATGAACTTGAGGCTAGATGTAGTGGCTGTTACTGAGACGTGGTTCAAGGGGAGTAATGACTGGGATACATCAATACCAGGGTTCTCTCTATACAGGAAAGACAGAGTAGGCAAGAAGGGGGGAGGGGTGGCCCTGTATGTGAAAGATAGCATAAAATCTAATTTGATACAAGTTAGCGAGAACAATTTGGAGTCAGTTTGGGTTACCTTGCAGCTTGATAATCATAAGGTAACTCGTGTAGGTGTGATATATAGACCACCTAGCCAAGTCAAAGAATTAGATGATCTACTAGTTGAGGAAATAGCTAAAATGACATTGAAGGGGGAAGTTATCATTATGGGAGACTTCAAACTTCCAGATGTAAACTGGAAAATCAAAATAGCTAGTTCTGCCAGGAGTACAGATATTCTAAATTCCCTACTGGGATTATCTCTACAGCAAGTAGTGGAGGAGCCAACCCGGAAGGAGGCCATTTTAGATTTAGTATTCACAAATGGGAATTTGGTATCTGATATTACTGTAGGGGAAAGCTTGGGATCTAGTGATCACCAGTCAGTGTGGTTTTGTCATGGTCTTACCTTCTTACTGTTCTCCTTCGTTTGACATGTGCTGGCGGCCATCTTGTTTTCTGGGTTTCTTGTAGCCTCCCACCCTGCGGCTTCTCCTTCCCACTGGGAGGAGCTGGATGCCTAGCCATATATATAGGAGGTCTGTGGCTTCAGTTCCTTGCTTGGTCCTCCTGTGTTCACATGCTTCTAAGACTGCTGCTGCTTCTGGTTCCTGATCCTGGCCTCGTCTGACTACCCCGTTGGTTCCTGATCCTGGCTTCGTCTGACTACCCTGCTGGTTCCTGATCCAGGCTTCGTCTGACTACCCTTCTGGTTCCTGACCTCTGTCTACGCAAGACCCTGCTTCGGTTTAGCCATCCGTTTAGACTTTTGCTTACAGCTTGATTTTCAATAAAGCCTTCTTATTTCCACTTATCTCTTGTTGTACGTCTGGTTCATGGTTCCATGACATTAGGACCAAGCCATGAATTCTGACGGTACAGGGCCATCCTCGCTACCTACGCTGGTTGCCAGACTTGATCAGCAGGATCACCTGTTGGGTCGGTTCGCTGTGGCGTTGCAAACCCTGCTTGAACGCACGGCTCATTTCGCTTCCGTTGCCGATGGGTCGGTTGTCGCTCCTGGGCCCGCTCCTACTGCCGCTCCGGTTGTTGCGCCAGAGTCTACCCCGACACCTGTTGCTGCGCCTGCGGTGTCTCGGGGTATGACCGGTTCTGCCCCCCTTCCACAGCGCTTTGGGGGAGAGCCAACTCAGTGCCGAGGTTTCCTTAACCAGGTGGGCATTTATTTCGAGTTGCTGCCACATGCCTTTCCTACTGAGAGATCAAAGGTGGGCTTCTTGATCTCGCTGCTCTCGGACAAGGCCTTGGCCTGGGCCAGCCCTTTATGGGAGAACAACAATCCGGTGGTTGCCGAGTTTTCCGGTTTTGTTGCTTCTCTTCGGAAGGTATTCGATGTGCCGGCTCGTGCTGCCTCTGCTGCGAAGCTCCTTATGTCCATCAGACAGGGTTCACGATCCGTAGCTGAATACGCCATTGAGTTTCGTACCCTGGCAGCAGAGGTGGGCTGGAATAATGAGGCTCTGGTCGCTGCTTTCTCTCATGGTCTCTCGGATGCCTTGAAGGATGAGGTTGCAGCTAAGGACCTACCAGTGGAGCTCGAGTCTCTTATTTCTTTCCTGATTTTGATTGACACCAGACTCAGGGAGAGACCTTCCTTTAAGGAGAGCCTGCGGAGGTCTTCTAACAGATTGGCGCCTACGTTTGCTGTCCCACCCGTGCCTCCCTCTCCTCCCACGCCCGCAGTCTTCCAGGAATTCATCAACGATGTTTTCCGTGACCTGTTGCAGCAGTGTGTGGTGGTCTATTTGGATGACATCTTGGTATAGTCTGAATCCATGGAGGCCCACATTATGGATGTCAGACGAGTGTTGCAACGGTTACGAGAGAACAGGCTGTTTGGTAAGCTTGAGAAATGCGAATTTCACCGATCCCAGGTAACCTTCTTAGGTTACATCATTTCCGCTGAGGGGTTCTCCATGGATCCTGAGAAGGTTTCGGCTGTCTTACAGTGGCCCCAGCCCAGTGGTCTCCGTGCCCTGCAGCGCTTCTTGGGCTTCGCCAATTATTATCGGAAGTTCATCAGGGACTTTTCCATGCTAGCCAAGCCTCTCACGGATCTGACCAGGAAGGGCAGTAATTTCCAGGTCTGGCCGCTCGAGGCCATCCGAGCTTTTGAGGCTCTAAAGTCCGCCTTTGTGTCGGCTCCGATTCTGTCGCATCCCAACCCTGGGTTGCCCTTTGTCCTCGAGGTGGACGCGTCTGAGACGGGAGTAGGCGCCCTTCTGTCTCAGCGTAGAACACCAGAGGGTCCTCTGCTTCCTTGTGGGTTTTACTCCCGGAAACTGTCGTCCGCGGAGTGCAACTATCAGATTGGTGACAGGGAGTTATTGGCCATCGTGCAGGCCCTTAAAGAATGGAGGCACTTGCTCGAGGGTTCGGTGGTTCCGGTTCTCATCCTGACGGACCACAAGAATCTGACCTACCTTTCTGAGGCCAAGAGATTGACACCACGTCAGGCCAGATGGGCTCTGTTCTTGTCACGTTTTAATTACGTGGTCTCCTACCTACCCGGTTCCAAGAACATCAGAGCGGATGCCTTATCACGGCAGTACTCCGAGCTGTCCGGGGAGGAGTCGATTCCGACTTCGGTCATACCTCCGAATCAGATCCTGGCCGCCATTCGCACCAGCCTGACCTCTCCCCTGGGTGAGCAGATTTTGGCGGCTCAATCTGGTGCTCCCTCTGGGAGACCCAACGGCAGGTGTTTTGTGCCTGAGGAGTTGCGCACTCGGTTGTTGCGAACCTACCATAACTCCAAGGCCGCGGGGCATCCTGGAAAGAATCAGCTGTCCTGGGCTGTTTCACGTCTGTTCTGGTGGCCTTCTCTACGTTCCGACATCGCCGCATATGTAGCGGCATGCTCCGTTTGTGCCCAGAGTAAGTCCCCTCGGCACCTTCCGTTGGGCCTTTTGCAACCCATAGCCACCGGGGAGCGCCCATGGTCACACCTGGGGATGGATTTCATTGTGGACCTCCCTGCATCCCGAGGCCATACGGTCATTCTCATGATTGTGGATCGGTTTTCCAAAATGTGCCACTGTGTTCCTCTCAAGAAGTTACCCTCTGCACAAGAGTTGGCCACGATTTTCGCCAGGGAGGTCTTCCGGTTGCACGGTTTGCCCAAGGAGATTGTGTCGGATCGGGGGAGTCAGTTTGTGTCCAGGTTCTGGCGCGCCTTTTGCTCCCAGTTGGGGATTCATTTCTCTTTCTCCTCGGCCTACCACCCTCAGTCCAATGGGGCTGCAGAACGATCCAATCAGGCCTTGGAGCAATTCCTTCGTTGCTATGTCTCCGACCACCAAGACAATTGGGTTGACCTCCTGCCTTGGGCTGAGTTTGCCAGGAACACGGCGGTGAACTCTTCCTCTGGGACGTCTCCCTTCATGGCCAATTATGGGTTCCAACCTGCCGTGTTACCGGAGGTATTCTCTCCCCAGGATATTCCGGCTGTGGAGGATCACCTTTCCGTCCTACGTGCTTCTTGGGTACAGATCCAGAGGTCCCTTGAGGTCTCTGCGCAGCGCCAGAGACTCCAGGCTGATCGCAGACGAGCCCCCGCTCCTTCCTACCAGGTCGGAGATCGTGTATGGTTGTCCACCCGCAACCTCAACCTTCGAGTGCCCACTCCCAAGCTGGCGCCTCGCTTTGTTGGTCCCTTCCGAGTGCTTCGCAGGGTAAACCCGGTAGCCTATGCCCTTGCGCTTCCTCCTGGCATGCGGATCTCCAACGTGTTTCATGTCTCCCTGTTGAAGCCATTGGTGTGTAATCGTTTCACTTCCTCGGTTCCTCGGCCCCGTCCGGTCCAAGTGGGCAATCGTGAGGAATATGAGGTGAGCAATATCCTGGACTCACGCCTGGTCCGCGGTCGGTTGCAGTTTTTGGTCCATTGGCGTGGTTATGGTCCAGAGGAGCGTTCCTGGGTTCCCTCCGCAGATGTCCATGCTCCTGCTTTGCTCCGAGCCTTCCACGCACGCTTCCCTCAGAAACCGTTCCTTACTCCGCGGAGGAGGGGCCCTTGAGGGGGAGGTACTGTCATGGTCTTACCTTCTTACTGTTCTCCTTCGTTTGACATGTGCTGGCGGCCATCTTGGTTTCTGGGTTTCTTGTAGCCTCCCACCCTGCGGCTTCTCCTTCCCACTGGGAGGAGCTGGATGCCTAGCCATATATATATAGGAGGTCTGTGGCTTCAGTTCCTTGCTTGGTCCTCCTGTGTTCACATGCTTCTAAGACTGCTGCTGCTTCTGGTTCCTGATCCTGGCCTCGTCTGACTACCCCGTTGGTTCCTGATCCTGGCTTCGTCTGACTACCCTGCTGGTTCCTGATCCAGGCTTCGTCTGACTACCCTTCTGGTTCCTGACCTCTGTCTACGCAAGACCCTGCTTCGGTTTAGCCATCCGTTTGGACTTTTGCTTACAGCTTGATTTTCAATAAAGCCTTCTTATTTCCACTTATCTCTTGTTGTACGTCTGGTTCATGGTTCTATGACAGGTTTACTATAAGTACAGTGACTAGAGTCACACCACACAAAAACAAAAGTTTTAGATTTTAGAAAAACTGACTTTTCTAAAATTATATTAGTGGTATACGAGTCCCTAGCAGACTGGAACAGTTTCATTGGAGTCCAGGAGAAATGGGACTACTTAAAAGTGGCACTATTGAAGGCAACAGAAAATTGCATTAGGCTTGTCAGTAAAAGCAAAAAAAGGAAGAGACCACTGTGGTACTCAGCAGAAGTGGCCAAAATCATTAAAAACAAAAAGATAGCATTTAGGAATTATAAAAAAAAACAAAATGAGGATGACAGACAAATTTATAAGATTAGGCAGAGAGAGGCCAAACAAGTTATAAGAGCTTCTAAAGCACAGGCAGAAGAGAAATTAGCTCAGTCAGGGAAAAAAGGCGATAAGGCATTCTTCAGATACATAAATGAAAAAAGGAAACTAAAACAAGGAATTACCAAATTAAAAACTAAAGAAGGAAGGTATATGGAAGAAGATAAAGAACTAGCTGACTGCCTCAATGAATACTTCTGTTCAGTTTTTACAAAGGAAAATAAAGGAAAAGGACCACAGTTAGGAAAGAAGACTAATGAATCTTTTGACGCATGTGTCTTTACAGAGGAAGAGGTTCTAAGTCAACTGTCTAAAATTAATACAAATAAGTCACAGGGGCCTGATGGAATACACCCAAAGCTATTAAAAGAGCTCAGCGGTGAACTACCAAAACCATTAACAGATTTATTTAACCAATCACTGGCAACAGGAGTCGTCCCAGAAGATTGGAAATTAGCAAATGTTGTGCCCATTCACAAGAAAGGTAGTAAGGAGGAATCGGGCAACTATAGGCCAGTAAGCCTGACATCAATAGTGGGGAAATTAATGGAAACCATACTTAAGGAGAGGATTGTGGACCATCTAAAATCCCATGGATTGAAAGATGAAAAACAGCATGGGTTTACTTCAGGGAGATCGAGTCAAACTAATCTTATAGATTTTTTTGATTGGGTGACTAAAATAATAGATGGAGGAGGTGCATTAGACATCGCTTATCTAGACTTTAGTAAGGCTTTTGATACTGTCCCACATAGAAGGCTTATCAATAAAGTGCAGTCATTGGGCTTGGACTCCCATATTGTTGAATGGATTAGGCAGTGGCTGAGGGACAGACAACAGAGGGTTGTAGTCAATGGAGTATATTCAGACCAAGGTCTTGTTACCAGTGGGGTACCTCAGGGATCTGTTCTGGGACCCATATTGTTTAATATCTTTATCAGCGAAATTGCAGAAGGCCTCAATGGTAAGGTGTGTCTTTTTGCTGATGATACAAAGATTTGTAACAGGGTTGATGTTCCTGGAGGAATACACCAAATGGAAAAGGACTTAGGAAAACTAGAGGAATGGTCAAAAATCTGGCAACTAAAATTTAATGTTGATAAGTGCAAGATAATGCACCCGGGACGTAAAAACCCAAGAGCAGAATATAAAATCAGTGATACAGTCACAAAGGGATTTAGGGATCATTATTTCAGAAGACTTAAAGGTAGGCAGACAATGTCACAGAGCAGCAGGAAATGCTAGCAGAATGCTTGGGTGTATAGCAAGAGGAATTACCAGTAGAAAGAGGGAGGTGCTCATGCCGCTCTACAGAGCACTAGTGAGTAGGGATGAGCGAACTCGAACTGTATAGTTCGGGTTCGTACCGAATTTTGGGGTGTCCGTGACACGGACCCGAACCCGGACATTTTCGTAAAAGTCCGGGTTCGGGTTCGGTGTTCGTCGCTTTCTTCGCGCTTTTGTGACGCTTTCTTGGCGCTTTTTGAAAGGCTGCAAAGCAGCCAATCAACAAGCGTCATACTACTTGCCCCAAGAGGCCATCACAGCCATGCCTACTATTGGCATGGCTGTGATTGGCCAGAGCACCATGTGACCCAGCCTCTATTTAAGCTGGAGTCACATAGCGCCGCCCGTCACTCTGCTCTGATTAGCGTAGGGAGAGGTTGCGGCTGCGACAGTAGGGCGAGATTAGGCAGATTAACTCCTCCAAAGGACTTGATTAACTGATCGATCTGCAGCTGTGGATCATTGAGCTGCTGATCCTCAATTGCTCACTGTTTTTAGGCTGCACAGACCGTTTGTCAGTCTCATTTTTCTGGGGTGATCGGCGGCCATTTTGTGTCTTGTGGTGCGCCAGCACAAGCTGCGACCAAGTGCATTTAACCCTCAATGGTGTGGTTGTTTTTTGGCTAAAGCCTACATCAGGGTGAAGCTGTCACACCAAGTGCATTTAACCAGCAATAGTCTGTTCATTTTTTGGCCATATACAAAATCAGGGGCAAGCTGCGCCTGTCACCAAGTGCATTTAACCCTCAATGGTGTGGTTGTTTTTTGGCTAAAGCCTACATCAGGGTGAAGCTGTCACACCAAGTGCATTTAACCAGCAATAGTCTGTTCATTTTTTGGCCATATACAAAATCAGGGGCAAGCTGCGCCTGTCACCAAGTGCATTTAACCCTCAATGGTGTGGTTGTTTTTTGGCTAAAGCCTACATCAGGGTGAAGCTGTCACACCAAGTGCATTTAACCAGCAATAGTCTGTTCATTTTTTGGCCATATACAAAATCAGGGGCAAGCTGCGCCTGTCACCAAGTGCATTTAACCCTCAATGGTGTGGTTGTTTTTTGGCTAAAGCCTACATCAGGGTGAAGCTGTCACACCAAGTGCATTTAACCAGCAATAGTCTGTTCATTTTTTGGCCATATCCCAGTCTAATTCTGTCACTAAATCCATACCGGTCACCCAGCGCCTAAATACTAGGCCTCAAATTTATATCCAGCTAAATCTGTCCCTAGTGCTGTAGCTGGGCGAGTTATTTAGTGTCCGTTCAAGCACATTTCTTGTTCTGGGTTGAAATACAATTCCCAATTTAGCAATTTCATAATTTAGTGGTTCCTGCTATATCAGAGCTATTTGAAATCTATCCCAAAAAGGGTATATAATATTGAAGGTGCACATTGGGTCATTCAGAATAACTTCACACACACCCGCTACTGTGTATTTCCAAGTCTAATTCTGTCACTAAACCCATACCTGTCACCCAGCGCCTAAATACTAGGCCTCAAATTTAAATCCCTCTAAATCTCTCGTTACCCACCGCTGTACTGTTGTTGCTGGGCAAGATATTTAGTGTCCATCAAAGCACATTTTTTGTTCTGGGTTGAAGTACAATTCCCAATTTAGCAATTTCATAATTTAGTGGTTTCTGCTATATCAGAGCTATTTGAAATCTATCCCTAAAAGGGTATATAATATTGAAGGTGCACATAGGGTCATTCAGAATAACTTCACACACACGCTTCTGTGCATTTCCAAGTCTAATTCTGTCACTAAATCCATACCGGTGACCCAGCGCCTAAATACTAGGCCTCAAATTTAAATCCCTCTAAATCTCTCGTTACCCACCACTGTACTGTTGTTGCTGGGCAAGATATTTAGTGTCCGTCAAAGCACATTTTTTGTTCTGGGTTGAAGTACAATTCCCAATTTAGCAATTTCATAATTTAGTGGTTTCTGCTATATCAGAGCTATTTGAAATCTATCCCTAAAAGGGTATATAATATTGAAGGTGCACATAGGGTCATTCAGAATAACTTCACACACACGCTTCTGTGCATTTCCAAGTCTAATTCTGTCACTAAATCCATACCGGTGACCCAGCGCCTAAATACTAGGCCTCAAATTTAAATCCCTCTAAATCTCTCGTTACCCACCGCTGTACTGTTGTTGCTGGGCAAGATATTTAGTGTCCGTCAAAGCACATTTTTTGTTCTGGGTTGAAGTACAATTCCCAATTTAGCAATTTCATAATTTAGTGGTTCCTGCTATATCAGAGCTATTTGAAATCTATCCCAAAAAGGGTATATAATATTGAAGGTGCACATTGGGTCATTCAGAATAACTTCACACACACCCGCTACTGTGTATTTCCAAGTCTAATTCTGTCACTAAACCCATACCTGTCACCCAGCGCCTAAATACTAGGCCTCAAATTTAAATCCCTCTAAATCTCTCGTTACCGCTGTACTGTTGTAGCTGGGAAAGTTATTTAGTGCCCGTCAAAGCACATTTTTTGTTCTGGGTTGAAGTACAATTCCCAATTTAGCAATTTCATAATTTAGTGGTTCCTGCTATATCAGAGCTATTTGAAATCTATCCCAAAAAGGGTATATAATATTCAAGGTGCACATTGGGTCATTCAGAATAACTTCACACACACGCTTCTGTGCATTTCCAAGTCTAATTCTGTCACTAAATCCATACCGGTCACCCAGCGCCTAAATACTAGGCCTCAAATTTATATCCCGCTGAATTTGAATACAATACATTGGGCCAAATAATATATTTGTTGTTGTGGTGAACCATAACAATGAGAAAAACATCTAGTAAGGGACGCGGACGTGGACATGGTCGTGGTGGTGTTAGTGGACCCTCTGGTGCTGGGAGAGGACGTGGCCGTTCTGCCACATCCACACGTCCTAGTGTACCAACTACCTCAGGTCCCAGTAGCCGCCAGAATTTACAGCGATATATGGTGGGGCCCAATGCCGTTCTAAGGATGGTAAGGCCTGAGCAGGTACAGGCATTAGTCAATTGGGTGGCCGACAGTGGATCCAGCACGTTCACATTATCTCCCACCCAGTCTTCTGCAGAAAGCGCACAGATGGCGCCTGAAAACCAACCCCATCAGTCTGTCACATCACCCCCATGCATACCAGGGAAACTGTCTCAGCCTCAAGTTATGCAGCAGTCTCTTATGCTGTTTGAAGACTCCGCTGGCAGGGTTTCCCAAGGGCATCCACCTAGCCCTTCCCCAGCGGTGAAAGACATAGAATGCACTGACGCACAACCACTTATGTTTCCTGATGATGAGGACATGGGAATACCACCTCAGCATGTCTCTGATGATGACGAAACACAGGTGCCAACTGCTGCGTCTTTCTGCAGTGTGCAGACTGAACAGGAGGTCAGGGATCAAGACTGGGTGGAAGACGATGCAGGGGACGATGAGGTCCTAGACCCCACATGGAATGAAGGTCGTGCCACTGACTTTCACAGTTCGGAGGAAGAGGCAGTGGTGAGACCGAGCCAACAGCGTAGCAAAAGAGGGAGCAGTGGGCAAAAGCAGAACACCCGCCGCCAAGAGACTCCGCCTGCTACTGACCGCCGCCATCTGGGACCGAGCACCCCAAAGGCAGCTTCAAGGAGTTCCCTGGCATGGCACTTCTTCAAACAATGTGCTGACGACAAGACCCGAGTGGTTTGCACGCTGTGCCATCAGAGCCTGAAGCGAGGCATTAACGTTCTGAACCTGAGCACAACCTGCATGACCAGGCACCTGCATGCAAAGCATGAACTGCAGTGGAGTAAACACCTTAAAACCAAGGAAGTCACTCAGGCTCCCCCTGCTACCTCTTCTGCTGCTGCCGCCTCGGCCTATTCTGCTGCTGCCGCCTCGGCCTCTTCCTCCGCCTCTGGAGGAACGTTGGCACCTGCCGCCCAGCAAACAGGGGATGTACCACCAACACCACCACCACCACCTCCGTCACCAAGCGTCTCAACCATGTCACACGCCAGCGTTCAGCTCTCCATCTCACAAACATTTGATAGAAAGCGTAAATTCCCACCTAGCCACCCTCGATCCCTGGCCCTGAATGCCAGCATTTCTAAACTACTGGCCTATGAAATGCTGTCATTTAGGCTGGTGGACACAGACAGCTTCAAACAGCTCATGTCGCTTGCTGTCCCACAGTATGTTGTTCCCAGCCGGCACTACTTCTCCAAGAGAGCCGTGCCTTCCCTGCACAACCAAGTATCCGATAAAATCAAGTGTGCACTGCGCAACGCCATCTGTAGCAAGGTCCACCTAACCACAGATACGTGGACCAGTAAGCACGGCCAGGGACGCTATATCTCCCTAACTGCACACTGGGTAAATGTAGTGGCAGCTGGGCCCCAGGCGGAGAGCTGTTTGGCGCACGTCCTGCCGCCGCCAAGGATCGCAGGGCAACATTCTTTGCCTCCTGTTTCCACCTCCTCCTTCTCGGCTTCCTCCTCCTCTTCTTCCACCTGCTCATCCAGTCAGCCACACACCTTCACCACCAACTTCAGCACAGCCCGGGGTAAACGTCAGCAGGCCATTCTGAAACTCATATGTTTGGGGGACAGGCCCCACACCGCACAGGAGTTGTGGCGGGGTATAGAACAACAGACCGACGAGTGGTTGCTGCCGGTGAGCCTCAAGCCCGGCCTGGTGGTGTGTGATAATGGGCGAAATCTCGTTGCAGCTCTGGGACTAGCCAATTTGACGCACATCCCTTGCTTGGCGCATGTGCTGAATTTGGTGGTGCAGAAGTTCATTCACAACTACCCCGACATGTCAGAGCTGCTGCATAAAGTGCGGGCCGTCTGTTCGCGCTTCCGGCGTTCACATCCTGCCGCTGCTCGCCTGTCTGCGCTACAGCGTAACTTCGGCCTTCCCGCTCACCGCCTCATATGCGACGTGCCCACCAGGTGGAACTCCACCTTGCACATGCTGGACAGACTGTGCGAGCAGCAGCAGGCCATAGTGGAGTTTCAGCTGCAGCACGCACGGGTCAGTCGCACTACAGAACAGCACCACTTCACCACCAATGACTGGGCCTCCATGCGAGACCTGTGTGCCCTGTTGCGCTGTTTCGAGTACTCCACCAACATGGCCAGTGGCGATGACACCGTTATCAGCGTTACAATACCACTTCTATGTCTCCTTGAGAAAACACTTAGGGCGATGATGGAACAGGAGGTGGCCCAGGAGGAGGAGGAGGAGGATGAGGAAGAGGGGTCATTTTTAGCACTTTCAGGCCAGTCTCTTCGAAGTGACTCAGAGGGAGGTTTTTTGCAACAGCAGAGGCCAGGTACAAATGTGGCCAGCCAGGGCCCACTACTGGAGGACGAGGAGGACGAGGATGAGGAGGAGGTGGAGGAGGATGAGGATGAAGCATGGTCACAGCGGGGTGGCACCCAACGCAGCTCGGGTCCATCACTGGTGCGTGGCTGGGGGGAAAGGCAGGACGATGACGATACGCCTCCCACAGAGGACAGCTTGTCCTTACCCCTGGGCAGCCTGGCACACATGAGCGACTACATGCTGCAGTGCCTGCGCAACGACAGCAGAGTTGCCCACATTTTAACCTGTGCGGACTACTGGGTTGCCACCCTGCTGGATCCACGCTACAAAGACAATGTGCCCACCTTACTTCCTGCACTGGAGCGTGATAGGAAGATGCGCGAGTACAAGCGCACGTTGGTAGACGCGCTACTGAGAGCATTCCCAAATGTCACAGGGGAACAAGTGGAAGCCCAAGGCCAAGGCAGAGGAGGAGCAAGAGGTCGCCAAGGCAGCTGTGTCACGGCCAGCTCCTCTGAGGGCAGGGTTAGCATGGCAGAGATGTGGAAAACTTTTGTCAACACGCCACAGCTAACTGCACCACCACCTGATACGCAACGTGTTAGCAGGAGGCAACATTTCACTAACATGGTGGAACAGTACGTGTGCACACCCCTCCACGTACTGACTGATGGTTCGGCCCCATTCAACTTCTGGGTCTCTAAATTGTCCACGTGGCCAGAGCTAGCCTTTTATGCCTTGGAGGTGCTGGCCTGCCCGGCAGCCAGCGTTTTGTCTGAACGTGTATTCAGCACGGCAGGGGGCGTCATTACAGACAAACGCAGCCGCCTGTCTACAGCCAATGTGGACAAGCTGACGTTCATAAAAATGAACCAGGCATGGATCCCACAGGACCTGTCCGTCCCTTGTCCAGATTAGACATTAACTACCTCCCCATAACCATATATTATTGGACTCCAGGGCACTTCCTCATTCAATCCTATTTTTATTTTCATTTTACCATTATATTGCGATGCTACCCAAAGTTGAATGAACCTCTCCTCTGCCTGTGTGCTAGGCCTAAATATATGCCAATGGACTGTTGCAGTGGTGGCTGACATGAAGCCTGATTCTCTGCTATGACATGCAGACTAATTCTCTGCTGACATGAAGCCAGATTGTCTGTTACGGGACCTCTCTCCTCTGCCTGGGTGCTGGGCCTAAATTTATGACAATGGACTGTTGCAGTGGTGGCTGACGTGAAGCCTGATTCTCTGCTATGACATGCAGACTGATTCTCTGCTGACATGAAGCCAGATCGTCTGTTACGGGACCTCTCTGCTCTGCCTGTGTGCTAGGCCTAAATATATGCCAATGGACTGTTGCAGTGGTGGGTGACGTGAAGCCTCATTCTCTGCTATGACATGCAGACTGATTCTCTGCTGACATGAAGCCAGATTGTCTGTTACGGGACCTCTCTGCTCTGCCTGTGTGCTAGGCCTAAATATATGCCAATGGACTGTTGCAGTGGTGGGTGACGTGAAGCCTCATTCTCTGCTATGACATGCAGACTGATTCTCTGCTGTCATGAAGCCAGATTGTCTGTTACGGGACCTCTCTGCTCTGCCTGTGTGCTAGGCCTAAATATATGCCAATGGACTGTTGCAGTGGTGGGTGACGTGAAGCCTCATTCTCTGCTATGACATGCAGACTGATTCTCTGCTGACATGAAGCCAGATTGTCTGTTACGGGACCTCTCTGCTCTGCCTGTGTGCTAGGCCTAAATATATGCCAATGGACTGTTGCAGTGGTGGGTGACGTGAAGCCTCATTCTCTGCTATGACATGCAGACTGATTCTCTGCTGTCATGAAGCCAGATTGTCTGTTACGGGACCTCTCTGCTCTGCCTGTGTGCTAGGCCTAAATATATGCCAATGGACTGTTGCAGTGGTGGGTGACGTGAAGCCTCATTCTCTGCTATGACATGCAGACTAATTCTCTGCTGACATGAAGACAGATTCTCTGTTACGGGACCTCTCTCCTCTGCCTGTGTGTGTGCTGGGCCTAAATATATGCCAATGGACTGTTGCAGTGGTGGCTGACGTGAAGCCTCATTCTCTGCTATGACATGCAGACTGATTCTCTGCTGACATGAAGCCAGATTCTCTGTTACGGGACCTCTCTCCTCTGCCTGTGTGTGTGCTGGGCCTAAATATATGCCAATGGACTGTTGCAGTGGTGGCTGACGTGAAGCCTCATTCTCTGCTATGACATGCAGACTGATTCTCTGCTGACATGAAGCCAGATTCTCTGTTACGGGACCTCTCTCCTCTGCCTGTGTGCTAGGCCTAAATATATGCCAATGGACTGTTGCAGTGGTGGCTGACGTGAAGCCTCATTCTCTGCTATGACATGCAGACTAATTCTCTGCTGACATGAAGACAGATTCTCTGTTACGGGACCTCTCTCCTCTGCCTGGGTGCCGGGGCCTAAATATCTGAGAATGGACTGTTCCAGTGGTGGGTGACGGGAAGCCAGATTCTCTGCTATGGAACCTCTCTCCAATTGATTTTGGTTAATTTTTATTTATTTAATTTTTATTTTAATTCATTTCCCTATCCACATTTGTTTGCAGGGGATTTACCTACATGTTGCTGCCTTTTGCAGCCCTCTAGCCCTTTCCTGGGCTGTTTTACAGCCGTTTTAGTGCCGAAAAGTTCGGGTCCCCATTGACTTCAATGGGGTTCGGGTTCGGGACGAAGTTCGGATCGGGTTCGGATCCCGAACCCGAACATTTCCGGGATGTTCGGCCGAACTTCTCGAACCCGAACATCCAGGTGTTCGCTCAACTCTACTAGTGAGACCTCATTTGGAGTATTGTGCTCAGTACTGGAGACCATATCTCCAGAAGGATATTGATACTTTGGAGAGAGTTCAGAGAAGAGCTACTAAACTGGTACATGGATTGCAGGATAAAACTTACCAGGAAAGATTAAAGGAACTTAACATGTATAGTTTAGAAGAAAGACGAGACAGAGGGGATAGGATAGGAACTTTTAAATACATAAAGGGAATCAACAAGGTAAAAGAGGAAAGAATATTTAAAAGAAGAAAAACTGCTACACGAGGACATAGTTTTAAATTAGAGGGGCAAAGGTTTAAAAGTAATATCAGGAAGTATTACTTTACTGAGAGAGTAGTGGATGCATGGAATAGCCTTCCTGCAGAAGTGGCAGCTGCAAATACAGTGGAGGAGCTTAAGCATGCATGGGATAGGCATAAGGTCATCCTTCATATAAGATAGGGCCAGGGGCTATCCATAGTATTTAGTATATTGGGCAGACTAGATGGGCCAAATGTTTCTTATCTGCCGACACATTCTATGTTTCTATGTTTCTAAGACTCTTGATTAAAATAAATATTTTTTGCAGGAATTTTTGACAATGATCCCCCTCTGGTACCCTCTGGTATGTTAATGTCCATGTTGCGGAATGATTTCTGCACTTCTAGTAAGTATTATATATTTTTTTAAATTGATAATTTTTATTTTCATAAGATATATATATCACTTGTATTGCATAGACATGTTCATGTTAGAGTATGCTTACTAAGGATGTTACAGGTCGTAAGATATGCAGGCACATGATATGTTGATATAACAGCATAAGGTAGGAAGTTGATGCACCTTAATGGCTAAGGAAAGAAAGAGGGAGGGGGGGGAAATAAAAGAAGGGTGGGGGGGGGAGTAAGGGGAGGTTAGTTAGACAGGGGGAAGAGTCTGTAAGATCCCACTTCTAGTAAGTATTTGATGGCTGCAAACATAAAGGTTTTTCAGGTTCGCCTTCCATTAAAGTCAATAGGGCCTGCCACAAACTCGCGTTCACGAAACGTCCCGGCCGATGTTCGTCTATCACTATTAAGGACAACATCATCCACTTCAGAAGATATATAGATGATCTATTTATTATCTGGGACTGGGACGAGGAGTCGGCTCTACAGTTCTGCAATAGCCTAAACCACACAGATTGGGGTATCAATTTTACCACAAAATTTTGCAAGGAAATGATAGCATTTTTAGATATCATTATCACTAATCAAGAAAACACCCTAATGACAAAAACCTTCTTCAAAGCTGTCGACACTAATAGTTACGTTCATTATACCAGCTTCCACCACAAAAAAATGGCTTAAAAATATACCATACAGACAGTATACACGGATCAGGCGAAACTGTATGAATCATAAGAATTTTGTCAAACAATCAAAGATATTAGAAAAAAGATTTAATGTAAAACAATACCACAACAATATCATACAAGACGCGTATAAAAAGAGCTTGCAATTGACACAAACAGAACGCCTAGAACCGAGCAAAAAAAGAACAAACAGCCCTGAAAGATATCCACTTTATCACACAATTCAGCACATCAAACTCCGTCATTCTACAAGTTCTACAAAACCATTGGCACATTTTACTACAAGATGCACACCTTAAAAAATATCTCCCAAACAAGCCTAAAATTACATACAGATGCGCCCCCACCATCCAAAATGTATTAGCGCCAAGTAAACCCAAGCACAACCAGAAGGGACAAGCTTCCAAAGGCACCCAAAAATTATGTAGTTACAAATGCAACACTCCCTGCTGTCTCTGCTGCTTCACTATCAAACACAGCAAGACAACCTTTTCCGCAAATATCAACAAAAACCTCCTTTGACATCAGACATCAGCCGACTTGTCAATCCTCATATGTAATCTATATGGTTGAATGCGAATGCGGCCTCCAATATGTAGGGCGTACAACCCAGGAACTGCATTGCCGTCTGAATCAGCATCGACACATCATACAAAAACTTTACGCAAAACACAGCCTATCAGGGCACTGTGCCAATACTCCGGAAAAAGAAAGACATACTATCAAGATCACCCCGATAGATTTTATACCGCCCAACCCATACAAAAGATTTGATCTGCTTCAGAAGCAGGAGATCTATTGGATCTACCAGCTAAACACACTCACCCGGCATGGTCTTAACGAAATGAATGAGATTATAATATAGAAACTATGGAACCAACCATATAGAGTGGATAGAAACTTATAATATAAATATAAATAATATAAATACTATGAAAATAATAAGGGGAGGTTGATGTGTATATGTATAGTATGTGTTCATATACATGTATATTGCCTAATTCCTTACCGACTACCCAATTACTACAATCTAACACACAGTTTAATACGGATTTAATGGAATATCTAAGTAATCCATATTGATGGATTCATTTATCCAAGTAAGGAGGCACAAGAGTCCTTGGATATGCGATACCAGTAGCCAATCCACGAGTATTGATGTGTGTACTTTATTCATGTACATATCTGATTTACTTTCTATTGTATTGTCGAAATTTAGTTTATTTGATTTTAGTTCATTTTATCTGCACTGTACCTTTATCACTCTGCACTGTACCTTTATCACTACCTGTTTATTTATTTTATTTTATCAACATTTGTATCCTTATTGTACCTTTATTATTGTCCACCATCAGCAAACTACCCTATAATACTAACTGCAGACAGTTAATTATGTAAAACACACCTGTGTACCTCCCCCACTCCTCAAGCAGCCCACCAAAAATGTGCCTTTTTAAAGCTTCCCTGTGCATGTCTTACCATTACTGTCCTGATGAAGGGGACGCTTTGTCCCAGAAACACGTTGACAACCCTGTGAATAAAGATTATGAATTATGAATTTACTGCATTGCTCCTGATGTTCCTTTAATACATATCCTGGCAGCGCCTACAGTGATCCAAATATTTTTTTTTTCCAGTTACCTGTTGAGCCTGTTGTTTGCCTTGGAGCTACACAGAGGACCACAGCTGCAGCCAAGGATAAAACCGACTACTGGTCGGGATCATAAATAACCAGAAAAGCTATTTACAGCAGATGTGACCCTTCACAACGCGATCTGGTAAGCACATTTGTGTTTTATTAAAAAACACAGTTTAATAACTGATACCGCACATATGGTGCTCCCATCTCCCTATTTGTATCTTTACATATTCAAATGGAGTGGTCAGATCTAAATCCCATTGAAAACCTATGGGATCAGCTGAGTCGCCGTGTAGAGGTTCGTAACTCTGTACCCTAGAACCTCAGTGACTTGAGGGCCACCCTTCAAGAAGAGTGGGATCAAGAAGAGTAAAAAATGCAAAAAAAAAAGACTGTATCAAGAAGAGGTTAAATACCACAATGTTAGTAATGAACAATTGCTGACTCCTGTCTTCTCTGCTTCCTAGAATACAGACCCTTAAATGGCCACAAAATCAGATTGATCCTTTCATTCTTCAAAGTAGCTTTTAAAAATGAAAGATGGAATCTGATTGGTTGCTATGGGCAACTAAGCCAGTTTTCCTTTACACCAGTTTTGATAAAGTTCATAAAGGTTAGGTTGTGGTAGTCTCTAATTGTTATTACATACATTTAGATATGTGCACTAATTAAATATGCGTATTAACAATTGCAAATATGTGGAGTGCTGTGAAATTTTGGGTGAATTACTAAAGCTTTAGCGATCCATTCATAGGCACCCTGTCATATAACACTGGACATATTCTGTTACTCTTTCTACTGATTATTCAAGGTCTGAGGCTGTGAGCTAATACTCCCTGTCCAAGTCCTCTTAGTCATAGAGAGACAGTAATGACTTTAAAGCTAAGTAGATGCAAAATTATTATTATTTTTTTCCATATTCTAAAATTGAGAGAATGAGAGGATTACTAGAAATGTTCTCTGAAAAGTTTGGGTTGTCTGAGATTAGAAAATGGGACTGCTTCTTTTTTTTTACTTTCTAGAGTGTATGTCTAGCTACACAGTGGCTTAGTGGTTTGTATCATTACCCTGCAGCACTGGTGCCCTGGGTTAAAATCTGACCAAGGAAAAGTGCAGTGACCGGGTTTGGGGTGGCTCCTAACGCTACGCTGGGTCTCCTAGACACTGTTGAGGTGTCACCACATGTTGCTGCTCTCCAGAAGGGACAGTAAGACATGGTGCACCCCAATGGGAAATAACTCCAGAGAGTCAGGGTCTGCAGTAAACCAGGGTGCTTTTTTTACTGGAGGAATTCAGGTACAAAACAATACAGGCGAGGCGTTGGGCGGGCTTCTCCAGTCTCCTCCCTGGCAGAAGAAGGGTTTGATGCTGAGGAAAGACCTAAGCTAGCTGTCTCTCTCTCTCTGTTCAAAAGACTGGTACCCTGGTCCAAGACTGGTGATCCATGGTCTGTGGCAGAGTATCCCCTTCTCAGCGTCCTCTTCTTCTGATCTTTCAGTAGTCTGGCAGAGTCTCCTCTTCCAAGCACTGTTCACTAACTGCAGCACACTAGGGGTTCTGATAGCTCTTCCTATATACCATTTACTAAAAAAATAAAACCTTCTAGTGGGAGGGATAGAATGAAGAAGCTCAGCACAAACAGATACATTGTAACACTTTCTGTCTCTCATAGACTTACATTAGAGCTTCAATGATACTCAATGGAAATGACACAGCAAATTCAGGGTAAATGAACAGAATACATATCACAACATGGATATAAACTGCAGTAACACAGTAATAAACAGTATATGTTAACCCTATCAAGTGAAATAAAGTAAGAAGTTTATAACTTTGCATGGGGAAACAGGTAAATGTCCACAAATGTCCAGACCTCACAGTACCCATGCTCCAGGGCACTACAAAAGATCTACATGGAGTTTGTATGGGTTTGCTTTAGGTTCTCCGCACTCCAAAAAGGACTTTTAGGTTAATTGGTTTCCTAAGAAACTGGTGTGCATCTGAGATTGTCCAGTGTAAACCTGAAGTGATCGAGAGATGACCGAAAAAACTTGCTTCTTTGTTATTGATCTTGTCTTTTATGCTCACATAAAAATTATTGCTTTACAGCAGTTTATTCCTTTTTTAGACACAGGCAACTTTCTGTCATTTTTAAATTCTATGTACACCTTTAGGGCAATTATTTTAAGATTGCATTTTACTTATTTTGGGCTAAAATAATTTTTCAGTAGGTCTTAAAAAGTTTTAAAGTTTTCAGAATATGGCTTAAATAAGAGTTGATGAGGTCTGGAGACAGAGATAAGGCTTTACATGAGCCATCAGCTGACATAATACAGGAGAGACAGTCTGAAAATAGACTATTTTTTAACAGCATGTATCACAAAACTGCTGTAGACCAACTGAAAAAAAATATATTTTTAGCCCAAAATGAGTAAAATGCAATCATAAAAATTGCCCCGAAGGTGTCCCTAGCCTTTCAGCAGAAGAGAAGTAAAGATAGAATCAGCACGAATGATCACAGTAGAAAAAAATTTGATCATTACACAACTAAGGCCTCTTTCACACTTGCGTTGTCCGGATCCGGCGTGTACTCCGCTTGCCGGAATTACACGCCGGATCCGGAAAAACGCAAGTGTACTGAAAGCATTTGAAGACGGATCCGTCTTCAAAATGCTTTCAGTGTTACTATGGCACCCAGGACGCTATTAAAGTCCTGGTTGCCATAGTAGTAGTGGGGAGCGGGGGAGCAGCATACTTACCATCCGTGCGGCTCCCGGGGCGCTCCAGAATGACGTCAGAGCGCCCCATGCGCATGGATCATGTGATCCATGCGATCACGTCATCCATGCGCCTGGGGCGCCCTGACGTCACTCTGGAGCGCCCCGGGAGCCGCACGGATGGTAAGTATGCTGCTCCCCGCTCTACAGTTTACCATGGCTGCCAGGACTTTAGCGTCCCGGCAGCCATGGTAACCATTGAGAACAAGCTAAACGTCGCATCCGGCAATGCGCCAAAACGACGTTTAGCTTAAGGCCGGATCCGGATCAATGCCTTTCAATGGGCATTCATTCCGGATCCGGCCTTGCGGCAAGTGTTCCGGATTTTTGGCCGGAGCAAAAAGCGCAGCATGCTGCGCTATTTGCTGCGGCCATTTGCTGCGGCCAAAAAACGTTCCGTTCCGGAACGGAAGACATCCTGATGCATCCTGAAGGACGGACTGTCCATTCAGAATGCATTAGGATAATCCTGATCAGTATTCTTCCGGCATAGAGCCCCGACGACGGAACTCTATGCCGGAAGACTATAACGCAGGTGTGAAAGGGCCCTTAGCATTACAAACACCTATCTTACAAGTCTACACGACTGGCTATATCCCCAGCACTATTTTTCAGGTAATCAGGTATCTGCCTGTAAAAGAACCGTTGGCCCCACTGGGTACATGTACTGATGTAAATTATAACAATCTCTGTGCCGCACTGCAGTATATGTTTCCAATATATAATTCCTGTGAAATAAATAATCAATAAAAGTCACAAAACAGAAACAGCACCACTATTGTCCATACGCTGTGTATGGTATTGCAACTCAGACCCTTTAAAGGTATCTTCTAGTCCTTTCTAGACCTATCTTCAGGTCAATATCTGATCAGCAGGGGTCTGACGCCAATAAGCTATGTTGCTGTATCTCTTGCATTGGCACTACATACTACACACTCCTAGCTCTGTCTACTACATACATTGGGTGGAGAACTGACTTTTAGCACCAGAACTGCTGCAGAACAGCTGATCAGGTGCCGGATGTCCAACCCCCCCACGATCAGATATTGATGGCCTATCCATCAATATAAATGCACTGGAAAACCTTTTTAAAGTGAATAAGGCCTGTATGACACCAACAGATTATCTGACAGATTCTCTGATCCATCATTGGTCAGATGACCAATTACATACATAGATCTTTTGCTATACACATGAACTATTGGTGTGATTGCACAGATATTGGTCAGATAACCTGTTGGTGTCGAAGCCTTCATCTATCAGATAGTGATTACCTATCCTGAGGATAGGCCATCAATATGCAAATCCCAAACAACCCCTTTAAGAAGAAAAAGTCAAGCACTTCTAATTCTAGTAATATTTTACATTCTGTGCTTATTATGCATATTATGCATGCTGGCTTTCTAGTTACATTATTCTCTTGTGATTTTCTGTATTCTTGTATTTATAATTGTCAGTTGTAAATTTGTTCAGGATATGGATTCTATTTATTAGATAGCCGGATTGTATAATTATCACCCCACAGAATAAAAAGGAGATTTATCAATGTTCTCTGACAGTTTGGCATACTGGTTTTCTTAAAAAGGACAATAGTTAATATGAATATGTCACCAAGCAGTAGGTGACCCTGAATGTCTCGCTATTAGTAATCACACCTTACTGCATGGATTCGTTGCATTCACAGGCTGATTTATCAGAGCGTAAAATTCAGTACATTTGGTTTCTGGAGCACATTTCTTTTCTTATTTATTTATTTTATTTTAGACAAAAAACTGTTCCCTTAAGTTCTGCTCCAATTATGATTAGCACATAGATGTAACTACAGGCTAGCAGGCATAGCAGCTACTGTGGGGTCCATCAACTAAGGGGAACCATCTCCACTGAAAAGGTGCAGTTAGTGGTGAAATGTATGTGAGGTAGCATAGGAAATTGATGTGCTGATTAGATTATCCCTGTATTGTAACATCACTGTGTGCATTATCTTTTACCATTACATCACTGTGTTTATTATTGCTGCACTGTGACATCACCATTTTTATAATCACTGTACTATGACATCACTGTGTTTATTACTCCAATACTGTGACATTCAGGGGCTTAGCTAAAGGCTCATGGGCCCTGGTGCAAGAGTACAGCTTGGTCCTACATTCACTCAGTGCTTTGTGGCCAGAGCCAGGGAAGCACATAGCCTTCATGCTGCCTGAGGCAAAAATGTAAATGGACCCCCCCACCTCCCCTTCCCCATTGTAAAACTCTTAACCTAACATCTTCCCTCCAGCCAGAGGTGTAACTTGACCAGCATGCACTTTCTATAATACTGTTATCTTCTTATGAGGCACAAGGGTCTTTGGGCTCCCTCAGATGCCTGGGCCCGGTAGTGACTTATACCTCTGTACCTCCTATAGCTACACCCATGGTGTCATCACTGTATTTATTATCCCTGTACTGTGTCACCACTGTGTTTATTCTTTGCACTGTGAGATCATTTAGTGTTCTTGCATGGAAAGACCGCTTACTGTTATCTCACATATATATTCTTCTTATTATAGCCAAATTTACCACCCTAACTCCTCTCACAGTTTTTACACTACATAGACAGTAATATACCGAAACGTGAGGATTGTTCCCGATTGGTGTGCTATCACTTTGTGGAGCGTTTCGTTGAATGGTTCACAAAATATCAGTGTATTTTTGTAATTGGTCCTATAGGAATTTTATAATTGGTCCTATAGGAATGAATGACGGAATGTTTAAAACTAGAGTGGGAGCTGACAAAAGCTAGAGTGCGAGCTGAAAAATCAGGACATGATTTCTAAACTGCCACCACTCCCTCATTTTCAAGCCCACCTACACAAATCTTATATCAAAACATTCAGAAATCCCTGCTGCCACTAAAAATTTCACAGCTAAGCCATAGTCCTGATAGTTCTCACAATATGACCATTTGTTTGCAACTCGCACCTCCCATTGATATTCATTGAAACTCCACTGTAGCCAATTTCTAAACTGCGACTGTGCCTTCATTTTTTTATATATCAGAGACAAACTATGCATCAAAATGTAGGTCTGGGTCTTGTGATTCTCACAACTTACCTGCGGGGTTCTCCTCCTTCTGATAAGTCACAGGTCTATGCGCCGCATATGCCTTCAGCAATGCGCCGCATAGACCTGTGAGTTGTCAGAAGAAGGAGAGCCCTGCAGGTAAGTAAATGCTGCTGAGTGATTAACTAACCATGGCAGCCAGGACTTCAGTAGCGTCCTGGCTGCCATGGTAACCGATCAAAGCCCGGCCAATACGCTGGGACTCGATCGGAACTGCCTGCTGCCACCAATGACTGGGGGGTGGGAGGGGGACCCTGTGGCCACTGCCAGGGGGAGGAGTGGGACCCTGTGGGCACTGCCACCAATGATTTTAATACTGGGGGGAGGGGGGGTTAGGGCACACTGGCCACCAAATATTTTAATACTGGGGAGGGGGGGCGCACTGGCCAGCAATTATTTTAATACTGGGGAGGTGGTGGGGGGGTGCACAGGGCACTGTGATCAACGCAATTAACCCACACCTGAGGGGTTAATTGCGCGGATCAGAGCTTCCTGGCGGTATATTCTAACTTCAAGCATTCCCATCACCATGGAAACGCCTGGTGGTTAGACTATATCATCGGATCTGAGTTAGATCGTGAAAATTCAGATCCGATTGTATATTCTAACCACCAGGCGTTCCCATGGTGACAGGGACGCTTGTCGGGGAGGAGTATGCCGGAGGGCAATAACTGTACTAATTGAGGGGGAAAAAAAGAATATTCTAAAAAACTAACATATGTGATATAGTGCTATATATTCGTTTTTAGAATATTCGTCATATAGTAAGACAAGACTATTTAGCAACATAGAGAATATTCGTAAATTACACATATAGACTGAAATTTCACTAATGTAGTGCTATAATCTTTTTTTTTGTCAAATTTTAGACAAAAAAAAAAGATTATAGCACTACATTAGTGAAATTGCAGTCTATATGTGTATTTTACAAATATTCGCTATATTGCTATAACTTAGTTTTTTTAGAATATTCGTCATATTCTAAAACAAGAATATATAGAAATATGGCGAATATTCGTAAAATACACAAAATCGCAATACGCGATGAATTAAATTACATATTATTCGCGATAAATAGCATAACGACGAATATTCGATTATGACGAATATAAGACGAATATTCAATCGAATGTTCGCAAAATATTGCAAATCAAATATGGCACCTCCCGCTCATCACTAGTACTTATGACCCCGGCTTCTCCTGACTACCCATGGCAGCCAGGACTTCAGTAGCGTCCTGGCTGCCATGGTAACCGATCGAAGCCCGGCCAATACGCTGGGACTCGATCGGAGCTGCTTGCTCCATTTGTAATTCGTTGCTCTCCTGGTATTGACTCGGTCCATTTACGTTCTGTTGTTTGTCTGGTCTGTCCTCCCAGCACTTATTCTAAGCTAGGGATTGCCGTCCAGTTGTCCCCTGTCATTATGACTTGCGAGGCAAGTAGGCAGGACCAGGGGTGAGGGTGGAGTGCAGTGGTCACTTCCCTTCCACTGGGTGTGTGTGTGTGTGTGTGTGTGTATGCGATCGTTACATGTTAATTTATAATGTTTTCTTTTTACTTCTGTGTTTTCCACTTTGTAAATATGCATTTTTCCCCCAAAAAAGTTGGTGGAAAATAGCAGCGAAAATGCTTACTAGTATGCAAGAGTCACCAGGAAATGAAGTGCTGCTAGTGCTGCTGGTACTTAACTCCTCCTGCTCTTTCTCCAGGTGCCGCACTGTCCTGACTGCATAGAATGTCAGGATAAAGTGTGAGAGAAGGAGGGGAATTCTGCATAACGGAAACCAGACGGATCCGTTATGCGGCCGGTAAACTTCTATTATAAGGGAATGCAAAATGGAATGCCTCTTAAAGGCATTCCATCATAGAATTCCGTTATGGTCTGTGGTAATCGGAATTGTAATAAAACCCGAACCCCGAACTCTAAATTGTAAAACACAAGTTCACAAGTAATTTCTTTGTAAGTAGTGGGTGCAATGACAGAGAGCAGCGATTGCGCCGGTCCCCGTAATTGTATCTTTTAGATGCCGCATTCATAGCTGATCGAGGCATCTGACAGTAATAATGGAGTGTAAAATAAAAATAAAATAAAATAAATCCTACTTACCTCATCTATTTGCTCGTGAAGAGCCGACCGCAGCCATCTTGATTAAAAATCTAGAGCGAAATCTCACGTGGCCCATGATTACATAATCATGTTGGTCGGCATGTTGATGTCATACGTCACTGCTCACAGCATTTCGTGCGAGATCTTCAATCAAGTTGGCGGCAGCCGGCCGGTCGTGTGAAAATGGATGAGGTATGTTTTTTTTTTTTTACAGCCATTCAGGGAAAATCGATTCGCTGCCACGAAGCACAAGGAAGTTCGGCTTTGTAGCAAATCAAATTTTCCCTGAAATTCGGATTTAAGTTTTCAACCCTAGTTATTATGCCTGTACTATGACATCACTGATTGGATTATTCTTGCACTGTAACGCCACAGTGCTTGTTATCTCTGATCAGTGGAGATGCCTTGTTTCGGATCCTCTATACTCTATCTGGAGGATAGGTCATTCATTAATGGCACCAAAACTGAATGTATTACATTCGGTGACCAGAAAATTACACCCTCAGCACCCCAATGGCCATTGTCTTTTGGACCTGTCCCTGAGACAGCCATCCAGGTCAGGGACTTGGGAGTGGTCTTAGACTCCAGATTAACACTGGCTCCTCAGATAAATCAGGTGATTAGTACCTGCCACTACCAGCTGAGGATCTTAAAATACATTGAATCCCCTCTCAGGAAAGCCTTGGTCCGAGCAGCAATCAGCAGTCGGTTGGACTATTGTAATGCCTTGTACATGGGACTCCCTAAGAAGAACTTCAACTTCTGCAGAATGCCGCAGCAAGGCTACTAACAGTTGTTGCCCGTCGAGAGCATATCACTCCCTCTCTTAATGCCTTGCACTGGCTCCCCGTCCAACAACGGGTGATGTTCAAGATTAGATGTTTCATGCATAGGGTATTCCATGGTGTGGGGCCCCTGTACCTGCAACGTAAATTCACCAGGTACATTGAGGTATAGTAACTCTGCGAATTTTAACATCCCGCAAGTTAACAAGATCAGACGTGGAGGTAGATCCTTTTCGGCTCAAGGGGCCAGATTTTGGAACCACCTATCTCTGGCCCTGAAAATTATTCCCAGTCTTCTCTAATTCAGACGTGCACTGAAAACCTTACTTTTCAAACAGGCGTTTGATCTTCCTATATAACACTTATTTTTGGTTCATATAATTTTGGGGGTTTTCCAAACAGTTTAGTCTATAAATTCACGGTTTGTAATGTCCCTTCTATTTTAAAGATACTTTTCCCTCACGTTTATTAATTTTGTTCTCCTCACATTCTCTATATCTCGTCCGAACCCATTGAACCTTGAGATCCCCCTACCTTCCCTCCCTTTTTCTTGATTCTCCATTTGATAAGCGCTAGGAAATTCGTCTGTACAATAGATGCCTATTCTCTAGGCCAGTGATGGCTAACCTTGGCACTCCAGCTGTGGTAAAACTACAACTCCCAAGATGCCCCTCTTGCTTGGCTGCTCTCAGAACTCTATAGAAATAAATGGAGCATGCTGGGAGTCGTAGTTTCACCACAGCTGGAGTGCCAAGGTTAGCTATCCCTGCTCTAGGCCTTTGCGGCCCATGGCAAAGTGTCATGCCTTCTTCTTGAATCAGCCAGCTAAGCGCATCGAGGCCCTAAGGGTAAGACTGCATGTACACAAGACTATACATCATGATCAGCATTTTTGTGGCCTGGCGAACCAATTTAGCCATATTTTTGCAAATTCAACTTCACTGTAGAATATTTTGAGGTTTTCTTCCTTAAAGGTCTTGTCTAGGTTTAGAGCTGAACCCAGACATATCCTCCTCTTCATCCCTCCAGACCCCTTGACATGAGCATAGAAGTATTTGATGCTTTGATGCTTTCCTTTGCCCTGCACTAAATAGAGCAGGGCAAAGGCATTTTTTAGAGATCCAGTGACATACCGGGCTGTCCATGGGGAAAGCTAGGTGGAGGCTTCCGCCTAGTAGTGAACCCAGTGACGTCACCAGCACCTATTGACGGGCTTTAGCTCTGCCCGTCAGTGTCGGTGATGTCACCAGCAACACTGCTAGGTGAAAGCCTCCGCCTAGCTGTTTAATAATCTAAAGAAAAATGCCCCTGCCCTGGTCGATACAGAGCAGGGCAAGGTAGAGCATAGGAGCATGAAATGCTCTAATGATCAAGTCAGAGGGACCGGAGGGGTGAAGATGGGGAGATAGGTCTAGGTTAAGTGCTGAACCCGGACAACTCCTTTAACTACACACAAAATTTATGAGGTAAGAGAATAGAGAGCAACTGTATGTGAGACGGTGGAGCAGGAAGTAGACACCCTTGGCTACTCCGTTGCGGTTGAGGTTGAGAGAAGACATGCTATAACTGTTGTCATAAGCAATGCTTATTGCTGTGCCAATTGTCTTTGCAGATTGCAAAATGTAATGTCTCTAAATGTATTGTATATTATTATATAGCTGGGAATGGGAAACCTGAAAGTTGAGCACATATGGAAACCACTGGATGCACTGTCATTATTCAAGCTGTGACATGTATTGGAATATAAGTAGCCTCAAGTCAGTACTGATGCCAGGATTTATAAATGATGCTATTGTTAAAACAGGATATCTTTTACTTATGAATGTTGGCATGGAGAACACACAATTGTTTTGAAGTCCAACTGTAACATTTATATTATGTTTTACATTGTGCAGTTGTGAGGGGTGGTTTGACTCGTCAGCATGGATTTTTGGTCTCTCAATGTAAAAATGCAGGCATTCTGCAGGTATTCCTTCTTCCTTTCATACTCTGAAATCATACAACTAGGCCAGTTGGCTTCTAAAGCTGCCCATACATATTCAATTCCAATCAGCAACGGTTATTTCCTCCAAATGCCTCATAAAAATGCACATTTTGCTGCATACAGTTGCTTATCTTCTGGGAGAATAAAGGATCGGACATATTAAAATGCATTCTGCCAGATCTTCGTTTCTTTTAACATTTTCCATTGGAGAACAATTAGGAGGTCCTTATACACATTGGATTGTTGGTGGATCCTGTATGGTCAAAACAAGGGTGTATCTCAGAATAAAACTCAGTATTTTGGCCCACAACCTGTATACTTATTGGACCATTTACCATACAAGACGCACCTGCCCTTAAGACGCACCTAAGTTTTTCATTAGACCTCAGATCAAACCCCCATTGGTAATCAGACCTCATCTTGGCACCCGAATCAAATCCCCTATGTTACTCAGACCTCAGATCAGACCCCCAATGTGAATAAGACCCTCAATCAGACCAGATCCATCCCCCAATGTAAATAAAAAAACTAGTCAGACCTCAGATCAGACCCCCAATATGACTCCCAACCAGACCTCAGATTAGCCCTCCAATGTTTATACGACCACCACTCAGATCAGACCCCCATGTTAATCAGACCTCAGAGCAGAAACTGACTGAAAAAAGTGGCCTAAACGGGTGGAAATGCTGCAAACCCACACTGTAGCGTGTCTATAACCGGGGGAGAAACTCCTCCACATACAGTCCGCAGATAACCGCAATCCCCAGCAAAAAATGCGTACAATGGAGGATGCTGTGGCGGACTGCATGCACCACAAGGACATCTTACACAAAATGATACATTGAGCAGATGAAAAAATATATACATGTAAGCTGTCCTTGTGGTGCATGCGGTCCACTCCGGCATCCTCCATTGTACACATTTTTTGCTGGGGCTTGCCGTTATCTGCGGACCGCATGCAGAGGAACTGCTCCCCTGGTTATAGACACGCTACAGTGTCTGGGTTTGGAGCATTTCCACCCATTTAGGCCTTTTTTCTGTGAGTTTTTGTCTTTATGTGTATGGAATGCACCACTTCATTCTGCTGGTAACATTCCTTTGCACCTGGTAGCTTCTGTGTCACATGGTCTGTTGTGGGTGCGGCTCACAGCTTTATTCTACCTCACAGTTCATTGGTGATACCACTATTAGGCATGTGAGAGCCTGGCTGTAAGTTGGATTCTAGCACTGTCCATAAAGACAAAGTTAATCCACCTGGCCGTCCAATTATATCGGGGATTGGATCACTAACTTCGAATCTATCTAAATATGTAGATGTTATACTACAATCCAGAGTAAGAAAAGTCCCCTCATACGTCAAGGATACAACCCAAATTATAAAAATTATAGAATCATTGGATTTTAATAAGAACTGGATTATGGGTACCCTTGACGTCCAATCGCTTTATACTGTGATCAAACATGAACAGGGCAAAAAATCAGTCACATCTCAATTGTCGTTAGAAGGCACCTTGAGTCAAATACAAATTAAATATGTAGTAGATGCTATAGATTTCATTCTGACACATAATTATTTTAACTTTGCAGAAGATTTCTACATACAGACGCAGGGAACAGCCATGGGCACCAGGTTCGCCCCTAGTTACGCTAATTTATTTATGGCACAGTGGGAATATGAAAACATTCAACCCAAACTAGGGACGAACCTGGCAACGATATATCGACAATATATTTTTTATTTGGCAGGGAGATGGGGATTCTTTGAAACAATTTTTAAATGATATTAATATAAATGAGTGGAATCTGACCTTTACTGGGAACACTAGTGAAACATCATTGGAATTTTTAGATTTAAGGATTTTTAATCAAGAGGGCAAATTACAATGTACAACCTTTGTCAAACCTACAGCTTGTAATAGTTATATTTTATTTAATAGCTGTCATCTCCCTAACTGGTTGATTAACATCCCACAAGGACAACTACGGAGGGCAAAACGTAATTGCACATTGAATGCGGAATTTGAAAAAGAAGCTAAAATTATGACGAATCAATTTTTGGACAAAAAATATCCCATAGAAATTTTGGACACAGCTCCCAATAAAGTAAAAGAAATGAATAGGGAAGAGTTTTTTATTGACAAAAAAGACAAGAAAGCTGAGATAACGGATTCCAATTTGCGTTTAATTCTGTCCCTTTAATGGGGACTTTAGGAAAATTCAAGTTATTATTAATAAACATTGGCACTTGTTGAAAAAAGATAAGATATTGAATACATTAATACCATCTAAACCGAAAATCGTATTCACCAAGGCCCCCAATTTGAATATTAAAATAGCACCTACTGTTCAGAAAAAGAGAATCCGTACCCCTACAGTCCAATCTTGGGCAAATATCCAGGGTTTTTTCCAATGTGGCAGATGTAACAATTGCAAACTAACTTCGTTCCTTAAAAAAACAACCGAAATTAGATCAACTACAAACAAACACTGCCACAAAATTAATGAATTCCTCACCTGTAGTACAGAAGATGTGATATATGTGATAGAATGCCCATGTAAGCTCCAATACGTAGGTAGAACCAAGAGAATGTTGAAAAAACGTATTGCAGAAAATGTTGGCAACATAAAGAAGGGCTTTGAAAACCATTCTCTATCATATCATTTTAAAATAACACATAACCAAGACCCCTCTTGTTTGAGGTTTACTGCAATCGACAAAGTACAAAAGGATTGGAGAGGCGGGAACCATGTAGAGAAAATGTCGCGTTTGGAAACAAAGCAAATTTTTGAATTAAATACACTACAACCGTCAGGTTTAAATGCTGATTTAGAGTTATTTGGCTTTTTATAGGATGGGCGCCATCTGTCGACGATCAACTGGACGATATTTAAAATTCGTCCAGTTTTTCCTCTACATCTGGCACCCATCCAATAATTCTACATCAGCCATGAAGAAGAAAAACACGCATAATGTTTTTTAGTGTTTTTTCATTTCTAAAATTATTGTAAGAGGCCAGAAAATGAATCCTTTTGAAAAATCCTTTGGAAATATCAAGTTTCCTGAAAAAACGCACCGGAAATGAATTAAAACCACATGCGATACTGGTGCGTTTTTTACACTATGCGATCCTAAAGGAGATGCCGAATAATTGTATGAAAGATTTTTTATGTAACTCATTGCTATTATGACTTTTTTAAAGTTTTTATTATGAATTTTTTTAAAAGAATTTTTGATCTTTTAGTTTGTTTACATGCAATACTTTTTCTTGTTTAGTGGTATAGGACAATTAATGTATATGAGATCAATATTAGTATTATATATTTTTAAGGTAGAAATAACATTGAAAGATCCCAATTCCCAAAAAGTTCGGATTCCAGACCAGTCTTTTACACATTTTCTATTCACTATAAAAGTGGAACATTAGCAGGGGGATGTCAACCACTGAGGAAGGGGTCATTATTTTAAATCCCCGAAACGCGTCTGGTGGTAATCCCCCCACTAAGGAAATAAGGATACTGCGAGACTGAGGAGGCCTGGACATCATCATAATTATAACGAATTGCCAAATTAAGAAAACACTACTATACGGAAGATACAAAGATCGGGTGCAGCAAACAATTCTTTTGGCGCGAGAATTCGAATCAGAACAAACAGCCCTTGAAGACCGGAACCGTAAAGGAAAGTACGCCGAGTCGAGGGCTCATCGTCCAATGTAAAGACCTCTGGTAAGACTGCGCACATCCTATGTAAGCGATCGCTTTTCAAACAAATACAGCGGGACGCCGCTGTGCCCATAAGCAGCTGTAATATTGTCTGCCTAAATCATCGAAATTTATATATGCTCCGAACTTTGGCCACCACTATGTTCATGTGTTAAAAGACTGGCCATAAGCCGACTATTATATTCGGCAGCAAACGACCATCCACAGTACGAAAGTTTATGTGTATAAAGAGACTGGTCACAAATGTATCGACAGCAAGCGATTATTTACATTATTGAACATTCCGTATGTGTAAATCGCATTCACTCACCACCAGTGGATAATAATATTCTTACGAACATTCTTCTGATTTATATTGGCTCTTACGAATATTCTTCCGATTTTTATTGTTTTTTTTTTATATTTCGTGGAAATTCGTATATTGGGATCTACATTTATGCTGTTTTTACTCATTTAGTTTTCATTATACCACTGACCACTCACCACTGTTATTAATCATTTATCCTCTGCTGTTTTAAATATTGTTGAATTTTATTGTATTATATACTATCAATTTATTGCATTTTATGTCTAATTAAAGATCCCTTTACTTTAGAGAGTGCACCACTTCTATTTCTTTATATATCTATTTCTATCAGACTGGGTGTTGTCTGTTAGTGGGTGCACCTCTGCTGGACCTCCACCTCATCCTAGTGCGACATTACTTTATATTCACCACTGTTCAGACCCTGTTCACACACCACGGATAGGTGAGTGGTAGGACCCCATGCGTGCTGAGGCACTGTGACATGGTGCATGCGGGGCTCTGATATGTTCCTGACCGGAAGATATTGGCAAAGTTCTCAGCTTTCAACATCGGCTTGAGGAATTAGCTAGTATTGTCAGTTGCGTATCATTTTGGTGCATTTTTTGCAGTGACTTCAGACTTCAGAGCAGACAATTTTTTTTTATTAATTAATTTACCTCTCCTGTCCCGGATGCTGACTCTACTACTGAGATCCAATGTTCTTCCCGGTCTTCCTGCCATGCTGTGCCCTGGCTCCAAGTGAGGTCACAGAATGCGTTCACATCTTCATCGCTGTATATGAGTCACAGCACAGCATGTGGCTGAGGAAGACCAGGAAGCTGTGAGTACAGAGCACAGATAGCTGCATTCAGCACTTTCCGCTCCTCCTGTACTAATGAGGGTTCCATAATGGAAGCACTCGTTAGTATTCATCCCATAAGATGCACTGAAGTTTTCCTCACACTTTGGGGGGAAAAGGATGAATTTTATAGGGCAAAACTTATAGTGTTATGTGATATCTTTCATGTCTTATAGATTATTGACTTATTTTGTCAGTGTTCTGGGGCATAAACATATATCATAGGACCCTATAGAAAAACTTAGAGTATGCCCCCTGCTCCACCCATTTTCCCAGTACATGTGCATCAAACACTCCATAGCAATCTGGAACACAAACCGTGACTCCCTAGATTTTGTGGAAGTGGAAGAAATTTTAAATAAACAAAAGTCTCTCCGCCTCCAACATCTCTGTTGGAAAGGTGTAAAATATGCTTCATAAATATGGAGCTCAATCTAAACACCATATTTTTACCTGTATTTACACTAGATGGCATAAATACACTGATAGATCTCTAAACAGCTGTAATGCCTTACTTCTCTTTAGATAGTATATTACAAAACTGACTGCCTCCAGTCACCAGTAGGGGGAGCTCAGTACATAGGAAGTTATAACACTTGCATTGAACTTAATGGAAGCTGTATGCATTGAGCTCCCCCTAGTGGTGGCTTCAGGAACAAAGTTAAACACCGGTGTTCCTCCATTTTAGGTATGCCATTGCTAATGACATATTTTCATAAAAAGCAAAAAATGACAAAACTTGTCCTAATCATGTCCTAAGTTTTGCTATTTACAGTTTGGTAAATGTATTCTTAATACGAGGGAATATTTGAAAGTATTTAAATAAAAATAAATAAAAAATTTGTTACAAGTAAAGGGTTTTTGTGGGACTGCAATACCTTAAGATAGACTATCAATATTGTATTCTGAAAACCCCCATTAATTATCACTAATTTATTCTGTTTTTATAAGTCATGTAAATTCTGTTTAGAATTAGTAATCCTTTAGTGCACCTTGTCCATGTCAAGTCGGCATTACTCCAATTGAACACAATGTTTTCTATCATTAAAGATATTATAAAGCATACATAATTAGTCTTTTGTGGGAATAATTCTTAAACTAATTATCTGCTAATGCCAAATATAATTTCACAACAGAAAAAAAAGTGATCCGCAAGAGAGGTGAAAAGGATGGGAGCAATATTTGTAATTATGGTGGTAGCTTTCACTCTGGTACTCTCGGACTATAAGCCTTATTGGCCTGAGCGTTGATGAGTGGGAGCATCCTTTCTTCTCTCAAGGCACACTCTGACTTCAGGGACTTCTGCCTGATGATAATATAGGTGCCCTTGGTGTAAGTGGTTTTGTGGGTGCAAGGCAGGGGTTCCGCGGATGGGCAGGTAATGCAGTGTGTTGCAGATACAGGTGGCAGAGTGGTACAATAAAAGGGTAGGGTTTTAGTGCAACAAATTTACACAACTATTCTGAGGCAGTTTTGCAGATGGTTCACACTGGCACTGAATATGGAAGGCACAGTTAGTATGAGAAGTTTTTACAAGAGCAAAAACAAACAATGCAACAACACTCTGCAAACATAAATAACAAAGTAAATGGGCCGTTTTTTAATAAAAAATAGAAAAATTAAAAAATTGACACTGACTAACATACATTTACCCATAACCATATACTGTATATTGCTGTCACTTTGACATTACTAATGGCATCTTGGTGTTAAAGATCTTGAAGAGGGTCCTAGGTGACCGCAGAGTGTCATACATTACTTTTCAGGAGGCACTTCTGATTCATATTGATTTTATTTGGACTAGATGGAACCTGGCAGGCAGTTCAACCAAATTAGACCCAAAAGATATTTTGAAAAATTGTTTCACATCTAGATGATATACTTTATAAAGAGTATTCCAATCTTTATACCTTTTTAGATGCCATCTAGTCCCTCACATATGACCAGTGATATACTGCACTTCATGGAAAGACATTCTTGCATGTATGGCCAAATCAAAAGCCAAGGAGACTTGCAAGTAAAAATGCATGGAAATTCGGTGCATGGAAATTCACAGTGATCCCCTATCATGTGAATATTGGTAGCATGCACTTTTTTTTGCAACTGCAGGTTTGTTCTTATAGTTATTATGGTGCTCCTACCACCTCACATAAGAGAAATCTAAACCTCCAAAAAACTTGTATGTATGTCTGTGTAAGTGAAAGGAAGAGAGACAGATACTATATGTAAAAAAAAAAATCATAAAAGTCTTATGTATAAAAACAGCTCAAATGAGTGTGCCTGCTGTAGGCCATTTAATACATTCCAGCATGCTTATAAAGATTTTATTTCCCACCTATACCTCTGAACCACACCTAGCTTATCAAAGTAATTGCAGTAATTATAAAACATTTACAATACATGTTCATCCAGCAAAAATGTTGATGTTTCCTAATTCAGAAAACATTGTTTCTAATCTATGTCGCATACCTTGGAACATAATTTAAATTGTGGCTGTCCAAACAGAATTTTTTTTCATTTTTAATGCTTTATGAATATTGTAATGTAGAGAGGAAAAAAAAATGAAAATAAGTTATGGTCCGTGGTAGTAGAATACATAACGGAATTCTTAAATAACCTGAACCCGAACCTTGTACGCCGAGCTTGAAAACACAAGTTCGCTCATCCCTACTTGAGAGGTTAAAGAGGTCCTGGCACTACAAAATGCAGTGCAATCTGCAAGCGGCATGGTATAGAGCAGGAGGAGCTGAGCAGATTAATATATAGTTTTATGGGAACAGATTCAGCAAAACTTGTAGGGGCGCATTTAATAAAACCGGCATTTTAGCCCCTGCATTCGTGGTGGATCTGCCGTAGTTATGAGGAAGAGTGATGAGCCGCATAGGCAATATTTTTTTTTAAATATTTAGCACATTTTTGGCTTAATATTCACCATAAATTCTCAAATTCTAGAATTAGTGATCTCCAGTCATTATTTTCTTGATTGCAAAAATTGGCAATGTTATATGCGCGTATTGCATGCGCAATACAGGCATGGCTCACTTTTGCTACATTTTTCAAGCTGCTAGAAGTTTCCTGAGACTGGAGAAAATGCTTGGCAGCAACTTTCCCTATCACAGCACAGTAATCCCTATCACAGCATAGAAAAACAAACAGCAAATTACTTTTTTTTTTCAAAGACGAAAGACAAAGACACTAATCCCTATCACACTACCTAACACCATGTACTGGAACCTATAAGCTACACTATATCACTATCTAACCTACACTGACTATCACCCACTAACTATCTGTAATATATATATATATATATATATATATATATAATGTAATTGAATAAGGATCCAGATGAGTCTGCAAAGCATAGACCACAGCAATGACACTGTTCTATATATTTAAGAACTGCAAAAAACAGCATAAAATGGCTGCTGGGGAGTTTCCTATATAGTAAGGGGTAGGCAACTTTCCTTTTGGTTGCTAGGGATGTTGATAAGCTCAGACAAAGATATTGCACCCTTCTCATTGGCCCACAAGCAAGAAGCAATGAGGGTACTGATGAAAAAAAAAAACTAGAATATTCGCGATTCTGAAGATATAGCACTATATTCTAGATCTTCGCAAATTCTCGAAGTGCTGATATTCGCGATAAAAATTTGAATATTCGCGATCAACACTAATGAGGAGGCACCGGCCTCTATGTAACTTTGGCGTATTCACCCCCGATTCTAAATGTAAGACAGCCTCCTTACTGTCTTACATTTAAACCATTTTCTACACCTAAACCAGGAGTAGAAAATGATGAATGAGACAGGCCCGTCCCCTTCATCGCCCACGCCACCTATTTTAGACCTGGTGTGAGTGGAGAACAAGTCGCAGATTCTGCCGCAACATGGCGTGCAAAAGAATCTGTGCTAGAAAATGTATCATATAAAAATGTCCTCTCTAAGGCTCCATTCACACGTCCGCAGAATGGGTCCGCATCCGTTCTGCAATTTTGCGGAACGGGTGCGGACCCATTCATTCTCTATGGGGACTGAATGGATGCAGACAGCACACAGTGTGCTGTCTGCATCTGCAATTGCGGAGCGCGTCCCCAATCTTCGGGTCCGCAGCTCCGCAAAAGATAGAACATGTCCTATTCTTGTCCGCAGCTTGCGGACAAGAATAGGCATTTCTATGGGGGTGCCGGGCTGATGTGCTGCGGACCCGCAATTTGCAGGTCCGCAACATATCACGGACATGTGAATGGAGCCTGTGCTGTCTGCATCCGCAATTGCGGAGCGCGTCCCCAATCTTCGGGTCCCCAGCTCTGCAAAATATAGAACATGTCCTATTCTTGTCCGCAGCTTACGGACAAGAATAAGTATTTCTATGGGGGTGCCAGGCTGTTGTGTTGCGGACCTGCAATTTGCGGGTCCACAACACATCATGGACGTGTGAATGGAGCCTAAGTGGTGCATATCTGTTCGTAAATGATCACTGTAATTTTTACACTTAGATCTCTGCTATCTGGCAGCTGAACCTCAGAGATGTTAAGAGACTGTCGCTATATAAATAGATAACATTGAATTCTATTCTAAAATTTTAAATGGATGCAATTACAAGAGTATTCATATGCTGGTTTGAAAAATTTATATTTTTTTTGTGGGCTCTAAAAATGTCTAATACCTAATGTTTTATGAGTCTTGTGGGGTTGGAGATCAACCAGAATATCTTCATCTAAATTCCACATTAGTTTTCAATATTATATAAACAGCGGATAAGAAATTTGTAATTGCAAAATATCATATAAAAATGTCCTATCTAAGTTATGGTAATGTAGCTATGCATCTCCCTAGACGTTATTTTGAAATAGTGTATAGCCTAGCCAAATGTTAATGTGATTAGAAGCCTTGTGACAATTTTCAAATCCAACCAGTTTTATCCCCTGCAAAAGGCAGTCATATAAATATGAGTCATGAGGCACCGTGGGACAGCATTTTAAAAACCAATTTAGCAACATGAAATTTTGCTGCCAGATACATTTTCTCAAATACCGAGCAGAATAACATTGCAGGAAATTTAATGAAGATGTTTTATCAAGAGCACTTCTGTCAGCAAATAGATGAAAGTCCTGCCACACTGACTTGGATACATAAAGGTTATTGATGTTTTATTGAAGTTAATATGAATATATACAGTGGATATAAAAAGTCTACACACCCCTGTTAAAATGTCAGGTTTCTGTGATGTAAAAAAATGAGACAAAGATAAATGATTTCAGAACTTTTTCCACCTTTAATGTGACCTATAAACTGTACAACTCAATTGAAAAACAAACTGAAATCTTTTAGGTCTTCTTTGCAAAAACACTCCAAATCTGTCAGATTGCGAGGGCATCTCCTGTGCAAAGCCCTCTTCAGATCATTCCACAAATTTTCAATTGGATTTAGGTCTGGGCTCTGGCTGGGCCATTCCAAAACTTTAATCTTCTTCTGGTGAAGCCATTCCTTTGTTGATTTGGATGTATGTTTTGGGTCGTTGTCATGCTGAAAGATGAAGTTCCTCTTCATGTTCAGCTTTCTAGCAGAAGCCTGAAGGTTTTGTGCTAATATTGACTGGTATTTGGAACTGTTCATAATTCCCTCTAGTTTAACTAAGGCCCCAGTTCCAGCTGAAGAAAAACAGCCCCTTGGCATGATGCTGCCACCACCATGCTTCACTGTGGGTGTGGTGTTCTTTTGGTGATGTGCAGTGTTGTTTTTGCGCCAAACATATCTTTTGGAATTACAGGTTATGGCCAAAAAGTTCAACCTTGGCTTCATTAGAATATAACACCCTTTTCCCACATGCTTCAGATGTGTTTTTGCAAAATGTAGCCTGGCTTGGATGTTTTTCTTCGTAAGAAAAGGCTTTTGTCTTGCCACTCTACGCAATAGCCCAGACATATGAAGAATACGGGAGATTGTTGTCACATGTACCACACAGCGAGTACTTGCCAGATATTCCTGCAGCTCCTTTAATGTTGCTGTAGGCCTCTTGGTAGCCTCCCAGACCAGTTTACTTCTTGTTTTTTCATCCATTTTGGAGGGACGTCCAGTTCTTCGTAATGTCACTGTTGTGTCATATTTTCTCCACTTGATGATGACTGTCTTCACTGTGTTCCATGGTATATCTAATGCCTTGGAAATTCTTTCTTACCCTTCTCCTAACTAATACTTTTTAACAGAAGAAAAAAGACTCCAGCGCTGGAGTCTTTTTTCTTCATTTATAATTGGGGCAGGATCCCTACTCTAAGCGAACCAGAACAGAGTGCGACAAGGTTGCAATAAGATTGATACTTTTAACAATGAGATCCCTCTGATGTTTTGGAAGCTCTCTGTGGACCATGACTTTTGCTGTGGGATGCGACATAGAAAATTTCAGAAAAGACCAACTAGAGCAGCTGAACTTTATTTGGGGTTAATCAGAGGCACTTTAAATGATGGCAGGTGTATGCTGACTCCTATTTAACATGATTTTGAATGTGATTGCTTAATTCTGAACATAGCTACATCTCCAAGAGCTAATTGGAGTGAGGTGTCAGCCAACTGGAGTCCAATAAATGGCACTTTAAATGATGGCAGGTGTATGCTGACTCCTATTTAACATGATTTTGAATGTGATTGCTTAATTCTAAACACAGCTACATCCCCAGTTATAAGAGGGTGTGCACACTTATGCAAGTACTTTTTTTTTTTCTTTCTTCCACCTAAAAGATTTTAGTTTGTTTTTCAATTGAGTGATACAGTTTATAGGTCACATTAAAGGTGGAAAAAGTTCTGAAATTATTTATCTTTGTCTCATTTTTTTACAGCACAGAAACCTAACATTTTAACGAGTGTGTAGACTTTTTATATCCACTGTATATTTAGGATTTGTACATGGCCTGCTCTCAGACATGAAAATCACACTGATTTGTAGTGTTGAGCGATCATCATGAGCGATCATGCTCGGCCGAACTGCTGTTTGGCTCTAGCATCGCTATGCTCAGCACATTGGAGTGCTCGGCCGAATACTGCGGGTGCTTGAGTACAATTTAATACAATGAAAGTCAATGGGAGACTCGAGCATCAAACCAGGTACCCCCTGCTCTGAAGAAGAGAGAGTGTCTGGTTCACAAAAAAAGGTTAGAAATTGATGGAAACCCCATAAAAATGGTTTGGAAACAGCATTAAGAGGATGGCTGGATATGTCTTGGACTCCTATTATCTACGACATACAATAGACAACCACACAAAGGCTATATGCCAAAAGCCAGGTATGTGCAAGCCATCAATCTATCCATGAGACAGATGATAGGCTGAGTCAGCATACCTTACAATGGCAGCCTTATACACTATGAGACATTCCAAACCAGCTCATCTGACCGAGAGCCAGTAAGCCTCAAAGTTGCTTCATAACTGTTGGATGGCTTGGGTGGACCTGTGAACCTAGATAAATATCATTAGGGTGACAAAAAGTTTTCTGATTGTCCTGACATAATATTCAATAACCTTTTTATACAGTTTTGTCATGTAAAAGCTCATTTGCATAAACATGGTCATATGGGAAACACATGCAAATGAGCTGAATCTGCCTTGTTTTTTAAATGAAAAACCATTTGCATGGAAAATTTGCGATCTACACTACTCATGAACAGCGCCATCTATTGGTTTGATAGTCTTATGACAAGGCTAATAGTCTTGTCATAAGACTATGATACCAATAGATGGCACTGATCATAAGACAATCACAGTCTGCTTAAACTAATAACACACAAATAATTAAATGTTACCATGTTTTTATTGAACACACCATGTAAACATTCACAGTGCAGGTGGAAAAAGTATGTGAACCCCTAGACTAATTACATCTCCAAGAGCTAATTGGAGTGAGGTGTCAGCCAACTGGAGTCCAATCAATGAGATGAGATCGGAGGTTTTGGTTACAGATGCCTTGCCCTATAAAAAAAAACACACACCAGTTCTGGGTTTGCTTTTTACAAGAAGCATTGCCTGATGTGAATGATGCTTCACACGAAAGAGCTCTCAGAAGACCTACAATTAAGAATTGTTGACTTGCATAAAGCTGGAAAGGGTTATAAAAGTATCTCCAAAAGCCTTGCTGTTCATCAGTCCACGGTAAGACAAATTTTCTATAAATTGAGAAAGTTCAGCACTGCTGCTACTCTCCCTAGGAGTAGCCGTCCTGTAAAGATGACTGCAAGAGCACAGCGCAGATTGCTCAATGAGGTGAAGAAGAATCCTAGAGTGTCAGCTAAAGACTTAAAAAAGTATCTGGCATATGCTAACATCCATGTTAGTGAATATACAATATGTAAAACACTAAACAAGAATGGATTTCATGGGAGGATACCACAGAGGAAGCAACTGCTGTCCAAAAATAACATTGTTGCACGTTTACAGTTTGCACAAGAGCACCTGGATGTTCCACAGCAGTACTGGCAAAAATATTCTGTGGACAGATGAAAACAAAGTTGAGTTGTTTGGTAGAAACACACAACACTATGTGTGGAGAAAAAGAGGCACAACACGCCAACATCAAAACCTCATCCCAACTGTGAAGTATAGGTGGTGGAGGCATCATAGTTTGGGGCTGCTTTGCTGCGTCAGGGCCTGGATGGATTGCTATCATCGAAGGAAAAATGAATTCCCAAATTTATCATGAGATTTTGCATGAGAACTTAAGGCCATCTGTCCACCAGCTGAAGATCAACAGAAGATGTGTGTTGCAACAGGACAACGACCTAAAGCATAGATATAAATCAACAACAGCATGGCTTAAACAGAAGAAAATACACCTTCTAGAGTGGCCCAGTCAGAGTTCTGACCTCAACCCGATTGAGATGCTGTGGCATAATCTCAAGAAAGCGATTCACACCAGACATCCCAAGAATATTGCTGAACTGAAACAGTTCTGTAAAGAGGAATGGTCAAGAAATACTCCTGACCGTTGTGCACGTCTGATCTGCAACTACAGGAAACGTTTGGTTGAAGTTATTGCTGCAAAAGGAGGTTCAACCATTTATTAAATCCAAGGGTTCACATACTTTTTCCACCTGCACTGTGAATGTTTACATGGTGTGTTCAATAAAAACATGGTAACATTTAATTATTTGTGTGTTATTAGTTTAAGCAGACTGTGATTGTCTATTGTTATGACTTAGATGAAGATCAGATCACATTTTATGACCAATTTGTGCAGAAATTCATATCTTTCCAAAGGGTTCACATACTTTTTCTTGCAACTGTATATATATAAAAAAACTGATAAATTTCCCTAGCTACCTAAATTAATCCCAATGATTATTCTTAGAATATCATGATTTCAGCATTATTGATATACATTACAATGGTCATAAAGTACAGATGCATAATAAATCCCAAACACTATGTTTGGGAGAATTTATCACAAATCTATGTATTGAGACATATTGCCAATAAAAAACATAATAAAATAAAAAAATGCAAATACAAAAAATTAAAAAAATACAAAAATATGAAAAATATGAAAAAGAGTCCTCCTTATAGTTAATTTATATATCAATAATGATGCTACTGCATTGAGGGGAAGGGTGATGACCGTGCTGGAGATATTCCTGGACTACTCTTATCTCCCGTGAGTGCCAAATCCGTGATGACAAGTGGTAAGATCATTCCGATTATCTCTTGTGTAGCAGACCCAGTGACTTTGAGCCGGCGGCAGTTACTACCTGCTGGACCGGGTGGTGATATGTCAACGAGGTGAGAAACTGATGTGGAAATGTGTGACTATGTGGAAAATACTGTGTCTGAACAGGCAGGTAATCCTGTTGTGATTGCTCCCTCGCAGGAATTTGCAGGGGAGAAGGTTACTGTGACCAAGGCTAGATTTGGGATGGTGAAAATTAGAGATCCCATGCTAGCCCAGGTAAGAGGTAGCATGATAGTAAAACCTAAGATTGGTAGAATGATAAATGTTCGGGACAATTATGCGGATACTACAGACTATCTGGTGGTCCTCACTGAGGGTAAGATCCTGGTGAAAACTGAGACTGATGAACTTGGTAATGCAAAAGTGCTCATACATGAGGGAATGTTGGGCCAAGATTTTCCTTTGTTCTATGATTTGTGGGGAAGTGAAAACACTTCTGCAGTCAGTTTCAAAACTCCTGCAGAACTGGTACCTAACCCTTTAAATGAAGTGACCATTAGAAACAATGGTGCTGATAAGGTGCAAGGTGACTGTACCAAGTTTGCGGAATTGCATAATGAAAATGGGATGTCATGGGAGATATGTTATGATGATGATGATAATGACATGCTTTTTCCGCTGCAGGTTCTGGACAGGGGAGAAGTGAACCCTGTAGGTAAAAATGCAAATGATGCAGAAGTGTGGATAAATGTTGTGAGCACAGAGTGGAGTGAACCTACTGTGGTGAACGTGCAGGAAAGTGTGTCAGTCCTAGAGTGGGTACCACATGTACCAGAGGTGGATATGCAGTCTCCGCGAGGTTCATTGGTTGCGGGGGAGGTGTCCAATGTGGGATTTGGCTCATCGGTACCCCTAAAGGTCAGGATTGATAATGACCCGAGCGGTATATATGACGTATGTGCTGTGACTGATAGCAACTCGGACAGACGACAGTTATACCTGATGTGACGAGAAATAAGTGGGGAGACGTCAGCATAGGGTCTGAGGATTATACCCAGGCAGTGGAAGACTCCCTGGCAGGTCTAAACCAAAAAGAGCGTGTAGAAGAGCATGACCGACTGCTGGCAGAGGCTCACTATCAGCTGGGCCTGGCAGGTCAGTACGGCTGCAAACTTGAAGATGTTTTTGCCCGCTCCACACAGTCCCTAGATAGACTAGAGAAGGGACTAGCTGTTCTCGCAGAGCAACTGGAGAAAGCTCCAGAAGAGACAAAGGAGGAGACTCAGAAAGAGATGAATGAACTAAAGGATCTAGAGTCACAAATAGAAGCGGAAATTCTCCAACTTCAGACGTCACGTGAAGCAGGAAAGAGATGAGCTGGCTGATGAGGTCTCAAACAGCATCTCAGGAAGATCTGCTCTCTTAGAGGAGAAAAGTCATTTGGAAGCCAGGATTGCTCAATTTGATTAGTGATGAGCAGCAGGGGTCATATTCAAAGTTTGCGAAGGATCATGAGGCCAGAGTCGGGAAGGATACTGGGCCACAATCCCCCAAAAGGCTATTGAAGTGTCACAGCCTGGAGGTTTCTGGACAGTATGGCTGAGGAAAGCTGCATTTGTGTTCCATGTGTGAACAGGGCTCTCTAGGTGAGTCAGGAATACGTTAAGGTGTTTAGTTAGAGCCTAGCCGGGCAAGGGTTTGTTATTTTGTGTGGATGTCACACGTAATAAGTTGGAGCTGCGACTTCGTAACCTGTGCTTTGCTGAAGTGTCTGAAATAAAGCAAGAGTTTGGACACTATACCCGTGTCTGCAAAGATATCTGTGAGTGTGACCCCCTGAAAAGAGATGATCCCTGACAATAGCTAGGGAAATTTATCAGGGTTTCTTTTTTTTATATATTTTTTTTATAATTTATTAATTTTAATTTACAATTGTTTATGAAATAAATGGTATTAAATATATGCTGTATCCATTTAGTGAATCTACATTTCCATGCCACGCCCGATGATAGTGTGCATTCCACATAATTAATCTACATTAATTCCTCACAGACTAGCCAATTTTTGATCCTAAGGCCCTATGGAGCAGGATCTGATGGATGTGCTCTGTGTCTCCTCAATAGCCTTGCTAGCTCTCCCTAGAACTCTCTACAGCTCCCCCTCCCAGCAAGATGGGAGGAATATAATAGTACATTCCATTTCTAATGCCAACCATACCTTATCATTTTGAAGCATACAGCAGATACAATAAACATAATATGACAGTATAATATATAATAAACAATTGCAGATACCCTATCTGGGGTATTGCACAAACTTCTTGGAGATATGGATGTAGGCTTGCTCAAATCATTCTCTGTTAAGATCAGGTCTCTGTGGATGCCATATCATAAATTTCAGGGCTCCTTGTTTTTCTTTACGCTGAAGCTACTTCTTTATGACATTGGCTGTGTGTTTGGGGTCATTTTCCCGTTGCAGAAAAAATTTTTGAGCCAATCAGACACCTCGTTGATGGTAGAACATTTTCAATAAGTTCTGTTGTATTTCTCAGCATTGACAACACCATCAATCCTGACCAAATCCCCAACTTGCAAAGAACCTCTGCCATGCTTCACTCTTTTCTGAAGACACTCATTATTGTACCACTCTTCTGCTCTTTGGCAAATAAGCTGCCTTCTGTTACAGCAAAATGTTTAAAATCTTGACTCATCAGTCCAGAGCATCTAAATGGAACACATTTAGAATAACCAGGACTTTTTCTAGAGCTGGCAGCCCTACCAAACAAAGTAATCTGGGGGAGAAGGGCTTGGTAAGAGAAGTGGCCAGGAACCCAATGATCACTCTGGCTGAGGTAAAAAAATCCTGTGATTCCAGAATATCAACCATTACTTTAGCATTCCTCCTCCAATTTGGGCTTTATGACGAGTAAGAAGCCTCTCCTCATTTAAAGACATATGAAAGTTTCCCTAGTCTGATGAAACCAAGATTGAACTTTTTGGCCTCAATTCTAATTGAGGAGTACTGCAGCCTCTTTAAACAGATAATCAGTGAGGGCTTCAGGACTTTGACCCCTAACAATCTAAAAATGATGACTTGCCCTGAGCATGGACCCTCAATATCTAAATTTAATGAATGTCAGTCCTCAGCTGGAAATTAGGGAAGAGGCTTTTTTAGTTGTTAGCCAGTGGTTGTGGATTCTCTTTTCTGTATGGAGAGCCGATTTAAAAAAAAAATAGCTCTGAGCTGAAGCGCTCAGTGTGCTGAGCCATACAGAAAGTAATATCACTCAAATATGTGACATAACCCAGGTATTTACTAGCTATGTCCCACAATTCTCAACACCACTGCCTGACCTGCATGGCTTAAAAAGGTTTACAATCTACAAATAGTAAAGCTTGTCACTTCTCCTCAGAATCTGACTATGGGACCAGTATATGGAGAAAAGAGTATATGGGGGACCCACCGACCAACCATACATTTACTGACAGTGGGGGACAGAAGCTCTCACTCATTGTAAGTGACTGAGTGCTGCCCTCCCCCACCACTGTCCGACCTACATTGGTGCCCCATATACTGGTTAGTGATGAGCGGCATAGGCAATATTCAAATTTGCTAATTTCTTGCTGAATATTTGCCATAAATTCGCAAATTCGAGAATTCGTGATCTCCAGTCATTATTTTCTTGATTGCAAAAATCGGCAATGTAATATATCCGCAATAAAAAATTTGCGATTAGAATACTCACAATCAACACTAAGGGGTAGGCAACTTTCCTATTGGTTGCTAGGGATGTTGCTAAGTGATGATATTCACGATACATTTGCGATAAATTAGCGATAAATTAGCGATTAGAATATTTGCGATCAACACTATTCGCAAATATGAATATATAGCACTATATTCTAAATATTTGCGAATTCTCGAAGTGGCGATATTCGCAATTTAATTTTGTGATTTGAATATTTGCACTCAACACTAATTATGGTCACCCTCATAATAATAATCAGAGCTGCACCAATCACACCTAGATTTCACCCACATTCCACAGACTAATCAAATTCTGACTCGCCATCCCCACCGCACCCCCCAAAGTAGTCAGAAAGCTTGTTCCTCATCCTCCCCAGCAATCACTTTCAGGCTCACCATTCCTTCCCCCAAAATAGTCAGAAAGCGTCTCTTCATAACCAGCTTCCCCCATCCACCCAGCAATCACGTTCAGTTGCACCGCCGTTACAAGGTAGACAGTGTGGTTGTTGTTGTTGTTATTTAAGGGTGTTGTTGTTATTTAAGGGTGTCTAGAAGATGTTTGTTTTGTATGAGCAGTCTGTACCTGATGAGGGGGTGTTTTCTGCCCCGAAACGCGTTGTACCACCTGCTAAACCATTAAATCAAGTTTGTGTCGTCACCAAAGATTGGTTCTTTGTGCCGTGGGATTCTTCTCTTTCTATTTGGTTGTTGTTGGTGGCATCTTGGCTATCCAGTCACATCTGATGGCAAGAAAAGTGCTGTATACACTGTTCTAGGTGCAAAAATGATGAAAATCACACCAGAACTCTGACATGTCAATGACATCTGTTTGGTTGCATTAGCATCCACTGTGAAGTCATGTGATTTCTTCTGTATTGTATATGAACCCTCCGAATTGTAAAGTGCTGCAGAATATGGTGGCACATTATTATTCATATGTGAATATTCAGCGAGCCTCCTAGGAGCCAGTGTAGAGGATGGGAATGGTAGTGGCCATGAACTTTAAATACATACAGTAGTAGCAAACTTTTAGTGCAAATCTTCTCTAGCACTAGTAAGAATATGGAGTCAGGTTGGCTGGTGAGAATTCAGCACTTACACAGTAGGTGATACTAGCCTAGTAATCGTTTTGTTGTTGGGGTGGCTTGGCTGTAATCTCACACTTTGCAGCAGTGTATTCAATGCTAATGGTAGCAGTTCACAATGCTGTCTGGAATTTCAAGACTTTACTTCAGGGATATTGGTTTGGTTCTCTCGGGAAAATCTGTATTAGGAGCAGGAGCTCTGAAGATTGCTTCCTCTCCTCTCTGTCTCTTGCCAGGAACTTAAGCAGGGCCAGCCCACCGCTACCAAGGGGAGAGGAACATGGTGGTTAGCCCTGTTCCTTGCCAACCTTTGCCAACCATTCCTTGCTGGCAGCTAAATCCAGAAATAAACAATAAAATGCTTAATGCTTAGTAATAAAAAATTGAAGTACTGGGCACTACAAACAGAGACAAATTTTTGGATCAAAAACCCTTGATCACAATGGGTTTAAACAATTGTTTTTACATTTTAGAACTATTTCTCAGAATTTAGCTTCCACTGTAAACACCATCCAATTTACTTCTACATTATAGTAAAAATGTAATTGAAACCATTCCTGACAAAATCTGGACTTTAACTAGCAGTAAAATGAAAGCAAAGAGCTAATCTTGCATGCAGAAAATCCACTGTCTGTGTCAGTACATTAAACTGCAATTTCCAGAGACTTTTCCAGCGTTTCTCCTACGACGTTGTACATTATTACAAGTACAGATTGGGAGATTGTAAAATATCATCCACACGAAGCTTTAGCTT